>NC_072865.1:1284000-1605000 GCF_028858705.1 Grus americana | reverse complement strand
TGTGCAGTGCAGGCTTCCTTCGTGGGATTATAGACTTGGGATCGTGATTATAGTGTTGATGATAATGTACATTTTCTAAATCATTACTTGCATAAGAATAAAATGAGTGAAGCCTTTGCTTCACTTTTCTCATGCAAATGAATGGATCAGTGATTTAGCCACTTGTTTCTAAAAGCAGATAGACATTTCCATGTTTTCTCCACATATTTATTAAACTAGCAAATATTACGTACATACGTAAAATGTGTTCGGACAATGTATTTCAAATCAATTGAATAGTTTGAGTCATCAGTCTAAATGGTGCTTTCTAGATGCATAGTTATATATTACTTTCTGGGGTTTTTATAATATTCCAAGCTGTGCTGAGCTACTATTTAATTAAAACTGTCGCTTGGGATCCAATTTCTTTAGGGTTTTGTGTATGAAAATCTGAACCCTAATTTATATATTTTCATTACTCTTAAGCCCGAAGCACGCGGACATGTCTTGCAGGCTTTCCTGACCCCGCTGGGAAAGCTGGCTTTAGGGTGCAGAGCAGGATCGTGGCCCTGCTGAAGTCAAGCGATCAAAACATTAAATCCCAGTTGCTTGAGCAGAATCAGCAAAGATTTTGCACCAACGGTGTCAGGATACTTTAGACTTGACTGAACGATATTTTTTCTATCTGTGAATTTTCTGTTCTTCAGCTGATTCCAGTAACTATGTTAGGCTATGGGTAAAAATTGTCCTGCCTCTTCAACTTCTTTAGCGTGGAAATGAGATATGTTTTCCTTAAAACCCTTTATTTTTACTCGTTTTTCTATTCCTGTTGTTACGAAGCACATTGGCATTCAAATTCGTCACCTTACGAAGAGCCGGTTCTGCTGAGACCCTCTGGTCCCCCGACAGCACCAGGATATTGAAGGATTTGAGCTGTGATCTCCGAGCAGCAGCCAACTCCCTGCTTTAACCCAGCTCATTTCCACGCTAGATACAACTCAGTCAGCCCTATGTTTCCTCGAGGTAATACTTGATTTCCAAAAGCTTGTGTTTCTGGCCGCTCAGTCTCTTTTTTTCAGGTTATTTTTGCCCTGTGAGGGGCTGTGCCCTGGCTGGTCCTGGGGGGGTTGGCAGGACCCCCAGCCCGCTCTCCTCCTCGCTCAGCCCTCGGCTCCCGGGACCGCCGCCGGTGTGTAACACGGCCACGGTGACAGGGACCGCTATTCCAGCGGGGCCGGATGGCGACCACCAATTTGGTTCTCACAGACGATGGCTGCTGGTCCTCGAGAGCGTTGCTCTGGGTCAGGCATTGTCTGTGCTCCAGGAAATCTCCTGTCTTCCCTTGATGAGGTACCCGGCGACAGAAAGTGCCTGTCTGCCCTCACAGCAGTGAATCCTGACACCCACTTATTGGGCTGGTGTTCTGGGGTGGGGGAGCGGGGTTTAGGGTCGACTTGGGAAGCTTGCCCATGTAAAATGAATGAATAAATAAATAACTTGCAGCTGTCTGGATAGCCGGAGCACCTCCATGCTTTGGCCAGGGTTTGGGATGTTGACAGGGAGAAGGGATGTTGAGCTGTGTCCTCCTTCGTCCTTGTTAAAACTCCCCCCCAGCTTTGGGAAGCTACGGGCATTTGGGAAAAGATGCTGGTAGAGATTTTGGGATGAGCCTGCGCTGGCGCCTGGCCCCACATCCTCCAGCCGGGATGTCTGTATGAGCGGGACCAGGCTCTCCCCGTAGGGATGGGGGGACTGGGGGGCTGGCAGAGGGCACCAGAGCTGGAGAGGAGAGGGCTTTCCCTTTTGTGTGTTTGCCAAGACAGCCTGGAGGAGAAAACAGAGCAGGGCATCAAACAGAAAAG
Organism: Grus americana; assembly: GCF_028858705.1. Taxonomy (NCBI): domain Eukaryota; kingdom Metazoa; phylum Chordata; class Aves; order Gruiformes; family Gruidae; genus Grus; species Grus americana. The sequence continues at coordinate 1,603,159 of NC_072865.1, read as the reverse complement.
CCGAATGTTTGGTGGAGGAGGGAAGCAGCCTGGAAAATCGTGGGGTGTTTTGTAGCCTGAGAGGGGAGTGACAAGGTCTGGGGCAGTGCTGGGAGGATGGGAGGAGGCAAAGACCGTGGAAAGCAGCTGGGGAAGAAGCCGGCTTTGCAGGAAGCCGAAATGTTATTATTAGTGCTCAGTTTCCTGGACAAAAGATTCTTGTCTATTTAAATACTTTTGCTTCACAGAGCCGCAGGTCTCCAGACACAATAAAATTTGCCTTTTCTCCCTGGCGTTTCCATTTTCTGTTTGCAGCAGGTGGTTAAGGCTACTGTGCGCTGCCGAGTCGGTCAGCCGCAGGCTGCCGCACGGACTCGCTTCGCCTGGGGAGCGGGGAAGGGCGAGCCCTGGGGACGAGGGGTCTGCTGCTCGTGGGCCATTGCATCTGCCCGTGGAGATGCTGCTCCTCCGCGGCAGTACAAATGCTGCTGTTAGAGAGATTAAGATCTATCTGATTTGAATAAAAAGGGAAAACCCATAAAAATTGATTAAAAAAATTAAACTTTCAGATACAATCTCTTATCATCCATCTTATGAAACCTCCCCGGGCCGTCCCCAGGCTTCCTTAGCCAAAGCGCTGACGATGGCGGGTTTTATGCTCCAGCAGCAAGGTGCAGAATCTTGCTAACGCCTAATAATCTTGACTAACGGTTAATTTGCATTATTCTTTCCATCCAGGGATGCGCAAAGAACGCAAGGGGTTTGAAGCTGCTGTTGTGTGGGTAAGAGAGCCAGTTCCTCTGAAAGGCGATGCGCGCGCGCTAGAGCCATCCTTTCGGTAAGTGAAGTGCCGTTGTGACTCCGGGATCTCCACTTGCTCCTCTCTACAGGCTTCAGCAGTTCAGGCAGATTGTTTTTCACAGAATTTCCAGATCATTTTATGCGATAGCAGTTGGAAATACCTTTTCTTTCTGTGTTGAAATGTGAAAATCTTCCCCAAAATCATATCGGACAGCAACAGTATGAAATTTTCTTTGTAGGATCCTGATTTTTTCACCGATATTTGGGTATCTTGAGTTTAATATCAGATATATCCCTATGATAGAAATGGGACTTTTATTCCATAAAAAAGATGGGAGATATCTCGCTGTGCTTACTCCCTGATTATAATTGTTGCTCGTTCCAAGAGAACTTGATTTGAAAAATCAGCCTTCCTGAATGTATCACAAATATAAATATATATTTATATTTAAGTTACTACAGAAGTGCAAATGTACTTAAAGCACTGTAACTGTTGTGCAGTTGGGTTCATGGTTGTCACGAAGGACACGCAGGATGCACAGCTGCTAAAATCATACCGTAAAAAGCACTAAAAGAACGTAGCGTACATCTCAGCGTAGGCAGCGTGAAGGGTTTCTGTGTTGGGATTCTGGAAAACTGAATAATTCACTCATGGTGAATGAATAAATAAAGCCATTCTACAATCATGCCAGTTAGATTATTATTTTTTTATCATACAGCACCCTAGTTTTGAATGATTACAACAGCCATTCTTCAAATGATGAATCCTCAGAGATGAGCTGTCAGTGTTTTATGGGTGTGAATTTGCTTTGGTAATTTTTTCAGGGTAGGTGAAGCCACAGCTGTGTATGGCCTTAAGCCACGTCAGTGATGTGTCAGCCCCAAGAAGCGTAATTAATACTTTTGTGTCATAGCAGTCTGCACTGTTCTGGGCTCTGTGCTGGACCCCTGTTTCTGCAGCGGGCTCAATCCAGCGTACTCAGCATTGCTCCCAGCCCCCCAAAGCTCGGAGCACGGCGGTGCTGCTCCCCTCCCCGCTGGTCACCTGGCAGTCCCGGTCCCAGCAAAGATCGACCTCTTCTCTCCTAGGGATGAGATAATTACTCTGCCTTCCTCCTCCAGCAGTGACAGCAGCGGGATGCTTTGCCAGCAGGTAGAGAAGGAGCAAATTTCGACTACAGGAGTATGCTTTGAGTATGTGCATGCTGAGGTTAATAGGGGAAGGCAATATCTGCTGTTGGACCCGGTGAACCAGAGGAGGTTTCAGTGGCCAGGCTGTCAGCGGGTCCCTGCTTTCGGTCCGGCTGGGAGCTCACAAGCACTCAGCCTCCCGGCCGAGGAACGTCGCCCCTGGGCCCTTACCTCTTGGGAAAGTGTGGTAGTTAATGGTTTTTCTGTGCAGCTTTGTAATTCTTCTAACACTTGTCAGGCAGGGCTCTGGTGTACTCTGGTTTTCCTCCAGGTGCAGCTGAGCTCGTAGGGTCGGCACAATGTGCCTGTGCAGACACCTCGGTGAGCTGTGAGCTGTGCCTCTGTCCCCTCGCCCCTGGGAGGTGACGGGCTGCCACGACTGTCTGTCTTGGGGCACCGACAGGCATCCAGGGACCCCTGCCTGCCACCTTTAACGGTGGGTAAAACCAAATGGCACGCTCATTTATAGCCAAGAACATTTCCAGTGGCAGGAGAAGCGACCAGCTGAGTGGAAGTGCACGGTTCAGAGGAAGAGCTGGGGCACCTCTTGCCGTCCACCCATCCCTTGATGGGATGAAGGGACGTTAGAGAACTTGTGATGTGCAAATACAGCCATCCCCTGGATGTACTATCCAGAGTACGGATGGGGAAGGGGCTTGGCAGTTTGCAGTTGAACTTGTGTTTCATCTGGAAGTGTGGTTTTTACTAGCGTGAGTCCATATTCAGGTCCCTCAAAAGTGCAATTTTCCTTGCCCGTGTATTGCTAATTGTTCTTGGTGGTACAAATGAGCACCAGAAGCAGTGGTGTCTGGAGGCAGGCAGCTGGGAGCTGTGTGTAAGCTGGCGTAATTATATCCTGTGCTACGTGGAAGGACAGCTGAAGTCAGCAGGTATTGCGTGTAGGTGAATGCATTCACGAGGAAGCCCATGTGCCGATCCACAGCATTAAATAATTGTGGCTCGCTAGGTTGTCCCTGAAAGGTTTTACTGTTCAGAATTAAGAAGTCAGAGTAACGGGTATTTTCTTACTTATCCATACTACAGGCATCATTAGGGATTTCATTTTGCTTTGCATCAGGCTTTGTACAGAAGTTGCTGCAAAATGTGAACTGCTTTAGTAGCCTTAACATCTGCAAAATGTGGTACCAAATGAAAACTTCCCCGTGTTCTCCTCTCCTTCCTCTTAACCTGCCTGTGCAATTGTAGACAGGAGCGTTTTAGGGGGAGGGAGCCCGTGCAAGGGTAGGGGTGTGATCCGCCTTTCCCCAGCTCCAGCCTCTGTGCATCCCGCCGGGAATCGCCGGGCAGCCTGCTCTCCCCCGTTGTGCCTACAGCAGAGAGCGCGGCCGAAGGAGGGCCGTTCATCTTGTACCACCTTCCCCAATAAAACTCCGGAGTACCAAGCCTTAAGAAAAACCAAAATATTTCACTCTAAACTATGCCTCAGCTTCCCCGTAAATAGCGAGTGATAATAACACCCTGCTGTCTCCTGTGAAGTGCTCGGAGAAACGGGGATAAAAGCATCTCCGAGTGTAAAGTATCATTCCTTGGCAGCTGCCGCCATCCTCCTCCGCTGCCTGTGCCGTGTCGGCCGCTCCTTAGTTTCAAGGCTGCAAATAACCTCCAGAGCTTCTCCAAGCGGAAAGAAGAAACGCTTTGCTAGAAACGATAGCTCTTCGTGCCTTCTTTCTGCCTTTGTGATCTTCACGTGTGAGCCCAGGCCTGTGATTTGGCAGGAATCTCGCCCGCAGGGCTGCGGAACTGAATGTGGAAACGCTCAGGAAGCATTGTATAAACCCGGCTTTTTCTGTTACCGTACAAACAGCCGCGAGCCGAAGCTCTGGGATTCCCGGCTGCCGCCGTGCCCCAGCCTCGTGCAGCGTTTGCTGCGGCGTCTCCTTTGCCTTTTCATTTAGCAATTTGTCTGCTCGCTGTCCTGCTCTGCGGTTTCCTCTCCCCGCGCCTCGCACAGCGATGGCCTTGCAGGATGGTACCTTTGCAGGAGGGACGGAGCTCCCGGCGACGGCGTGGGGGGAGGCAGCCTCAGCACGCACGGGGACAGTTCGTGGTGGTTTTTCTTGCTTTTATCCGAAGCTGTTTGGCGGGTTGTGTGGTTGACAGGCTTCCGTGCACATTAGGGAGACCAGCAAGACATCCTGTTTCTTTAGTTAGTTTTCTTTTCTCTTTTTTCCTTTTTCTCTCTGAAATTTAGGATGTATCTTAATGTTCTTCCAGCCGCCCAGGCCAGTGTCCAGACAGACACCAGCAACCCTCATTTCCCGTCCTCTTTACACTTTTATGCCTGCTGAAGATGCAGATGCCTGATGTGGGGGCAGTTACGCAGCAAGTGAGAATGACTTGGCTTTCCTTTCTTTTCTTTTTGTTATTGGTAATGGTAAGTGGAGCCGAGCCAATATCCGGCTGGACAGCCCTCCCCTTCCTCGAGCCTCAGAGAGGTTTAGATCCACAGCTTGCTGTGTGCTGAGCCCCGTTTCAGACACGGGCCGGGTCCAAATTGCAGCTCCGTATCTCCCGTGGCAGTTTTGGCCTCCTAATGTCTTTGCTCTGTGCGAGGGACGAAGAGTGACGGCTGCTCGGTGCAGAGGCAGAAAGGATCTGGACTAACGCCCGTAGGCATGGCGTTTTTCCTGCTGTGACCCAAGACTTCCTCCAGTCTGATGGCTGAATACCGTGCCGTTCACTGGAATAAAATCAGGGTATAGAATTACTTTTTTCCTCCCTCTTTTTTTTTTTTTCCCTTTTCTCCTTTTTTTTTTTTTTCTTTCCTGGAAGGGACGTGCTTTTACCTCTCCTCACTTTTCATTTCCTGGGGATGCTGAACCAGCTCATGCCAGAGCTTGCCCCTGTAGTAGGATCCCAAGGAATAAGGGACTTTGTGCTTCAGGCCGGCTCTGCTCGTCACCGCTCCGGGGGAGCTGGTGGCCATGGGGACAGCAGTGGCTCCTAGGTGACTCTGGAGTGCGTGTTAGCCCTGGTGATATGCTGAACCGCTCAAGCAAATCATCTTAAAATAGGCTTCATATGTGATGCAGAAGAACCCAAGCAAAACACAGAGCCCAGCCAAACCCAAATTTATGCTTGTGGTTACTGAAGCTTGTGAGATCAATTTTTTGTTTACTTAAAACTGCTTTCAAAGAGTTTTTTTTTCTTTTAATTCTCATTCTTGATCCTTGGGTTGGGGGAGGGTTGTGGTGGTGATAGTGGCTCAGCACCACTCCGGCTGGGGCCGAGCATCCTGCCATCATCCCCTGGGCAGCTGATGGCCCAGAGACAGGCAGGGCAGCAGGAGCAGGCAGAGGGACAGGCAGCGTGCCCTGCACCCGGGGAGCTGCGGTCGCTGCCCACAGCTGCAGCCGAGCCGGCAGCAGGCTGTGCCCCCCCGGGAGGTGGAACGATGGCAGGCAAAAACACAGGGTCCTTCTGGAAAAGTAACGGCGCTTTGGAGTCACTGACCTTCCATGAGGTCACCGGCAAAGGAGCTTCTCATGTGAAACAACCAGTGCTCAGTTTGGATCCAGGACTAAGTTTTGGGGGAAAAATAGAGCTCGCTGACCTTAACTCGAACTGCGGGACCTCTGCACTGCAGAATTGTTCAGTGCTGGTGTTTTGTCCTTATCCCTCCCTGTGATGGAGAGGAAAACATCTCCAGTTTACCATGTTGGAGCATCTGTCCCATGGTTACGCTGTGGTGGGTCACGGATTGGTTTTTCTCCAAAGTCCCAGATGAGGATGCTAAATGCTGGCTCATGCTTCCTCCGAAATGTTCCACAAAGGCACTGCAGAACACACGCAAAACCAGCTGGTAGTAGAAAAAAATCCCTCTTTCTGGACTAAGCTGTGTGTGTAAATGCTCTGTCCCAAAAGGCACAGAATTAAGGTCCTGGTGAGGCTGGTGAGCATGGTTATACCCGCACAACAGGACGTGCTGCCACTGCTCCGTTTGCGTGCCCCAGCAATCATCCTGAGCAATTCTCTTATTTTCACAAAAGCGTGGAAAAGTAGATCTGGGCAGAGCTTTTTTTTTCATTTCTAACTTTTGAAAAGACTGAAGATAGCAGGTGTTACAAGCACCAGTTCAGTTTTAAAGAAAAAAAGAAAAAAAAAAAAGAAGAGGGGAAAAAAAAGGAAAAAAGTCAACAAACAACAACAACAACCCCCCCCCCCCCCAAAAGCCCATAAAGCCTCTGCAGAGCTGGCAGAAGCCGGAGCACAATAATAGCAGCGATGGCTGGTTCAATCTTCCGTGTCATCCCACATATGTCGGGTTTACCCCAGCGGGACGGGAAAGCCTAGAAAGTCGCATACTGACATATTTCAGGACAAACGGTATAGAAAATAAACACGTGGGATAAATCAAGCGCAGGCAGGAAGCAACGGCTTCCCAGGCCAGAAGCCAGAGGTGATGCTGGTCGCAGCCCCCCGACTCCCCACCACCAGCAGCGCTGCTCAGGACCCTGCCCGGCCGGGGCAGGGAAGTGCCCACCTATTTTATTTTTCAGGAATGCTTGGCAGCGAGCTGTGTGGCCCCCGTTTCAGCAGAGAATTGCCTGCAGCCCTCAGCGTTTTAACTGGCCTAATCCCTGCGGGGCTGGAGCCAGCAGCTTTGTTGCTGGCCAGAACCCATCATCCCTTTTAGCAGTGATGTGGTGAGCACACGCCGATGCCAAGCCCAGATGGAGTTGTTCCCCATGCAGATTCCTTCCTCCGGGTCCCTCTCTTTCTTCTTTTCTTCTTCCTTTTGACACTTATTTGCAGATTTGTTAGAGTCGAAGGGTTGCGTCCTGGTGGCAGTTTGTGTTGGCCCCGTAGATAAATGCCGGCTTTGCCTGGGGCTGCTGGACGCATGGGAATGGCACCAGCGAGACACCGAGTTCTAAACAAGCTTAATTAAATCTAAGCAACGCTCTTGTGTCAGCTTCTGGATCCCTCCTGTCCCTGAAAAGCACTGCACGAAAGCTCGGTTTTCCTGCCGTTAAGCTGGCCTCATTTGAGCAGGGCTGCTCTGGGTGTCTGCGCCCCTGGGCTGGGACGGGGACCGTGCGGGGGGACGGTGCCAGGCGGCAGGACCTGCGTGGCAGCAGACCCCCGTGTGCGAGGCGGAGGGAGCCCGGGCTGGGGGTTCTGCGCTGGCAACTTGGGGAAAGAAAATGGAATTTGTGCTTGTGAATGGAAATGGCTTTGGGAGAAAATCCTGGAAAGAACAGGGGTGGACGGTGCTGCTGCTGTCGCATCATTTGTCCGTGCAGAACCTGCTACTGTCAAAATTATCGTGTGCTGCCTGATTGCTTTTGGATGATGTTCAGGCACCAAAGTGGGGCAGAAGCAACTTCTTCAGGCTGGCTTTTAACTCTTTGCTGGGGGTGTAATTTCTGGGTTGGCTGCAGGGGAGGTGAGCTGGGAGAGGTGGGCAGCGGGGCTGGAGCCGTGGGCTGTGGGAGCTTGCGCTGGGCAGCGCCGGGCACCGGGGCCCTCGGGACAGGGGCAGCGGGGAAGTGAGCCATGAGGTGCAACCAGAAAACGTATTTTGCTGATCTAAAAACAAGTGAGGGTTAAAACTTGCAGTTCAGTGTGGAAGGAGAAGAGAAGGCTTTGAAGGGTTTGGAGTAATGGGCTGGAGCAGCCCCTGGCTGGGGGAGCGGGATGATCCGCGAAGCTGTGGTGCACACAAAATAAATTAAGGTGTGTAACGAGCATTAGGAGGGAAGAAGGTACGTTGTAGAAACACAGCCCCAGAGCCTATAGAACTAATTGCCTGGGCAGGCTGGAGGAGCGGAGGGCGTTTAAGAGCTGTGGGGACCTTTCTCTGCTCTTTGGTGGAGACAGTGTTAATCGGCCGGGCTTAGCGGCGTGCGGCGGATGTCAGGGAGGAACAGAAGGGCTGTTAAGCCCGAGGAAATTGCTTGCTGTCTAGATGGGCTTAACACAATATAAACTACATGGTATGCACAGAAAGTTAAAGCCTGAAATGGTGAACGAGCTGGAGTTACCCAGCACAGCAATGCAGACGTGAGCAGAGGGTGATGTTTTTCCTGCATGCTGTTGCTCGGAGCTGATGCTGAAGCACAGTGTCCATGCACCAGCCTTTTCCTGCGGACAGAAAGGCATCTGCAACATTTCAGAGCCTGTGAGATGGTTGTGTTGCTTTTCCCTTCCTGCTACTTTGTCACCATCCTTTTCTCCATAACAAAATTTCATAATGAAAGGAAACCATCGAGAAAGGAGCCTGGGAGCAGAGATGTCCCAAGCCCGTGCAAGTGGGCTTCCTGCCGGCTTCCTCCAGGGTCCGGCTCTGCCCATCGCGCTGCTCTGCTCGGCCAGGTGACGCCTCCCTCCCTCCCTCCCTCCTTCCCTCTGTCTTTACCTGGGCCACGCTGAGCACCGCAGCGGCTGACGTCTCCCCGTATACGGGGAATGTTTCCCAGTTCCTGGGCTGGGACACAGGACTGCAGCGCCTTTGCTCCCCACCTGGCAGCCCCCAGCCTTGCTCAGCCGGGGGGTGTGAACCCAGTTAGTGCATTTCTAGCTGTGCCACTCATCTGTTCTCTGCAAAAATCACCCTGCAGAACCTCCCGTTCCTAAATTCCTCTCTTGCTCCCACTGGATTACACCCGGCGTGTGGGGAAACCCAAGTTGCCTGTAGGCGTTTTCCCTGTCTTCAGAGCGTTGCTATGGGCAGACACGGTAAGGCTGCGGTCTGCCTGCCTTATGGATGCCTGTCTCGGCTCTTGCTTAGAAAGGTTGTCTGGCTAGGAAAAAAAAAGATTTTTCTCTGTGGAAGTTGGGGAAAACCTGTCAGGACCCTGAGGAACATTGGTAAAACAGTATTTTAATTATAATTCGTTACTGCGATGTCTTGCTTTGGAATTGTACCTTTGGCTAGTGTGCATCTTGCCAAAGATGCTGTGATAGTGCCCCACAGCCTTCCCGTTGGTTTTCATTTAGTTTAGAAACATAATTAAAAAAGAAGCAGCAGAGTTACTGACTCTCTTTACAAGAGTAAAGGGTTTAGGCCAAACGTACTTCTATGAAAATAAATAGAATTTCTTTTTTTTTGTTGCAAGTTCTCCCCATATATTGAATTTCCGTGCTTGGTGACAAGGATGGATCTGCCTGAGTGAGCAGTGATTGGATTCAGTTGGCTTTGAGTTGCAATTGGTTTTGTGTTGGAAAGCTGGAACTGTCCTTGGAGAGGAGGGATTGGACCTGAGCTTGAGGCCTTATTCTCTAAAGAGCAAAAACCTTGCAGCCTGATTTATCTAAGTTGTTAGCTTTTCATGGCTGTGCCTAGAAATTTTTTCCTCCTTTTTCTTATCCTGTGCTTAAGGTGCATTTTTAATACAACAAGCTGGCAATTGCAGTTGTCATTTGAAAGACTTGGGTTGGCCAGCATTTGTGCGTAGATCCGGACACGGGCTCTTCCCTAATCTCTCCTGCGAAATGATTCCCGGGGCTGCTCTGCCTGCGCAGCGCCGGGGGAGCGGAGCTGCCTGCTGGTAGTCCCTCGGACGTTGCCCACCGGCAGCAGGACAGGTTGTGGCTGCTGGGCAGCAGCGTGGAGCGGTCCCCTGCCCAGGACGTCAGCGGTGCCTCACCAGAGGAGCCGGCAGCGGTTCGGCACAGGCAGCGTGGGAGCAGGAGGGTGCGTGGGGCACCGCCGCGGTGCTCCCGAGTGAAGCTGGTCCCTGCGAGAGGAACGCAGCCCCCGCACCCAGGCTGCTCCCCCCGGCCGTTCTCTCTCACTTCCCTGTGTTTCCCAGTCGGAGCTGGCAGTTAGCACAGGCACAGGCATGGCAAAGCCCACGGTAAACACCACGTTCAGAGCACGAGCCGTAAACTGAGACTAATTTGGCACCGAGTTCAGCCACAAAGGATAAATGTGCTTTATGGCCACGTTCAGGATGTAGCTGTAATGGCTAAATAAAACCATACCCCAAGTGATGGAAGCCGTCAGCTACGGCCCCGGGGAGTCGGGTTTTTGTGCAAGCAAACGGTGACTATTGCAAATCACAGAAAAAAGGAAAAGAGTGGAATGACTGGAGTGCAGAGCGGAGTGGGGAGGTAGGAGTGCTGCTGAGGGACATTCACGGTGAGTTGAACCCAGCAGCGAGGAGCCCCTGCCTTTATCAGTAACAGCGGCGTTTCCTCCTGTCGCAGGTGACTGCTCAGGTGCATGGCAGAAGAGAGGAAGACACCAGCTCCGTGGTTGCTCTGGGTCCGGCAGAGCCAGCTGTGCCAGGCCACGACGCAGGATGAGGCCACGCTGGTTCCTTGGGGCTGGAGCCCGAGCGCTCTGAAAACGCCACAGCCCCGAGCAATGGGTGCGTGGGGCAGGTAGGACACGGGGGCTCTCCCCTTCTGCTGGGGCACTGGTTTCTCACTGGTGTCGCCTCGAGGCTTATTTCACTCCTTTTTGCAGTGGGGAAACTGAGGCACATGGTGGTTCCTGAGACTGGGCGTGCTTTTGGGAATGGCAGTGGATCTGGCACCCGAGCCAGGCTGCCTGCTGCTCTTTGTACGCTGGCGCTGCGGCTCCTCCTGTGGGTGGGTTCCTTGGCCTCAGGGGTCCCGGACAGGGGAAGCGAGGAAGGAGCCTGCTGTGAGCAGCCTCAGTGGACCCAAGATGTTTTTGTAATAACATCCAGATGGATCCACAGAAATTGTTAGCATCTCAGAAGAAAAAAAAAACCAAATAACATCAGCTGCAGGATGAATGTGGTTTAGGAAGGGCAGCCTGGAGGAGAAGCCCATTGCTAGCTCCCCAGATGCCATGGGCACATCTGAAATAGCAAATGCAGTGGCAGAAGCTCTTCTTCCCTGTAAGCCCTGCACAGGCACAGCCGGGAGCAGTGTCCTGCCCAGCAGCACTGTAACAGAGCCTTTCCTTCCAGCGTTTGCTAATTTGAGTCCAGAAACCCCTTTTATTTATGAGGCATGTTGCAGAGGTCGGCTCTTTCAGTACGTGTGGATGTGGGTACCTGCCTGCCCTCCTTCCCAGCTCCTGTCCTGGAAAAGGAGAAAAATCCATGTTAGGATAATTTCTGCAGAGAAACAGTAGATTTGGGGTGGTGAGGGGTGGTTTCAGCTTGTCCCAAGTGTACCCACCACCCAGGACCCTGTGCCGCGGGGCTGCGTGGGGCAGAGGTGAGCCCTGGCAGTGCGCGTGGGACGTGTGTTGGTGATCACCACGTGAACCAGGTTCCTCTGTGCGTTTGGTGGTGACAGCAGATGGTCTCAGGGGTGAGGGGGGGTGAAGATGTTCTTGCCTTGGGTGATAAATGCATCGTGGCACAGCTCCGGAAACGGGGCAGGGGAGGATGTGAGTGAGAGAGGATTCATATCCCGGAAACGCCGCGGTGTAACGGCTCGGGAATTCAGCGTGATAAATGCGTTTGCCTGTACTGTTGCAGACGATCTGCTTAATGTGGGAAGCAGAGTTTCCTGCAGCACTGAGTTAGTGGGGAAGGGAAAACCCTGAGAGCCAGGAATGGCTGGGGAGAATTAAGCAGGTAAACCCATTACCAGTGACCACCTCTTTGTGTGGGGATTACGCTGAGGTTTAAGCTGCAGCTTCCTGATGCTCAGTGTCTGGGGAGCAGTGAGGGCGGCGAGCAGGGGCCTCTCCCGCCCTTCTTGAGGGGCTCAACCCAAAAGCAGGGATTAGTGATTGCCACAAGCTGCCCTCACTAGCCAGAACAAATTGCTGCGTGTGCTTAGAAACAGCCCAACCTGCACAAACCGTGGCGATGCTTTGAGGCGAAGGTTTGCCAGATCTTGCAAATTCCCCCCGTTCTTCCTAATGTGACCTTCACCGTGGAAATCACTCCTCTTTAATTAACTGATTTACACTGTCCCAGTACCCTGACCAGAGGTTTACCCCAACTCCCTCCGTAGTTTGGGAGTGATGCAGACGCTGTCTCTAAAAACAGAGTCGGGCACATGTGGGAATAGATTTGCCGTCCCAAGAGCTTATTTCAGTTAGCACATCGTGAAATGGTTTGGCACAACCCACCCTCTGTGCTCAAGGAAGGCTGAAGATGACGGTGGGGAGGGAGGTCTGGGGCACAGCAGAGGGGTGCTGGGGATGGGGTGTGCAGAGGGTGGGGGACAGACCCCAGTGCTGCACCCCAGTGCCAGGGAGAGCTGCAGGGATGAGCCTTGCCAAGAGCTCGGCTGGGGCTGTGGCTGCGGCTGCGGTGGTCCCTCGGTCCTTGCCAGAGCCTCCGAGGGGATGATGCTCCATGGCATCGTGGTGCTCCACGGCATCGTGGTGCCCCATGGTCCTGGCCCCGGCTGCCCACCGCTGTGCCGTCCCGCAGCCTCGCTTGCCCCGAGATGTGTGTGTCCTCCGGCAGCCTTTCCAAAATGCCAACCGCAGGAAAGCAGCGGAAACCCAAGCTTTCCTTTTGCTTGAATTCCCATCAGTTCCCAGAGCTTAATAATAGATTATTTCAGGCTTCCTTGCTTCAGTTGTTTTGGCTTTTCGGGCTGGGGCTGAGCGCTGCCTCATGGGCAAAGCAGCCCTCTGGGTTGGAGGAAGAGGAAGGAGAAGCCACTTTGTGGGATGAGTGTTTTGCCTGTGATCAAACCCTCCCCCGAGGCTTGCCAGGCGCGTAACCCCTCTGTCCCCTTCCTGCTGCCCACGGGGGTCCCTGCCAGCCCGGGTCCCATGGGGTCTGCAGCGGGGGGGTGCCCGTGGTGGGAACAGCCCCCGGCACCCCGGGTTGGCCTCCCCCAAGGGGCTGCGGGGGGGGTGCACCGCCTCCCGGGCCCCTTTAAGCTCCCTCTGGCTCCATTTGTCAGCCAGATGCCGATCCAGATGTTGGCGCTTCGGTGCCTGCCCGCTGGCACCGGCAGCGCGGGGCGGGGTGGGTGCCCCGGCCCCCCCCGCTCGCATCCTCCCCCCCCCCCGGCCCCGCAGCTCCCCGGCTCAGCGGCGCCTCCGCATCGCCATCTCCTGGGCATCCCGCGACATGGCGACATCGAAGGCGGTTTGTTCGGCAGAGGGAAAAGGTAATTCCCGTGTGCCCGGCACCGAGCAGTGGGGTTTTGTTGCTTTTTAATTTTCTGGGGCGCCCCCCCGCCCCGGGAGCTCGTCCCTGCCCGCTCCTGCCGGATCCCGCTCGAGAACTGAAGACGAAACAGCAGCAGCCCTTTGCGACGTGTCCTCAGCCGAAGATGCTGAACCGTCCCCGGTAACGGGTGCGCTGGGCCAATCCTGCTCTCCTCTGAACCCGCCGCCGGGAGCCGTAGCTGTTTCCAGGGGCTGTGCTGGGTTTCACGCCGGGAGCTTGCGCAGCCTTTCTGCGGACCCTCGGTCCCCGGGCTCCCACGCTGCAGCCGCCCCGTGCTGCGACGAGCTCAATGAGTGCCATGAAGACGGTGCTTCAGCTGTCAAAAAGGTCTGGCACCTGTGGGAATAATCTCCACACAGGCAGCGGCGAGCAGGCAGCGCCGGGCAGGATGTCTGCCTTGCGTTTCAAGGGAGCTCGTGATGGACCGAAGGACCGCTGCGCCGTCTGTGCTGCGAAGCAGAGGAGTTACCACCCTCCAGCGTACCTCGCAGCCAAACCGTGCCACCCAGCCCTGGCCAGCTTTTACCTTTCTTGGGCATTTTCATGTCGTACATGGAGAACGTATGGGACCCATTAGACCCCGATTTACATTCTTCCCTAATGAATGGCAGCATGTCAGAGAGTTGTTTATTTAATGTAAAGCGCGATATTTTTTAAAAATAGCTTCAGCTCTCCTAGTGCAATAGTTTGTGTGACTATTCATGCCCTTCTTCCTGGTGCAGGATAAACAGTTAACAGGATCTAACAGTTGGGTTTTAAATCTCCGCAGAGGACTCCTGAGCCAAACAGAAGGAGGGAGTGGACAAGATTCAGAGCACTCTGCAGCCTGGGGCTCTGCTTGGCTGATGGCGTGTTGTCAAGGCTGCGGTCTGTTTAAATCCCTGCAGGATTTTAGATCTAGCTGACAGTCTCCTGTACACAGCCTGGCTGGGTTCCGTGGCCCTTTATTGCCCTTCCCGTGTCTGAGCACTTCTGGATTGGGCAGTCGTGGAAAAAAAAAGAGCTGATCAAGGATGCCCTCAGCCCGAGAGGTTCGACAGGTGTGGAAGCAAAGATACGGCTTTGGAGAGCCCCGGTGAAGTTGTGTGTGTGGATGCCACAGACTTCAGCACTGGGAGAAGGGTTGTGGGATCACGTAGGACCCTACTGCACCACCTCCTCCTTCCACTTCTTTAGGAGTTGGAAGCTTGCAAGATCCTGGCAAGATCCGCCAGGAGACAGCACTAGGTCGTAGCTGAAAAAGGCTGAAATCTAGCCCATCGGGGGCCCTCGGCTGCTGCTGGATTTGAAATGCTGTAAATTTAACTGAGCATCCGAACACCGCCGTCCTTTCCCCACCCTAGCTCACCCTCTCGTGCAGCAGCACTTGCTTTTCCTTCCTCCCAACACGCTCCAGAAACCCTCTCACAGCACACTTGTGCTCCCACCCCTTACTGGGAAAGATCTTAAAGCATAATGATTTTATTAAATCTTGTAACACTTCTCTTTTCCCCTCACCTCTCACCCTAAGGACAAAACTCTCTGGAGCGAGGGCAGTTTCTCTGGGTAATGTCATCCTTGCTTGTTCATCTGTCTGGAGCAATTACTGTGGCTTCCTTAGGGATTATTTTTCAGACAAAGTGTTGACATTTTTCCCCAGTTGGGTGTCAAGTGTGTACCTGTGGTGGCAATTTCTGAGCGGCAGAACTCTTAACGAGAGGAATGCCCTGTGGTTAATGAGGTGTTGGAAGACAGCATGGCTAGATCCGGCATTACGCTTTCCAACTTTCCAGTTTAATTAGAAACCTGGATCTCCTGGTCATGCATTCATTCATTTTTTGAGTTGAGTGACAGCCCAGCCTTTCAAAGGGAGAGCAACCACAATGTTGAAGTAAGGTGGTGATGCCGTTGGCTATCCACATCGCTCTGCCTTGCCCAGCTTTGCGTTTGCCATTGCAACGTCAGCACCTTTCCCAAGTGCCAGACCTGCCGGAGCTCCGGTACCAGGGACATTGGCGGTGGCTGGGTCCTTCTCTTGTCCTCTCTCCTCCTGCAGCTCGTTGGCCTCAATCTGGGATTTGGGCAGATATTCAGACCTTACTGGACACTATCAGGTACTGGTTTAAATGTCAAACTTCTCGGCTCTTACCCACCACAGATAAGCAATTACAAGTCCGTAGCAGCACAGAAGGCAGAGAGGGAGAGTTCAGCCTCTGTCCCTGCCTTGAAATCCGGTGCTGCAGGTGTAGGACGCGGGCTGACATGAGGATGAGGATGATTCCCCATGGGGTGGCCCATGTCAGCTGAAGGGTTGCAGGGAGCTGGCCTGAACTACCTTCACCGAGAGCTGGGAGTGTGTTTTACCTCACCGGGCGCGTAATTAAAAGCGTGCGCATGGTTTGTGGTGGCAGCAGAGCTGATGAATCATTCATTACTTGTTTACCTTTTATAGTGGGATCCTGCACGGTAGCTACGAGTTGTATTACGTGTGCTTAGATGTGTAAAATAAGGCAACATTGCAAACCAGTCAGAGGTGTTTGCCAGCTTAGGGATAACCAGCTAGCTTACCTGTGATGCAATGATATTGAAAAAAAAACCCCAAAGATATCCTACTGAAGCTTAATTTTTAAAAAAAAAAATTTTGGAGGGGGAGGGGAAGGTGCCTGTGCAGAGTAGATTTTTTTTGTAAGCCTTATTTTCTTCTTTTAATTAGAATGTTTTAGTTGCTATATAAAGTAAAAACGTGCCTTTTTGGTTGTTGGGGGTTATAAGTGAAAAGTGGAAATTGGTATTTGTATCCTTCAAGCGTTCAGTGTGCACATCATAGTAAATACCCGCAAGGCCGCACATCTGACCTCTCCGTGGGCAGCTGTACGGAAACCTCGCCGTGTAAAGGGCAAGAGAAGCAGCTGCATCCCGCAGCCCTGCAGGAGGAGCACAAATCGCCTTTCGACTCGATTTCCACGCGGTTCCCCCAGGTGAGAAACAGCACCGAAGGGCCATGGCAATGGGTGGGTGCAAGGAGGGTGCTGGGTGCTGGCAGGACTGGTGCCCGCAGGGCCCTGCAGCTGCGGCGCTGCCCAAGCTGCCGCACGCTCCTTCCCCTCCGCCGTTCCCACGCCAGCTCCCTGTTTGCCTGGGAGGACGAGTAACTGCGATGCTATCAGCGCTGGGGAAAAGATTTCGGAGCCAGCAAGTGCAAAAGTTCAGGAATACAGTAATTAGCAGAGCAATTCTAAAGTGCAGTAATTAGTGGCTAATTACTGCTGCAGAAATACGCAAGGCACAGTGCCTTTCCTTCCTCTCTCCCGTGGAGAGATGGCTTATCTGGAGTTTGCCGGGAGCAGGGAGTGCTTGTCCCGTGTCCCTGTCCCGAACGGCAGGAACAGAAAAAGTGAGCAGGGAGCCCAGGTGGGACGAAGCCCGAAGCCGTGGGGGTGAACTCAGTCTGCTCTCCGGAGCAAAGGCCCCACGGAAACGTGGAGTTTGAATTTATACCCACTGGCAGGAGGCCGGGCTGTGACTGTCCCCCCTGGGGCCGGGCAGGTCCCCCCAGCTCTCCAGCCTGATGCCAGGTTTCCCCCCAGGAGCTCAGCGCATTGGCCGGCGGGGCTGCCAGCCCGTTTATCATTACTATTTGCAAATCAGGATGCGAGAATTGATGAACCCGCGCCGCTGGTCGTGGGGCAGATGACCGTTCCCGGCCACGTTTGCTCAGGAACAGCGCGTGTCTGCGCAAACCCTCCTGCAGCCACAGCAGCGAGGTGCCGCCCGCCGGGGCAGGGATCCCGGCAGTACCCCAAGGGACAGCAGAAATAGATTGCAATATCTAATTAGCAGGCACTGCAGGCCTTGTCTCGGCGTTCCCAGGAGGTGCCGTGCGTGTGCACGCGAGGAGGCTGTGCGCAACCCGCAGCGCCCGGCAGAGCCGGAGCTCAGCCCTGGGTTGTGTGAACAGAAAAGCTGTTTGTGTTCCCTCTTCAGAAGGTTCGGTCCAGAAACACGCGCTCCGTTGTTCCGCTCTGAAACACGCTGCGTCGCTCGCCTCCGAGCGGCAAGTTTCTCTTTGCAAAGCTGGGGAGAGCAGCTGTGCTGCCGTAACACTCCTGCCAAAAACTTCTGCAGTTTCCAAGGGTTTGTTATACAAAAACAAAGGTAAAATGAATTGGATTACCCACCTTTTCCAAACCGAACAGGAGCGCTTTTCACCACTGACACAGAATTAGGATTTCAACAATGTAATGTTTAACTACCTTAAGTTACACTATGCACCTAAATGCCATTTCCCCCCCCCCCTTTACTGCTGAATAAGGAAACTCAGGCCCAACAGGCGGGACTGTAGGAGGGGAAGCGTTAGGAAAAGCGTTTAGGAATTGCAAAACTGTCATTATTATTGTAGAAACAATGAGTGCAAAGCCTGTGGCCATCCCTCCGTGCGGGGGGAGCGGCGTTTGCAGTGTCCGCCCAGGCTGCGCCTCCCGCCCGCCCCAGCGCAGGGTCCCCCAGCTCCCTCTGCGGGTTCCCCCTTTGGGTGTCCCTGCTCGGTGCTGCCACCCGACTGACTGGCTTCTGTGTCTCGTCACAAAGCTCATCCCTGTGCTCAAGAAGCACCATGCTCCATGTTCAACACTCCCCCCCTAAGAGATTTAGACTTTTTTACACAAGTGCCTCTTAAATTAAGACCAAATATAGCCTGCTGCAATATTTCCTATCAAACTTTATTGTTCTGCCACTGTACCAGCGTATTTTATTTACAGCTTGAGACCTCAGTCTGAGACCAACAGGAGGACTGAGCCGAACATGAATTTCGGCAGCGCTCCCCCCGCTGCAATGCCGGGACGGGCTGCATGGCATTGCCACAGCTCCAGCCTCGCACCAGCAAAGGAGTGCTACGCTTTTGCTTCTGCGACTGCCGAATCCATCCCATTGACCGCGGCACCCCTGGCCACATCTCCGCGTGCACCTCACCCGCAGCCGGGCCGTGACAAGTCACACCGCCGTACAGGAGTTAAACCTGTTCCCAATTTCCTTTTTAATGCACCATCACCAGAAAGGATTAGTTAAAGGCTTTGGGCTAGTCTACACATGAGGAAACTCGCTGTGGGGTAAATGCACTTGCCACTCAGGAAGAAGCAATTGGAGAAGCGCTGACTCAGCAAGGCTTTGGTGCCTGGGCTGACCTGTCCCCCCGTGCAGCTCGTGCCTGGTCAGCGTGGGCGTCCGCAAGTGCCCAAGGGGGACGATGAGCCAGGGTAGAGCGTGGCAGCGTGCTGCCCCTGTGATGCTTTCACCTGGCAGGAGCGGCTCTTGAGCTGCTCGGGAGATCTGCTTCATGCCGGGAGAGGAGAAACTCAACTTCACGGAGGGTTTGGGAGTCACCGTGGGGCCCCGGTGCCATTTCTAGAGCCCCATTTAGCCAGGCTCCGGGAGGGGTGGGAGGAAGCCCCCTGGGAACGGGATGCGATGCGATGCGCTGCCACCACCACGCAGCCCGTTCCTGCTGCACCATCCCACCCTCAACATCAGACCTCAGTGGCTCCCACGCTGCCCCATCCTCACTGGGACAACGTCGAGGGGGGTTGGTGCCTGGAATTACTTATGAACAGATTGTAGGAGAGACAGGTTTACTTAATAAATAAATACAAATAACATATGGCAGGTACTAGCATGAAACATGGCAATATTCATGTGGTAAGGGAGGCTAGGAAGCCTAGGGCTTGGAGCGTTTGGCTGATGCTAATTTAGCTTCCTACGCTGAGGGTATCTGCAAGCGTTTAGCCAGGCTGGCACTCCATAGCATCACTGGTGGTGCAATCTGAAATTGGGCATATTACAAGCTACATACTTAGATGGATAAATATGTTTGTACAGAGAATCCAGGGAGGTTTTGCCTCTGAATGCCTGGGGACAGTAAAAGCATGCATTTCCCTGGGACGTGGGGTGTCCTTGGGGTGTCCTTGGGGTGTCCTTGGGGTGTCCTTGGCCCCGTTCCGGGGCACCTGTCCGGGGCAGGTTTGCGCGTGTCCCCGGGACCTGCAGCGTGGTCACGGCACGTGCCAGCCCCACACTGCTGACGGAGGGTGGGGGGAGGCGGGGGGGCCGGTGGACCTTGGGAGGGTGTCGGGGCTTTTCCCCTCATCTCTGCAAAGCTTTGTGCAGAGCGGAGGAGCTCTGCTTTGTCTATCTGTGGTAAAGCCTTTACCTAAAGCTCAGAGCTCTAACGTTTGGCTCTGTCATACTAGCCAAAAAAAGAGAGGGTGAGGGAAAAGGAGGAGGTGGCGGTTGGGTTCTGGGGTTCGGGTCGTCTCTGAGCTCCCAGGACAGGGCTTAGTCGGCTGAGACAGGCAGCGGGAGGAAGAGGATCGCCTTCTGGCCATAGTGAGTCCGCGGCCCCAGCTTGCTGTTCCCGTTCTTCTTCAGACCAACAAACCAGTTCTTATCTGCGTGCTTTTTGGAGACGTACGTGTTGTAATGGTTTTCTTCGAGCCTTTCGAGGAACAGGCACTCCTCACCCAGTAACTGCTGAAAGAGAGCGCCGGGTAATGACAGTGAGACGGGGGATGCCGTAGGGAGGAGGATGCGTGTTCCCAATGCGGCGATCCCAGCTCGGGTGCTATCCAGACCCACCTCCAAGATCTTCATGCCCCAGTAAAGTTCGTATTTAAAGCATGGAGGTAAGTAGCCTTGATTTAGTCCCCTGGGCTACTCCTGCAGTAACTCGTGACCTGGGCATTTTATTTGGCAGTAACCGAGCCCAGCCCCACGCTCTGTAAGCTGGTCCTGGCGCTGGCTCCTGCTCTGGCACTAAGCTGTGCGGTGGCGGCTGCAGGTTCAGAGCACGAGCACAGGGAACAAAACAGCTCTTTGGTGAGCCTAAGCAGCCTGTGACCAGGATTACGTGTCGCACACTTTGCTATAAATGGGACTGTTCTCAAAGACACAGATTATTTTTGGTGACTCTGTGCCCTACAGCTCCTGGGCACAATCCCGCTCGCACCGGGATGTTGCGGATGCTGTCGCTGCCTCCGGCACAGGGCTCGGTGTGACCACGAAAACTATCGGATGCAGAGGAAAAATGCAGGGAAGTCTTTGCTCAGTGGCTGTGGGCCATTGCCCGGGGCTCCTTGCTCTGGCAGCCCAGCTAGCAGCCCTGAAGTGCCCGGCCAAGCCGTGGAGAGGCGCAGGAGGCAGGCGGAGGCATGGGCAAGGCGCTGCCGGGGCTGGAAGAGCCGGGCTGGAGGTGCCCCCACCCTGCACCCTGTCGGGGTCCCCCTGCCACCCCGCTCGCAGAGCTGGCAGCTGCCCCGGGGATGTAGAGCAGCCGCTGCTCCAGATAGGGAATGTGATATTTGTCAAGTGTTTGAGGCAGGGCGGTCAATGGTGCTATTTGATTATTTATTTATTCCCCCCCAAAATAAAGCCGGATGGAGAGTGGCCATCCAGCTACCAAAATAACAAACTGAGGCTAATTGTTGCTTGTGGTTTGCATTACTCAGAGCTACGAGATTTCTGCAAACCTCAAACCCTCTCCGTGTCTCGTCCCACACAAACCTCCTCCTTACCGAGCCATAGAGCAGCCCGTTGGTGTCCATCGCCAGGTACTGCCCAGACTGCGTGCTCTTTATATACACCTCTCCCACGCTTTCCGCGCTTAGCTGGAGTTGAACTGAAAGTAAAAATAAAACAACAACAACAAAAGTAAAAGGCAAATGGGAAAAGGGGGGGAAAAAAAAAAAAGGTTGTCAGAGATAAATGTCTGAGCTGCTAGGAAAGTTAGCAGGGCATTTTTATTCTGAAGCCCAGCTCATAAAGAGTTTATAAGAAACAGTACAGCATGTAATAGAAGTGTTTCCTTGTACCCTCGCCTTCAAAGAAACCCCACAGCCATGCTTTACGAACCAAAGACCAATTTTTTCCTTATTTTACATCAAAGAAAGGGCAGCCTTTTGGTTAAGACGCTGGAATGGGACACAGGAGATTGGGGTTTTAATTCTGGCTCTAATTTACAAATTTCTCATGTGGTTTTGACAAGACACTTAAGAAGTGACATATGAAGAAGTATTTCGAGAGCTAAACCAGGGATGGGCAGACTTCAGATGCCTGCGTTGCAAAACCCTGATCCAAAGCATCCCATCCAGCAGCGTGCCGCGGCGGGCGTTATCCGGCCTGTCGTAGGCGGACAGTGGAGAAATAGAAAGGGCTGATTTTCATCCTAAAAAGTACCTCCTGTAGGTAGCCATGAGCCATGTCTTAGATTGCCCTAATTTGCAGCGCTAATGTGAATTTGATACTAAAGGAAGATCTGAGCCTGCCAGCGCGCAGGCTGGGCGGGGGCGATGGGTTCGTGGTGACGCTGCGTCGGTTCATGCAGCCCACCGGGCACCAACTTCTGTCCCCATCACCGATGCTGGACTTCACACTAGAAACTCTGGGGCAAACCAAAAAAGCTCCTTATTGGTCTTGTACTGTGGGAGGTGAGCGGGTCAGCTGCGGCCCGAGGTCTCTGGGCCACCTCCCTCCAGAGAGGGGCAGAGCGGCGGGTCCAGGGGAAGAAGCTCGTGCACAAATTCTTGGATTTTTTTACAGGTCTGTACAGACATTTCCTCCCATGAAGTAATGGGATGAAAGAGAGAAAATGAGGCTGTTTGTGGAAACAAGCACGGGCTTCATCCTTGAGGGTCTGCGATGTCCTGGTAAGTTTTGTTTTCACGTCACAGTGCACGCTCGAGATGCCCGCACACGGCAGCAAAGGACACGTGAGGGAATCCTTACGTAGGGCTGGGTGACAAGGGCTTGGAGTGGGTGACTTCTGTTCTCCTTAGAGATCCTCCCTGGTTCTGGGGCTAGCACCTGGCAAGGCAATTTAAGATAAAAATACAAATTCTTGACATTTATCTGGAACAAAATGCACACGGGCACGGGCAGTTTGCAAAGCACAATGCCGGCTCCAACGCAGCCGTGCACGCTGGCTCCCCGGATGAGCCACGGGCGTTCCTGTGCCTCGTCCCTCCCCGGGGGCCTCTCTCCAGGTTTCCCATATGGATCTGACTTGCTCCGCGCTGGCCAGTGCTTGTCCCAACCGTGTAAGCAGTATGCCACAGCGCAGGTCACGGTCCGGGCTGCTCCCCTCGTGCGCCGGGGAGTGGTGCTGAGCGGTGCTGAGCAGTGCTGGCGTTTGGCAGGGGCAGGACCGTGGCAGCTGTCGGTGCTCAGAGGCAGGGTACCTCGCCGACAGGGCTGCTCCGCTGGCACGCAGCCCTTCCAGGAGTTTCCTCTGTAAATATTTGTACGTTTGGATATCCACGTTTACGAAATCATTTACAGGAGGTTCCTTTCTGGCACAGGTTTCCAAACACGCAGCCCCGCGCCAGCAGCCGCCAAGGTGCGAGCGTGCCGGGGTGCAACGTGTGCCACGTGCAGGGGTGCTGCCTGCACTCGCTGCCTGCGCTCGCTGCCTGTGTGCATGGTGCAGCTGTGGGGACCGGTGGACAGAGGGGAAATGCTCATTCCAGGGTGCCGGGGGGAAGAACGCTGGGCTGTGTGGCAGCACCCATGCCATGAGACGGTGGGCTCCAGGCTGGGGTGCAGGGGCTGGATACTCGTGTCCTTGTTAGCACCCCATGTCCCAGGAGATGCCACCTTGCTGCTGGCTCTGCAGACCCGTGCTGAGCTCCCCAGGGCGCACGGGCATCTCTGCATCCCCCTTCTGAGTCCAGCAAATCTCAGCTCTGGCACAACGTGGCTTGTACGGCCTCTGCAGCTGCCGGCTCGTGGGTCCTGTGAGCTAGGTCCTGTCTTCTGTGGATCCTTGGGGGTCAGCGTCCTCATCTGCCTCGTGCACGGGATTTGAGAAGGGTTAGTGCCCGGTTTATTCCAGGCTGGAGGCTGCCTGCCCTGCGCTGTGTTTATCCAGCCTTGGTGAGCTCATCCTCTCCCGTCCCCCAGCACGGCTGTGTGCTGTGCGAGTGGTGGGGAAACAGTGCTTATAATTATAACTCTGCTATAAACTGCCTTTCATTAGAACAACAATAACAAGAAGAAAGGTTAAGTTTGGGGGGGGAAAACCACATGTACACTTGTGGTTTAAAGAAAATAAAAGTGCTTTTCTTAGAATTTGTAAGGCAGACTTGGCTCCTCCCAGCCCTTCTTTCTAACCAGATAGGAGCCTGGCAGGTCCCAGGGATATTCCAGTAAATGTGCAGGACATGGTGTGCCCAGAGGTTTCTGCTGAGAACCGAGAGCTCCGGTGTGCGGCGGTGGGGAAGAGCTCAGCCCCGCTGCCTGCAGAGCCCTGCGGGGACCTTTTGCTGCGCTGCTGGTCCGGCTCTCCTCGGGCATCGGTTTAAAAAATCCTCTTAAGCATTTTGGAAGTGCAA
The DNA here is from genome assembly GCF_028858705.1 of Grus americana. Classification (NCBI taxonomy): domain Eukaryota; kingdom Metazoa; phylum Chordata; class Aves; order Gruiformes; family Gruidae; genus Grus; species Grus americana. The sequence goes on along the minus strand of NC_072865.1, from coordinate 1,579,740 downwards.
GAGCCCTAAAAGCTTAAAACTTCCCAACCGATTCCTTAGATTTTGTGTCTTTGTCCTTACAGAGCCGTTTTCTCTTTTGTCTGAGTGGTTTGCCGGGGTGGGGGGGTTGCTCTGCACAGCCCCGCTGCTGACAGCCTGGCTGGGCTGAGCAGGGAGAGCTGTCGAGGGCAAGGGGCTTGGTGTCAGGGCCAGATATTCAGCTGTCAGCTAACAGATATTCACCTCTCAGCTAACAGATATTCACCTCTCAGCTAACAGATATTCACCTCTCAGCTAACAGATATTCAGCTCTCGGCTAACAGCTTTGCATGGCTTGGCCAAAGCAAGAGAGCTTCAGCACCGCAGCTTGGCTGCTGTCGTGTGAGTTGCTGGCAGGGAAAGAGCTCTTGATGCCTTTGGTGACATGGACAGCTACTGAGCAGGACAAACACGCACCTTTCCTTGATCTACAGAATAATATCATCGATATTTTTTATATTAAGGTTTCCCTATGTCAGATAGTCCGCAGCACTTTATAGTAGCATCTACAAAACCGGCACTTTTTGGCAAGCGAGTCCTGCCAGCTTCCTAGAGTGAATTTGATGCCAATGATGGAGCACGAATGTGCTCCTAGAGAGGCAGTGGGATGTGCAAGTGGGAGGACAAGTGTTGGCATCTGCGTGGCCAGTTCATCCCAGCAGCAGGTCCCCACGTCCCATGGGCTGGAGCTGTCGGCATCACCGGGCAGGGAACGGGGACGGGCGGGAGGACACTCTGGAGGCAGATGGCCCGTTAAATCTGTGACACACGGATGCACGTAAAATGTATCGTAACTGTTTCAGCATACAATAAGCCATACTTTTTTCAGGAAAAAAGTGAATGGTAACATGAGTGCATTTCTAAAGCTGTACGTCCCAAAATAACTCTCTCTCACCTGACTCTTGCCTCTGTTGGGCTTTTGCATCCTGCAAGAATTTAATTTGCTGCATAAGGGGAGAGGGAAGTTCCCCAAAGGCAAAGGGACACCGTGTGCAGAACATACACTAAAATCCGTCCTGCGCGCAGAGGAAGCTGGGCCCGACCTCCTGCTCCGGCTGACGACTTCACGTAGGCAGACGCACAGCGGCAGCGCGCTGCTGGGAACACCGCGCTCGCGCAGCCCCACTGTTGTGCTGAATCTTTTAACCCGGAGCAAATGCAAAGATACCATGGACTAACGTGTGGTGGCTGCGTCTGTGTGCGTGTAGGATGTGAGGCTGCTCCTGAGCCTTTTTTCCCAGCTGCCAGCTTGCCGCATAAGCCAGCCGTGCTGCAATTAGCACTTCGGTCCTGCATGGTCTGCCTGCCTGCGATTAAGCTGATGACCAGTTTCAGCTGTAACGCTTCTGCAGATGTGAAATAGCGTACATACTGTGCCTGCCCAGGCTCTGCGTACAGGCTTTAGGTGTGTGTGGCGCGTGTGCTGACTCCTGGGAGGTGTGTTGCCACCAGGAGGACAGAGAGCTCGATATAGAGCCCGTCTTCCCCAGCTCCCCCCTTCCTGGCTGATAAAATCATAGGAGCACGGAGGAGTGCCAAGAAGCCCCGTCGGGTTTGCTTACTGTGCTGGTCGCTTCGGTCCCTGGTCCCATCCACTTTGCCGTCTGGGAGGATCCGGAGGAAGTGGCCCCCGTTGCTGCAGTACAGGAGTTTGGGTTTCTTGTAGTTCCCCAGGGGAAGGTTGAACTTTTCGGTCAGGGCGGTGAAGGTCGTGATTTCCCCTTCGGCCATCTCTCAGCCTCTCCCGGCGCCCGGGCTGCAAGAGATGCGGTGGGGTATGGCAGGAGCGGCGGCACCGAGTGCTTGGCACACGCTGCTGCTGCCAGGCTTTTAAAGGGAGGGGAGGGAGCCCGGTGGTCCCCGGCCGGTACCCGGGCTGGCTGCGGGGCAGGCGATTCACACCTCTGGCAGCGACACAGCCCGAAAGGTGATGCTGCTCCAGCGTGGGAGGTGGGGGGGTGGTGGTGGTCTCCTCGCTGGGTGCAGCTGGGCGGTAGGGACTCTTTCCTTTTAATTTTATCATAGTAAATTCTGTTTTCTTTCTGCTTTCTATTGACGTACGTACTAAAATTATACACTCAAAAAAAATAGTTTGAAAAACACTCAGCGTCTGATTGAAACCCACAAGAGGCAGGAAGGGAGCCCAGGTTAATAACTCTCTCCACTATTATAACTTTCAAACGCAATTATGACTAGGTATTGCAACACGTACTGCATGCCAGATAGCAAATATTGCTTCATACCTTGGCACTCTGCATCTTACCTGGCAAGGCGCACGCCTGCTGAAGATCAGAACAAAAGTTAGATATTGTGGGAGAGGAGCTTTCACCGCCTGGGCGGTTAGCAGGGGATTGATAGCATATGGAAAAAAGGAACTTTGAGTCTAGATTCTACCATGATTGTGCACCTTTGCATCTCAATAAAAGTGGTGAAAAGGGAAAGGCAAAGCTCTGGCTGATGCAGAAGGGTGTAAGTGGGCATGGGGCACTACCAGCCGCCCCGGAGCAACACACACCGTGTCATGAGAGTGCTCCTTCCCCTGGGGCTCCCCTGCTCTCCCGGGGGACTGGGGAAATGCACGGAGATGTATTGAAACCTCACTTTGCAATACACTGTGTGGTCATGACCCATGTTTAAGCAGACGCTGTGCCAAAACCTGAAAGCATCATCAGACTGCTAAGAGAAAGACGCTGTGAATGTTGGAGGGTGAGAACTGCCATTGCAGCCGTGGCCGTGGGATCCGGAGGTGCCGTGGCGGGTGTGAGTCCCGCGCGCGTTCCAGGTATATTCACATTTATCTGAATGTTTCTGGCCTAGAAACCGCATTTAAAATCTCCCATGAATAGGCTGTCTTTCATATACAAAGTTCTGCAGTGCTTGTAGAGAAGTGGATTTATGAACAGCAAAAGACAGGGCATGGTATAAATCCAGATATAGGAAATTAATTGTGAGGTATTCCCATAGCTTTATTATGGGAAGTATTATATAGTTACTGTTTATATATATTTATAGATTGTAAAAATGTCTATTTAGCATGGAGTTGTGCTTCTGATACATTAGGATGGACCCAGTATCATACTGCGTGAGTTTGCCGTGGGGCTTAAAGAGTGACCTGGGAGATAGTACGGATTGCAACTCTTGGCAACATACCCGCGCGCACACACACACGTATACATATCATCTCTAAACATTTGGCTGTAAGCTCTTAAGTATGTAAATTTGCAAATGCAGCTGCAAGGAGGGGAAGCTATTCCTTCAGGCGGATCCCAAAAGCCTGCAGAAGATAAAAGTGTATGGAAGTTGGACTGCTAAAAGCTGAACCTTGGAAAGAAAGACTTCATCGCTACCGCTGCAACACAGCCAGCCATTTCACCAGCTTCGCTTAGTCCGTAGGCTTCATCCCTTTCTCTCAGACATGGCCCCTTGGGGGCTCTAGCAGAACAAAGAGATTTCCTAGGAGAGGAAAACACAGCCATAAAGGAAAAAAACATTCCCTGTCATCCCAGGCCCCGGTTCCTCCTGGTAGCTGTTGGTTCACAACAGCTTCTCTCTCCTCCTGACCGTCAGTCTGTTTTGCTGCAGATGGAGGTATTAGATTGCTAATACAACAGCTGAACACGGAGTCGAAATGCAGGGACATACTATTTTAAACTTTTCCTCACTGCCTTTTCTCTGGAACCATTTTGATCTGGTTTGGTAAGTCACGTTTTCTGGACCAACGCCTACCAAGTGTTACTTCATCAGCCCACTGCTTCCTCAGCTGCATGCTGCTTTGCACTGGGGGCTGGTTTGGTTCTTATCTGGGTTTGAAAACCATCTCCAGGCCAGTTTCTGCCCATGCTGCACATCTCCCCAAAGCTCGCTTTTGCTCTGGAGCTATTTGCAAAGCCCAAAGTATCAACTTTTTCCCAGGGAGTCCAACCAAGTTTTACAACCGCCTCTGCTGATGCCCTTGCTCCTGTACCGCACAAAAGCCGTGTCCGTCTCGGCGCCGGTGCGTTCAGACTCTGCGCGTTTGGAAGTTGCCGAGTTTCACAGATCCCCCATGGCACAAACCAGGTTTTGAGGAGTTTTGAGTACTTTCTGCAAGCGATAACATGGGCTAACGCCGGTATCCTGCGATGAGGCGATGAAGCAACCCACGAGAGCTCAGGAGGAACTTTATGGTCCTGGTGGCTTTCCAAGGCAGCTGATGGACTAGCTAAGTATAGCTTCGAAATCCTTTTTTAACGCAGTTGTCAGGCAGCTGAAATTAGGTACTTCTCAGAGTGTCTGGTCCCAACATTTATTTTTCTGTCAAGAGATCATACTTCTAGTAGTTCAGTGTTTAACGCCAACTGTCTGCCAGGCTTTCTCTGAACAAAAGCCTTCGAGTCGTTCAGCGTGGTACATGAGGCTTTGGTGCTTTACTGAGCGTTAATCAAAATCAGTGGTGTTGTGTAATTTACTGGAACTAAAGCTTTTCTTGAGCCTTCGTCTGAGGGTAAAAGGCACTCAGAAGTCTCCTGGGTTGATGATGGATAGAAGTGAGAAACAAATATCCCAAAGCCTAAAGATCCTCAGATGAGGATCTCGGCAAACTTGGGCTGCAGGCAGCGTGAGCGAGGGGCCGGCTGGGATGGTCCCCTTGGTCACTTGAAGGTCTGCGCATTCAAGGGCATCCACAGATAGCTTTAACAGAGCATTTCATTTTCACATGTTTCCTTCAAGTTTTTTTGCTAATTTTAGAACACGTTCAGTGCTCACCAGCTGCCTTTGACTCCACAAGAGAAGCTGAATGAACATATGAACATTATTTTCCACTCCCATTGTCTCTCCTTGCTAAATACTATTGCTGTTCTCATACTTTTATGACCGTGGAGTCGGTACTCTACACACACCACCACTCATGGCCCTACTATTATACTTTTGGCAGGAACACGTTAGGATTTTATGGGAATTAAAAAGCATGAGTGAGAGAGAGAACCTGACCCAAAGACAACATAAAGGGCCTTATTATTTTGGGTAGAAGCCCAACAAAATGATTAAATAGCTCAAAGCGGAACAGAAAACTCTCTCCAAGATGCTAAGCTGAGAGACACCACGCTCCAGCGGTTATTTGGTGCCCATGGAGAAAGGAAAATATTCCAAGAGGAGATTGCTGTAAGAGGGGGACGGCTGCTGCCGAGCAGCTGACACGGCTGGTCGCACCAGGAGAGTAAGCTGGAGCCTGAGTTGGAGCGTGTTCGTCCAAGACCAGCTGGGTTCCTGGCTCTCCTCTTTCCTCCCACACCTGCGTAACATGGTCATCCGCTTCACTCCCCGAGCTTTCCCGTGCTGTGTTGCACAAGATCAGAAATAGCTTTCTGAAGAAAAAAAGGACTTAACAGGAGAGTTAAACCTGAACATTAATTTTAACCGAGTCCTGCTGAACTTTGGTGGCCGGAGCACTGCAGCGTGCATGCTCCTTGCAGCAGCGAGGACAGATGAGCCCGGCACGGGAACGGAATAGCTGTGAAATTCTGAGAAGTTTGGGTTTGGTTCCAAACTTTATCACCGACCGCTGCTGCTGCAGCAGCCAAACCAGTGGCTTTGATGTGAAATCCCAAACTCTGCAAGCATCTGAATCTGAACATCGAGGACCGGTTATGTTGCCAATAACGAGCGAACTCTGTGTGAGCTCTGAAGTAACAGTCCATGCTGGGGGCCGTGGAAAAGGAGTGAGGTCCTTTTTCCTTCCCGTTTTAAAATCAGTGCAGACTTCACTGGACAGCACTGGTCTCCCCTTTGCTCGCATTACAAAAGCGATGTGGGTGAGACTTGGGCAACTTGGGGGATTGCCCCCACACTCAGACCAGGCTGTTTGTGGCCTCAAGGGTATGTTCGTGTGTGCTCACGAAAGCACGTTGCACGAGAGGCCGGTGGACCCCAGCGTGGTGTGTGCGGCTCAGCATGCTGGATCATCAGCACAGCTTCGTCGCAACCTCCGATGCCCAAATTCTGCCTCTGTCCCACAAGTTGTCCCTGAAGCTGTGAGGTGACCAGCTACGGTGAGCCTGGGTTTTTTTTTTTTTTCCTTAAGTATAAAATACCTGGCTACTACACGGAGGAAACCAGAAATATCTCACCTACCACGGGTTAAAACAGGAATGGAGCTTGACTCAAATACGTTAACGTTGTCCTTGGCTTTGGATACAATGCTTTCTATAGGATGGGAAAGAAATGTTGTGGATAGTCTCTGTCAAGCACCCTTTCAGAACAAGTGTGGACACGTTGATGAAAACTGCAGCTAATAACAATTGTCATTTAGATGATCAGATAAAGATCGTACAGAAAACTCTGACCGGGCAAGAAGCCAGCGAAACCCAGGAGTCTTTTAAGGTTTTGTCGGACTTCGGTTAATGAGGTCAGTGTCTCCTGAATTGGGCTCTGGTGAGTTCAGTGGAAACACTGCACTTGGTTTCACTTTGGAAAGTGTTATTATTTTCTCCATTAAAGCAGAAATGATATTTATTCCAGGGTGAGTGACTCAGCTGTGATCAGGCAGCATCGCCTCCTGATGGGCTCATTTCCCATTCCCGCTTCTGGCTGCAGCCACCGGGACAGAGCAGTCGCTTCCCAGGCAGTTCAGACGCTACGTATGGGAATGGAAAGCAGTTACAACAGGTAGAAGATTTTTAAGGAACTCAGGCTCTGGCTCTCCTCCCTCCATTGCCTGTCCCGAGGGGTTCCTGAAGCACACCGTGCTTAGCACCGCTGAGGTTCGGCTTTGGGGCGATCTGAGAACTGCCCGAGCGTGCAGAGTAAACATCTCCCAGAAAAACAGGGATTTTATTCATCATAAGTTTTAGAGATCCATGGCGTGGGATGGATTTCCTCACGCAGGAAAGGATTAGAGATCAGCAAGCGCTCTCCTCGTGCCCTGGTTGCTCCAGGAGCTGCAGCACAGCGGCTCTGTGGTCAGCAGCGGCAGCCTGCCTGCAAGGGCTGCCTTCCCTTCGAAGGGCTGGCAGCGCGAGGCACGGCTTGAATTCCTTGGACTACGGATCCTCTTAGAAGGACTTAATAAATGATTAGGCAAAGCATATGATAAATATGCAATAGATCATTTTGTGTTTGTCAGCAGAAAGCATTGGCTTGTTTCTAGTCAGTGTTTATGGCAAGGTGATTTTTATCTCTAGCAATATGATTAACTGCTTAATGAAATATTTATCGGTCAGGTTTTACGCTTTGTAGGTGGAATATGTGGTATAAAGCGTGACCAAAACTATAGAAATTCATTTAACTAATGCCTGCTGTCATCATGTCCTGCTCTCCACCAGAAAACACAGTCACTCATTCCAGTTAGGTCACGCTGGATTTGTGTTAGGTAAAACAAATAGGAGTGTAAATGTGAAACTTTTAGCAATTTACTGAGTATCAGGAATGGCAAGAGTGAGTTCTTTGCCAAAAAAAGGCTGATGATAACCACCTGGAGCACCGCGGTAAAGACAGGTTAAGAAACGCTTGCATCCTGCCCAGGAGGAAGGGACAGGGGGTTCTCGCTTCCGAACTGCGGCAGGGGCTAACCCGTCCCTTCGCTCCCCCGAAGGCAGCCGGTGTTTAAAAATACCTGACGGTACTAGAGAAGGGCGCCTGGCTCCAGGTGAAGAGAGAAAATCCTGTAGCACTCGGGCTGCCCTCGGGGAATCCCTGTACCGCCAGGCCAGTGCCAGCCCTCGGGAAGCGTGTTTGGGGGGCAGGTCCCCTTCCCCAGCTCCCCCCGCACCTCGGCAGACCCTGACGGACGCTGTGGCAGCACCCCGACCCCGGCGAGGAGCCCTGCCCAGCCCGAGGCTGCCTCCGTACCGTGCTGACAGACACGAGGCCGCTGAGGCTGGGTTTGCCCATTTTACGCCATCCCAGCCCTGGTTTAGGTCCGGTCTCATCTTTCGGCACAGCAGAGGGGACGTGTGTGTGTCTCGGGGGCAGAAGCACGGGGGTGAGGACGTCCCTGCGCAGAGCCCGGCTGAGCCTGCCAAGAGCTGGACGTTTTGCTTCAAAACCAGGCGTGATTTCTGCGTGGCTTTGAGGATGGGACACCCCAGCGGCTTCTTTAGGCTGGGATGTCCAGTGCAACATCACACCAAACTGGTGGCATCCGTGGGGAGACAGGAAAACTAGGTGATGATCCGCTTTCTAATTATCTTCCAGCCTCTCCCACCTCCCCACCCACACTCTTTTGCAATCTGGTGATTAACTTAATTACAGTTCCAGCTCCAGGAGATGATCCAGCCCAAGAGCAGGAGCTTTGCCAGGAGGGTCTTGCCCCGTGTGTCCTGTCTGGGTTCAGACCAAGATCATGGACACGTACATGAGCAACGCTGGCCGCAGAAGCAAAGCCCGTTGCCTCATGTGGGGGATTTAAGCACCGACTCCCAGAGCAAGCCAGATGCGTGGGACCTGCTGTGTGGAAAAAACACACCGGACAGAGAATCGCAAAAGCTCAGTCTCTCCAGCGAAGGATGGGGCGGAAGATGTGTTGCACCCAGAGCGTCCAAGGGGACACCTTTGGGCTTTGCGGTGAGGGATGATGCAATTGCCCGATTGTCGGGGGGAGCCCGGGGTGGCGGCTGCTGCCCTGCCCGGCACCTGGCTGCTCCCTCCCTCCCAGGGCAGAGAAATCATCGTTATTTTAAAGAACCCTTCGGAGCGTTCAGTGGCGAGGCCGGTCTGTCCAGGGCAGGCGGATGCTTTTCACTGGAGCGGCAGCTCTTCCCCGGGGACCAGGGTCTGAGCAAGGACCGTGGCCCAGAGCCGTGGCCGTGGCCGCTGTGCCGGCGCTGGCCGGAGGTGACAGCCGGGAGCAGCCCAGGGCCCAGCTGCACCCGCCGTTCGCTCCCCCATCCCAGGGGATTCGCTGTGGGCACCTCTGGCACTGCTGCCCCACTAGCACTGCAACGGGCATCCTAATTACAAAAGGCAATTAGCGGAGTAATGCCGAGGGCTTCCCCTTCCCTCCAGGAGACGGGTGCGTGCTGCCTGCCTTTACAAGTGCCCTTTCCCCCTCGCAGGCTCATGCTGAGACCAACGCAAAGCTTCCTCCCTTCTCCCGTGCTTCACCGCAGTGCTGCCTCCCGGCGCCTTGCTCGTGTGGACCGAGACGTGCCGACACGTGGGAACAGCCGGGAGCAGCCACTAACATGTGCCATGAGTTACACAGTTCTCGTGGTCTCGTCTCTGGCACCCAAGGAGGATGGCTCTGGGCTGCTGGGGACGCAGGGAGGACGCGACGAGCGCAGGTACCTTGGTTTTGGGCATTTGCCACCGGGCAGCAGGTGTTTAATTGCAGGGTGGTGAGCACCTCTCCTCCGTGGGTCTGCGTGTGTTTTGCTTCCCAGGGGAAAAGTGTCTGGAGGGAGTGGAAACCACAAGGGATGCTGTAAAAACTAATTGCTTGTTGCAGGTTGAAATGTTTTTTGGCGACACAGGAAACTTTTCTGGGCAGGGGGCACTCGGCGTGCCCCAGCGTGGCGATGGGAGGCGTAAAGTGGCATCTCCCCCCTCGGCTCCTGCTCGGCAGCCCCCGGGCCGGAGGGTCCCTGCAGCAGGAACCTCATCCACACCCTGCTCAGGACCCGCTGCCTGGTTCCCGGCAGGCAGGGAAGTTGGGCTGGGTGACCACTTCACCCGGCTTGCAAACGTCACCGTCCTCCCCCGCCACCCGCCCCCGGTGTCCATGCAGGACACCGGGCAAAATGTCAGACCACAAAGCGGGAGCGCCCAGGCTGTCTGGGCTCACGCTGCAGGTGTGGCTGCCCCGCGCCCGCCGGCTCCTGCCCCGCGTGCCCACGGACGGATGGACGGACAGTCAGACGGCAGCGCCGGCCGCTGCTGCTCCTGGCCACAGGCAGGCTTCTCACAGCTTTTGTTTTCCTGCCCTGGTTACGGGTGCTTTTCTCCAGTTCTCCTCCCTTCTCTCTGCCTCTTGGAGCGTTTCGCTATGGGAGACGCGTGGCTGCTTGCGGCGAGGAGCTGCGCTGTTTGCAGGCCACCTCTGCCCGCTAAAACCAGCGGCTGACGCCACACGGCAGATTTAGCCCCAAAATTCCACTCTACGCAATGCTCTTACGCCAAGGGGCTGATGTGGTTCTCCCGTTGCGCCACGTCCCGTCCAAGCCCCCTGGTCCCACCCCCGGCCAAACCTCCGTGCAGGTGGCCCCGTTGCAGGGCCGTGCCTGGTCACTGCTCCTCTTGCTCACCCTCCGTCAGCCTCGAGCCCTCGCCAGTCTCTCAGCACTCAGACGGGTCCGAAATCTCAGTGCGCTGTTGCTAATAAGGCATGAGGCTCGAATTAGGAGCGAAAAGCAGGAATTTCCACGTGGTGTCAGACGCAACACTTCCTGCAGCTGGCCCGCTGAAGGTGGCCAAGCTCAATCAAGGGCTGGCTCAGGCTTCAAAACTGGGATTTGAGTTTGGGTTCAGACTTTATACCATGTCCTTCCCCAAAGAAGCAGAGGATGCTGGAACTGAGGGTTTCATCTCCAGGCCAAGTGAAACCCCACATCCCTCCTCGTGGTTAACCATCAGTAGACGTATCATCACTCAGAAATCAAACTTCCTCCAGCATAGTCTCAGTCTTGCTTGTTCCAAGGAAAATCACTTGGTTTCTGGGTTCACCATAAGCTCAGCAGTGATTTACTGTGCTGAAAATGTGCAGGGAGTTAATGATGTTCATTCTGAAACAGTTGTATAAGGACTATATAGCTTGTCTTGTTAAGTTCTAAGAAAAACTGGCTGGAAGAATTCTGTTCTTAATTCTACTGCTCCATATCTTATTTTAAATTTAGCATTTAGTAGCAATGGATGCTAATGCCTGGGTTTTTTTCTTTTCTCTGAGCTGCCTGAATAAATCGCTTGGGCTGTGTTTTCCTGTGCGCACTGTTGCTTAATAACTTAACAGTGCAACAAAAGATTGAGATAATAATTGCTATTACCAGGAAAAGCCTCCAATAAATAATAATTTTCTTATCTGCATGACTTTAGGGCTGGAGAAACCGCCTTACAGTGTGAAACTGCAGTGCATAAGAGCATGCAAGGAGAGTTTCAAATGGAAGATCAGTGCAAGGCAAGCTCAAAGCTGAACCTTGTTAAGTGCAGATGAGACAGTCAGCAAAAACCCCCAGAATAATTAGCCATGGGTAACTTGCCACTGGAGTAAACTAGTGAGAGCAGCTGTGCATCTCCACCTCTTGCTGTCTGTAGAGCCAGACAAGTCGCTGCTTTGACCTGTGAACCTGAGGCAGAAATTGGGGGGCTCTCAGTTGAAGGCAGTGGGTGGCTCTGGAGGCCCACGGACTCGGGGCTGTCCCTCTGTCATCCCCATTTCCAGCCCAGGAAGGAGCGTGAATCACCTGCCGGGACGTGCCAGACCTTGGTAGAAGATTCAGCCCTAATTCTGGTCCCTGCTGTCCCAGACAGGGGTATGCCGAGGCACCTGCGTCTGTGAAGAGGTGGGCACCAATTTGGTCCTTGCCGTGACATTGGTGAAGAAGGCAGCACGACCGCAGGCTGTGTGTCAGCAGGCAGGAGCAGGCAGCCGCTCCTGCACCGCTCCAAGGAAAACAGTGCCCTGCCTCGGACGCTGCCACGCGTTTCCATAACAGTACCCTCAGAGGCAAGGGGATTTTTTTTTTTTGAAGGCTCTTCTACCCTTTCTCATCTCCGTAAACAACAAACCACCATAAAAAGCACGTCGGAGGAGAGAAGTCTGCAATTTTAACTACTCGGTGAAGCTCAGCTGCTGTAGCAGAGCGCTTTGCAGAGTGGAGGTGACACCCACGCTGTTTATTTCCAGCTCCCGAGCGGGCGGTCTAGAGACACGGGGATGTTTGTCGTGCCCAGTGTTTCCACAGCTGGTTTAGGGGAAGGCTGTGGGGTCAGGCTGGCCCACAGGGATGCAGCTGAGGATGCTAGTGATGACAGGCGGCAGAAAGATGCCCCGGATTATCTAAGTGGAAAAAACCCCAAACTAAACCAAAAAACTCGGAGGCAAAAAAGGCAACCTGGCAGCTCCCATGGGATGCGAGCGTTGCCATCCCAGCGGCACCACGACAGTGCCGGGGCACGGGGGCTGTTCAGAGCCCCGCGATAACCAGAGTGCCAGGAGCAGGCTGCAGGGACACGGGTCTTGTGGGGACTTTGGATGCTGATGTTAATGTTTTACATGTTTATGGAGCGTCTCCATCCCAGTGCAATTCATGAGACGCTTGGCCTAGCTTGGACAAAGTTTTAAAAATTACATAAATGCACCCCAGTACATGCAGCTTTCCCCTTTGAAACCTGGCTGGTCTTAGGGCACAAACATCCCCTATTCCCAGCGCTACGTGGGCAGAAAAGGGCTGATCCAAACTGCGCTCGCACACAATAACATCCCCAAAACGTGTGATGCTGCCAGCTGCCCACCCCGGTCAGCAGGAGCCGGTCAGCGAGCCCCGAGGCAAAGCCCCAGCTGGGCAGCCCCTCTCAGCAGCCCCGGGCACGCAGCAGCAGCCTGGACAGGGGCGATGGATGCAGCCGGGCTCGGGCGATGGGACTGAACCACCCTGTGCCAGCTCCACGGTTTGGGGACAGGGATGCCGTGGCCACAACCCCAATGGGTTTTTATCTTTTCCTTCCTCAGGAGCCCACACGTTCAGCCCCTGCGCTGGGGTGCAGGGTCCCCAGGGAGTAACTGAGCATCCAACTGCCTGCACCTCTCGCTGGGGTTTGGGTGGCACCCACGCACGTGCACCCATGCATGTGCACCCACGCACGTGCACCCACAGAGGATCGCATCCGCACTGGGTTAGGTGTCAGCTGCAAAACCCCCGGTGACAGTTTAGGAGTTAGTAAACTCTTCCCATCGGGCGGAAGCTTTTTAGAACGCTCTGCAGCAAAGGGAGTATTAAGGAAGGGGAAGGGAGGGTGTTTCACTTGATGTGAAATACTTGTATTTTATGTCCAAGATTTGACCTGCAATTGAAACTCAAGTGTAAAGGGAGATGGAAATTCCAGTGGAAAATGTACCCAATTGAGTAGTATTCTTCTGTATTTCATAAACATGCCCTGTGAGGATGTGCAGCTGTTAGAGAATTAGCCAGTGACTTCTCTGGGGAAAAAAATAATCGGAGTGGGTGAAAGGCAGGGCAGCTTTGGGGAGCTGCCAGGCTACGGGAACGGCCCTGCGCAAGGTCTGCGGGGGGGTTGGAAACGCGTGGAGGGGGGCAGGGTGGTCCATCTTCTGCTTGGATGTGCAGGGATGCAGAAGGTCACCTGTGCGCACGGCCGCGTGTCTGTGACCTTCCCACGCAGCGTGTGGCAGGGGAGGCGTGCAGAAAGCAGCCAGGTCGTCCAGCACGGAGCTCCAGTGATCGGCATAATTTTCAGGGGGCCGTACGGCATGCAGAGTGTCTCTGGTATGAGTGCACAGCTTGGCTCTGGAGTTCCTCTGCTGCTGCACAGGCTGGGTTTGTCACGGTAAAGATCTCCCCCTCCTGTCCGCCCGGGCAGCGCTTGGGATGAGAGTGAAATAACTGGCTCAGGGCTCCCGCTCTGGTTCTCTGTGACCCAAACACAGACCGGACAGGCGCAGCGTGCGATTCGGGGGCCGCCCTGGGCAAGTGAGGGTGACCGTGCCCCAAAGGTTGGCTTAGGGGCTGGGCAAGCTCCCTGCCTGCCTGCAGACCCTGGGCTGGGGATTCTGGGTGGGAGCTGCACCCGTAAGGGTGACCGTGCACCTTGTGTGGGCCGTGGCGGGGGCTGGCTCCACCTTGGGGGGGTCGGTGCCCCTCGCAGGGCCCTGGCGGGGTACAGGAGCACTGTCTGGCAGTGCCAGGGGGAGATTGTGCTCGGCCCTGCCACCCTGTCTGTGCAGAGGGGACACAGGGGTGGAGGAGGAAGAGGAGGTGTGAGCTTGACGAGGAAGGGCATGGGCAGTGCTGGGCACCAGGAGCTTGTCCCTGAGCAGTGCTGGGGATGCCTGAGGACATCTCTGGAGGAGAAGCCGCCCAGCCATGGGCTGTGGTGGTGGCTTGCAAAGGGCAGTGGTGAGAGCTGCTCTAGGAGGCACCGACGGCGAGCTCAGACTGTCTGCAGAAATAAGGTCCCTGCACAGGCGAGTGCTGGCAGGGCTCATCTGGAGGTGGGACAGGAGGATTTACTAACTCCAGAGACGTGGGGAAAAAAGATCTGAGGTCAAGGCTGATGCCCGGACTTCGACTCTTGAAGCGCAGATCTAAAGAGCCAGGAGTAAGGACAGACTTTGTGAGCACAAGCAAGTCATGAGTCATTTATGAACTGTGTGTCTAGACCGTTGTGGGTAAAGTGCAAAACTTTGGGAGGATGACTCGGACAGGACAACGCCACTCCAGAAATGAGTCTGAAGGGGACAAAAGGGTTTTGGATGTCACCCTATGTGTCGGTGGCACGGGGCCAGGGCTGGGGCTGGTACCCTGGGCACAGCAGCCAGCCTGGCTCCTGCACCCTGCAAAACGCTTCATGCAGAAAGCCCTTTTCTGCCTTTTTTTCTAATCTTTGTTCTCAGGGTTAGCTGTCAGGCTCAGATGCCTCGGACTTGGACATGCTGCCTATGAGATGTCTGCTCGGTCCATCCCCAGGCAGCCTGCTCGCTCCATGGGCTTTCCCTGGGCAAGGGAGCGGGTTTGGGATGCAGGGGCAGCAGGCACCCCAGTAAGGGGGAACGCACCCTAGTAAGGGGGTACGCAGGCAGCAGGCACCCCAGGAGGGGGCTCTGCAGCTGCAGGGGGGCTGTGCGAGGGAGCAGGTCGGAGCAGCTTTGCGTGATTTTTCCAGCCGAGCGTTACGCAGCATTTGGTAATTGCTCAGTGACAGTAATTAGTGCCCTGTGCTTTACAGCCCGGTACCCGGTAGGGGACGGTGGAGCCGTGGCCCCGCGGCCACCGGGAGCTCCAGGCTCTCTCGCCCTGTGTGATGGATCTCCTTCTCTGCTCCTCAGGTTTCCAACTTTCTGGATAGCTGCCTTTTTCACATCAGTAAATGACCCTGCGTGCAGCGTTATTTTGGTCACCGGATCACTTTAATCGCTGTTTTCCCTCTCTGCTTCCCTCTCATTTTTATCTTTCTTTCCCCGCTGGCACCACTCTGGAGGATGCAGTGTTCCGGCGTGATTTCATTCCTCTTAAAGTGCCTCTGTCTCATCCTGGGAAGGGTCAGACCTGGGAGTTTGGGAAAGCACAAACAGGAGGGGAAAGGGGGCTTTTCTGAATTCACTTTTGAGTAGGTTAAGACCCCGAAGAGTGGGGTTTGTTACCTTATTAAAACAAAGGTTAGGCTTTAAGCTGGACCACGGATGCATGTTAAGATGCTGTGCTGGGGTTAATAGAATAATATTTAGGACTGGCTGTGTATTAGCTATTCTTCAAAGCAATTTATAAATATTAGCCATGGCGCTCTTTGAGGGCCTGTGTTAGCCTTTATCCATCATGTTTAGCAGCTGGGAAAGATGAAGCTTTTTTGTTATGCTGTTTTACTTTGAGTGTGAGCAAGCTTTTAGAAAGAAAAGAAGGGCTTGCAGCGGCCAGAGTTTTGTTACCTTGTGATGCTGGGTACCCTGCAGAGCTGCCTCTGCCTCCTCCCCTGGTTTAAATCCTTTGCTGCCTCCCACCCAGGCACGAAGCGCGAGTCCCCGTCCCTCGGGAGGGCAGTGCCACCCCGCCGTGTCAAACACCTTACGGCACTTAGAGTATGTAAAATCTGCAAGTCACTGATTGCTTCTGCAACTGCTCTGCAAGGACCCAGCATCTGCTTTTGTTCTCCAACAGCATTAAAACAACAGACACTGGTGTTGGAAACAAGGCAAAAAATAGTAACTGCCATTACTGAGAAATACTGAGTCAGGCATCTTTCTTCTTTAACGAATGGGGAGAGCGAGGGAGGATTACTGCATTCACGAGGGCCACGCAACGTGCCAGGGCAGAGATACCCTGACAAAGCAGTAGTCCCTCTCGCTGAACTGGTTTTCAACAAATTCTTCTGCAAAGGCATTTCTATTGTGAACCATTTGAAAGACAAACCCAGCCAGGCCTCCAGCCCAAACGATAATCTCTTACAGTTCTGCAGTGGCAGAAAATGTATGACAGGATTTCTATAAACGCCCCCCCCATCACCAGTCATTGCCCACCGTGTTCAAGGGGCGATGCAGCGGTGCCCAGGGCCAGCCGTGCCAGAGCAGCCTGCGAGGGTCAGGACAGGCTTCACCGGGCACCTCCCTGGAATATGTATTCTCTTTTGGGGAATGTTTACTGAGAGGGTTTGTAGGATACCATGCAAGTGCTAACGTGTGTCTCGAGGCCCTGGCTGCGGTCTCTCTCAGCTGCACGGGTGAATATCCCCCAGCATGTGTCGCTTTTCAGCGTGTTTCTGGTGGTTCATCTGAAAACGTTCAGGTCTGGGGCTGTCTGGCAGAAAAGCCCCGAACCTCCACCCTGCAGCTCTGCCCGTGCTCGGGGCCATGCCCGCTGCCCCTCACCGCTGGCTTTCTGCTGGCACCCCGCTTGGGAAAGGTGGAGAATGTGTCCCTTGGGACTACTCCGATTGCAAATTCCTGGTGGCCGGGACTCTCCCTGCGGGCTGCGCCTGCGCTGGGGCAGGCTGTGCTTGGAGGGATCCCGGTGATGGGCAGGCTTTGCCTTCGGGGAATTTATCTGTAGCTGGTGATAGGTTTGGTTGTTAATGCTCATCTTTCCCCGCTGTTTCTTGCAACCTCTTATTTCTGAACCCCAATTTAGAGATGGGTACATCCAGCTCCTCTAAACTCCTGTGATTCTGGGGGTGTTGGAATTAAGGATCAAAGCGGGTTGTTTAAGGCAATGGGTGAATGCACGTGGCATCCCTGCACCTGGCATTCCTGCGGCTCTGGAGAGGAAGGTGCTGCTCCTGCAGCTGAGAAGCTAGATGAAGGCAGACCCAGCTGTATTTTCAGAGGTCACTGTGCAATTACCCCAAACTGGTGTTTAAACAATACAGGGTGAGGCTGACACCCCCACTCTGATGGGAGTTGCCCCAGGATCTCCAGGGCTGCCAGGGGTCAGGGCATCGCCAGCCACCTTCCCTGCGCCGTCCTGCAGCTCTTCCCCGCTCCCACAGCCTCTCGTGATAGATTGCACACTGAAACGGCGCCAGGCTCCGCGAGGCAGCAGCTCTCGTTTGATAATCTTATTTCCTGCTAAGCAGAAGCCAAAAGCTAATCGGAGTTTCTGTAATATGCGTGTGCTCCCATGCATTTATTTCCGCAGCCCCCTCACCCGCCAGCCAGCAGCCCTGCAGCAGCGTGCAGGGATATGGCTGCAACCAGCCGTGCCCTGCACCCTGCACCCTGCACCCTGCACCCTGCACCCTGCACCGCTCCTCTGTGCCGTGCTCCTGCTGACGGAGCTGCTTGTGCTCTGCTGCTCCCAGGGGGGTGACAACCGTCCCCTTCCCAGACACAAGTCCGGGGCTCTGCCATCCCCGGCACCCCGAGCGCAGCAGAGGTTTGCAATGGCAGTGGGTGGCGTTTGCTGCTGCTGCTGCTGCTGCTGCAGGTGACACGAGGCATTTGGGAATTGGCAAGTCCAAGGAGTGTTTGAGGGTCAGAAGCTCAAGAAATTTGGGCTTAGGAAAGGCTATCTGAATTGTACCAGTGTGCGTGAGTCCACTGTTCTGTTAAGGTGGGGAAAAAAAAAGCGCATGGTTTATCTGTCTCTTTTAAAGGAGTGCTTGCAGTTCATTTTGAAGCTGTGGGTGATGGAGAAAGTGCCTCTTCACCCCTCCTCCTCCACCTAAATCATCATCAGACATTTATTAGGAGGGCTGGGAGTGATGGGCAGGGGCTGTTGCCGTGCGGAACCTGCATCCCCAGTGCACGCGGATCCCCAGCTGGCCCCAAGGGGGTCTCTCCCATGTAACTGAGCACGCTGCCAGATGGCAGCCACAGCCTGGCAGCAGTCTTGGCTGGAGCCTGTGGGGCATGGGACACGGGACACGGGACATGGGACGTTACAGCTGCCCCCCAGGATGCGCGCACCACCGGTCACCCTCCTCAGGCACACGCCAGTCTTCGAAGCCTTTGCCAAGCGCCTGAAAACGGATGGGCTCTGGCAAATTGAGGCAAATATTTGCAGACAAAAAAAGACTCAAGGGGAAGAGCCAGGACTGACCAGTGCCGACAAAGTGAGTAAGAAATAACCCCCCCGTCCCCATGGGTGTGCAGAGCCGAGGGGAGGGTGGTGCAGCGCAGGTGAGGGGGTTTACTGCACGGGATGCTGAGGGGGTGTGCGGCTGCCACGGCACCCTCCCGAGCAGCACCCGCAGCAAACCTTGTCCTGAGGGTGGTCGTGGGTGCCCCGAGTAGACACGGCACTGCAAAGGCAGAGCCTCCCGCCGCCAGCCTGGGATCCACAGGCAGCACGAGATCCAGACTGACTCAATCACCAGCTAGCAATTATTACACCATTAAAATAAAAATCACTGATTGCTTCCTCATTGAAAAGTTACAACTTTCTTTCTCTAATTGGTACCCTAAAGCTAGGCTTATTTCCTGTTGAAATGTGTGTGCTTGCGGTTCAGGATTGCAATGTCTCCTAAAAATCCTTCTTCGTGCCTCCTCCCCCAGACTGTGGCTCACGCAAACGTGGGCTGGCTGAGCAATGGATGGAAGCATTTGTGGTTTGGTTGGGTTCCTGAGCTAATTAAGGACCACATCCAGCACCTAGGAGCTGGT
This sequence comes from Grus americana, assembly GCF_028858705.1. Taxonomy (NCBI): domain Eukaryota; kingdom Metazoa; phylum Chordata; class Aves; order Gruiformes; family Gruidae; genus Grus; species Grus americana. The sequence goes on along the minus strand of NC_072865.1, from coordinate 1,560,983 downwards.
GAAAACTGCGCCCAGCTGAAAGGAGGCTGATTTCTGCAGGGAAGGGGCAGTCGCGCTTCCAAAAGGACCCCAGGAATTTTCCCTGCAAGAGGTAGCTGCAGCCCCGGTGGGGAGGAAAAGCTGGGAGTGCAGAGAAGTGGGAAAGGTCCTTTCTCAGTGCTGAGTTCTGTTGTTTTTTTTTAATTTTTGACTTGGTGTCAAAAAAAGAAAACAAATGTTTATGAAGGTGCCTGAAATTCTGGTTTTGGTCTTGTCTATGAGTGCATCATTGGAAGCACACTGAAATAAGAGGAGAGAGACTGAAATAAAACCGCCGCAGCTATTATCCTTACGGGCCTTGTGACTTAGCCCTAACTCCTCATTACAGCTATGCTCTGAGCTGCTAACTGCTATCTAAGCCAAACCAAAGATGCCGAATATAAAGACAAATTGCTGCAAGCTCTAATTGCCCCAGCTGGGTGGGCGCAGGTGCTGTGCACGGCCGAGCCCCCACTGCTCCCCGGGGCCACCCGTCCCTGCCGCTCCCCTTCCACCTCCCTCAGCGTCTTGGCTTGTTCGTGCCCTTTAGCCAAGGGGAAACCCCTGACAAAGCAGACACGGGGACGGAACAGCTCCCCATCAACCCTGTGCTGGAGGACAGGGGTCCTGGGCACCGCAGGGCTTCGGCTTGAGGAGCAGCAGGCAGGAGCCAAGCCTTGCAGCTGACGGGGAATAAAATGGAAGGAGCTGTAGCCAGCTGCATGATGAGCTGCCGTGGTTGGGAGGAAGATCAAGGTCTCAGGAGTGGGAGGAAGGCCAAAGTCATTTGGGGAGCTGGGGAGGGAAAGTCTATCCCCTGGGCTGGGGTGGAGCTGGGAAGGAAAGTTTATCCAAAGGGCTTGCAAAGCTCTGGGTCTGGCTGGAGACCTTGGTGGACCCAAAGTCTCTCTAATCCAAAGTGCGTGTTCCTGCACATCCTGAGTGCTCGGAGCGGCCGCTGCAGCGGCTGGAGGAAGTGGGGCTGGCCCGGTGTTGCAGGGAGAACAATTGGTCATTGTGCTGCCTTATCGCCACCGAGCCCAGTCCTGCCCTTAGGAACCGATTAAACTTTAGACCCCTGTTTGTGCAGATCTTCCCGTACGTCTCACGCACTCTCCAAGCGATTGCCGCAAGGGTTGAGAGGTGCCTGGGCTCCCTGTTGCCATCGTTAGCAGCCCATCTCCCAGCCGGTGCGTTGGGTCTGGGAGCCAGTGGGGACAGGAGCGATGCTGGCATGCTAGTGTGCAGGAGCTGGGAGCAAACCCAGGAGCAGGGCACTGGCAAGGTGATGCTGTCACCGTGACAGCCGCAGCAGCCGTCCAGAGAGCTGCTAACGGGGCTGGCAGGGTGCGCTGGGGCACTGGTGCCTCCGAGCGATGGGCAGGGCTGGGGGCAGCAGCTCATGCATGAGACCCCCGAGGCACCTTCGGACTTGCCACCCACATGGCAGCAGCACCCTGGGCCCTGTGGGTTGCACCCAGTGCTCGGCTTCCGAAGCCCCTGGGCGAGGCAAGGGGCGCGTGCCTGACACAGGGTGCTGAGCCGGCTCGGGGTGCATCTGTGCAAACAGCGCAGGCACGGAGCGGGGTGTCACGGGGTGTCCAGCCAGGAAACCGAGCAAGTCGTACAAAAGGAATTTGTCCCACTTCGCTTCCATCTTGCCTGGTTCAATCACTGCTCTTCCTCATTTTCTTCTTACCTCCCCAAACAGCATTTTCCAGCCTGATCCTGACCCCTCCCTGCTGCCTTGGATGGCCCCAGCTGAAACCACCCATCCCAAATGCTGCTGGGACCTGGAACGACCCGGGGAGCCATGGCTCCAGAGCTGGAGGAGGCGGCGATGCTCAGCGGTTACCCCTTTGGGCAGCAAAAGGTCAGAGGGAGCAGAGGTTGGCTACGCACAATTACTTCTAGTAAGACCTGAACTTACGAAATCTTACGCAAGTCAAAAAATATTTCTCAGTATGACTTGGGTGTCTGGCTAGAGTAGGCCCAAGGACTTTTTTTTTTAAGGAAACTTTTTAGTTTTGCATCAAAAATGAACAATTTTATAGTGCTGTGTCACTTCAACAAACTTCCTATTTGTTTGGGGTTTTTTTAATGGTCCAAATACTGTGTTTTGCAATTTAAAATGTTTTCTATGTTCCAATTCAAATTCTGATCTGGGCTTCTGCCCAAAGCTTTAGGTTAATTTGCAGTAATTTTGAGATTGCAATTTGAAATGATACTCCCGTTTTTTGAACCCTGCCTCTCTCCCGGGGGCAGCGGTCTGCAGCCACTTGCAGGATTTGGGGTTTTTGGCCAAGTCAGGTGGGGAGCAGCTCCCCCGAAATCCTAAATCTGTCCCTGGAGAGGGAACCTGCCCCCTCTCCCCCCGCCTCTGCCCGCCCGAAACCCCTCTCTGGCCCCTCGCTCCGGCCCCCGCGGGTGTACGAGCACGCTGTGGGGATCCGTGGGGCTCGCCGAGCACGCGTGGGCAGCCCGGCCGGCTCAGCCCCGCCGCCGCTCGCATCGCCCCGGGCTGCGCGGCCCCCCCCCCCCCCCGCCTCCCCGCAGCGGCCCCGGCACCTACCGCCGGCTCCGCGGTCCTGCCGGTCCTCCCGGTGTCGAGCGAGGGGAGAGAAGGGATAAAATAAATTAAAAAAAAAAAAAAAAAAAAAGAGATGAAGATGACAAGCTGCCTCTCGGCGGCCGGAGCGGCGGCAGGAGGATGCCGGGGGGGGGAAGGGGGCGGCGATGCTCGATCGCATCCACCCCCCCGCCGCGCCGCTCAGCCGCGAAGGGAGCGGGGCCGGTCACCTGCTGCGGGCGGGCGGCTGCCGGCTGCTTCTGGGCAGCTGCCTGTGCTGCCTGCACTGCCTGCGCTGCCTGCGCTGCCTGGACCACTGGGTCAACCCAGCGGGCGGGGGCTGGTGTTGAGCCTCCCATTGCCAAGGAAACAGCGGCGCAGCAGGATCAGAGGAACAAAACCAACAAAAAGCAGTATTCCTTTTACTCTCTTTTCTCATTCCCATCCCTGCGGTCCTTGCTGGTTTGGGCAAGCACTGCGTATTTCAGTGCCCTCCCCAGGAAGGCAATAAAGCCCCTTGCCCAAACCAGGTCCCCGGCAGCGGGGTCGGGGGTCTCTGCCCTCCCTTGGGGCAGCCGGAGAGAAGGGGCTCGGGCCGGCGGCTGTCGCAGGGCTGCACCGGGCACGTCTGCGTTAACACTGGCGCCGTGCTTGGGGCTGGCGAGAGCTTGGCCTTAAAAGCCGAAGCGCTCTCGAGAGCGCTGTCAGCCTGATAAAATGCGGCTCCATCTCCCCAAGGACGAGGCGCCTCACGGGAGCTCGTGCCTGGTGCCGATGGCGACTCTGCAGCAGGGCTCTGCGCCGGGGAGCCAGCGGCAGGCTCATGGGGTGCAGCGGTGAGCTCATGGGGTGCAGCAGTGGGCTTGCAAGGTGTAGGCTATGCGGCATGCAGAGGCCCCGGGTTGCTGCGTGTTAGCTGGCTGCAGTATTAAAGCAGCGAACGGGATGACTTCACAGCTTGGCCTGCCTCCACGAGTGCTTTGATGTGGTGTTTAAGCTGTGTTATCTAAGGCTCGCTTAGAATAGGCTTTTAGGCCTGGCTCACATGGAGCCTGTATATCTGGACGGGCAGTCCGGACTGAAAGAATACTGAGCCCAGATGTTTTGATAAAAACATATTCTAGTTGACTGCAGTTACCAGCAGCTAGTGGGGACGGCTCCCAATGCATCCAACAGCACAGGGGGATGCTGGGCCTTCCTAGCACGTCAATATTCCTTTTTCCTTTTTAGTTTGAACAACCCCACACAAGATTTTCTCCTGCCATTTCAGCCACATGTTGAAAATAGAAAAAATAAGAAAGATATATCCAAACATTTCTCGATCTCACAAAAGAGCGACCCTGGCTTTGGCTTGAGCTTTCCTGGATGAAAGGCATGGGGGTTGCTAGGATATAAGGAATATTATTAAACACCGGTCCATCTTCTCACATGAAGGAACACCCCCCTTGTTTTGGAGCTGCAGGGAGTCTGCGCCCCCTCCCCACGCCCCCAGCCCTCCCCACCACTCGCCTGACTCCTTACACCCCTGTTGCGGTCGGAATTGGCAGCTCTGACGCCGTGTGGGGCATGGGACGCCACTGACGTCATCCTGCCAAATTTAGTGTCGTGTCCTTTCTGCCCGTCCTGAAGGCAGCCGTCCCCGGGACGGAGCCAACAGTCGGCAGCGCCGCACAAACGCAGAGCAAGCACTCGCTTCAGCAGCAGGCTCCTGCGCTGGTCACTGGAGAGACGAGCAGAAAGTCTCTGCGCTGAGAAGCGCCTTGGCCACAGCCCAGATGCCGATGGTGCCACAGTGGTCCCAGGTCCCTGCTGCCATGCTGGTCTGCACCGAGAGCTGGCAGGGATGGGGGTCACCGCCTTCGCAGCCAGCTCTGCCTCCTCCTGCCCTCCCAGCTCAGCCCTGCCTGGGCTCCCGTTGCAGCCGACGCTCGTGTTATTTCCCAGGCTCTTGAGATGGCTTTTGATGGCTGGCTCCTGCTCCTGCCTGAGGTGAGGAACCTCCTCACCTTGCTGCCTCCAACGTCCACTGGCCTCCTCGGCTGCGGGTCCCATAAATAATATATACCTCTTGGGGTCGTTTGGAAGCACAGTGAATAATAAACCATAAAGCCACTTTCTGCCGGAGGAAGCAGTAGGTGCTTCTGCCTGCCTGGCACCCAGCCGTATGCAGGCAGCGCCTGCGCAGGCAGCTGAGCCCCAGCACACGCTGCCCCAACTTTCTGCAAGTCTGGTTTAAAATGAGACCCACGAGATCCCCCAGGTCCCAGGCTTTGGTTTCATCCCTCTCCTTGGAGCTGTACTGCTGGAGCGGCTCAGAAAATGCTGCTCAGCCCAGTATAGGCTGGGAACAGCACTGAAGTGGAAAGTCCCCCCCTGCCTCCCTGCCAGCTCCCTGCCTCTGAGCCTGGAGAGAGGAAAAGGAAACCCCAGTTGTTCCCCCAGCGACACACACCCGGCCAAGCCTGCAAACTTGGCCAGGGCATTCAGGAACCAGGAACGCACGGTGCAGACCAACTGGGAAGGGGTAGTAAAGCTCCTGCAAGGCTGCGGCTCTGCCAGGATGCCATGACCGGGGGGGCACTGGGGGATGCTGCAGGAGACGCTCACCTGCCAGGTTGGGGTGCATGGGGCCGGGCGGTGGTGGCAGCAGCGTGGACAGCAGCACCGTGGGGGCACCTGGGAGGCAATGCCACCAACCTGCCCCCGTGCAGGCAGGAGCTGCCTGGGGTCACCCTGCCCCTCGCCCCGCTCCCCGGGGGCCAGGCAGCTCCTGGAACGACACACACCCACACCCGCACGCCCTCGCACAACTCACCGGTGGCTCCAGAGGAAGGCAGCGTCCCTCAGATGGGCGCAGGCATCGGGGCTGTGCCAGATCCCAGGCAAAAGCTGGCATCGGCCGGTGGGCACAGGGGACCGAAGTGGCACCGTGGCTGGCAGTGCAGGCTGCTGCTCTGCACCCACATAGGACAAGGAAGTATGGATAATCCTTTGCCTTGCTATTTTTTTCCTCTCATGTGATCTTGTTTTTGGACTACTATTTTGGGGCTGGACTCCAGCCCAGGTGAAAGACAAGGATTTAATCCAGCCTGCCTCCCCCATTGCCTGGAGGGCCTCCCAGGACCTCTGCCTGCCTGGAGGAAGGGGTTAAACCCTGCTGCCAGCTCGGGTCGGGTGTTCTTCCCAGCCTTTTCCCTCTCTAGCTGCAAAGCCATTTCTGTCCACAGACTGGGACTGCTTCTGTGCAGGCAGGGGATGACGGCAAACAGGCTGCCCCTCCGCTCCATTCCGTGGGCACCCACCACCCCGTGTCCCCCAGGGCTCTTGCTGGGACTCAGCACAGCTGCAGAGCTGAAGTCTCCCCAGCACCATTTGCCCTCTTTCTGGCCATTTCCCCCCCCCCCCCCGAAACAGCCTGTCAGGAAGCTGATGGGAGATAAATACATAAAAAAAACCACTCACAGCTAGCAGCAGCCTTGACATGAACTGATGGGAGGCCTGACCCCACAAACTGCTCATCGTCCTCCTTGCGCCGGTCGCGTGCGTCCCACCAGCGTGGAGGAGATGGGCATGCGTGGACCTGGGGGAGGTGGGAGGCTGCTGGGGGAGGCCAGACCCGGCGCTGCAGTGTTCACGCGTCCTGCCCATCCCTGCCCTGGGGCCTCCTCTGGGGACCCGTCCTTGGGAACACCCTGGTGCCTCCAGCCCCACACGCTCAGCACTGGCAGGGCTGACTATTTTTGTCCTGCTTATGTCTTTCAGCCCTCTGAATGAAAGTTGAAGGGTGCCAGTGGGGCGCTGGGGAAGGGCAGCCTGGTGCTGCCCGCTTGGTGGGTGGCAAGAGTTACCCCCTGCGTGGGCAGGAGTGGGGCAGAAAATGAATGACTGGGATGCGACACCGCGTCTCGCCTGTCCCCGCGTGCACATGTTGAATGTGGACGCATCTGTGCCCTTTCATGGTGGGTGGCGGGAGGATTGGGTGCTGTCACGGCATATTTGGTTGCCTAAATTGGGTCTTTGCATGAATAAAACTTGTTAGAGGTTCCTGTGCTGAAGGCTAAAGGTGCCCATGTGACGGGACTGATCCTGCTGGGGACTTTCTGCTCTGTGTAGCCGGTCCTGGGCAGGGACGGGGGTGAAGCGGTTTTGCAGCTGGGAAAATGTGTGTGGACGGGCACACCTTTGCCCAGACACGTGGAGTCTCAGAGAAACCTGAATTTCCCTCTCCCTAGGAAGTCTCCCCAGTTCAGCTATGGAAGAAGCCCATTTCGGCAGCCGGCAGCACGTGAAGGATGGGACCCATGATGTGAAACTTTAATCAGGGGTAGGTATGATTTGGTTTTCAGAGAAATGAGTTATTCTAGATGTACGCTAGGAAAGTGAAAAATTCAGGTCCAAGAATTAGGGACCACTCCCTTTTTGAATCTATTTCACAATCTTTAGGTAACATGTAAAATTGTTGGGGTTTGTTTTTTTTTTTCCTGCTTCACATTAACCAGTTTTATACAAAATAAGGAATTCTCTCTGACACCTATGAAATGCTCTGTTCTCTTTTGGGGTGGGGGACAGGACTTACCATCATTCTTACTGTCCGAACCCCACCAGGGTAAGCGCATTCCTCGTGCTCTGCCTGCCAGCCAGCGTTCGTGGCAGCGGTACGGAACCAGACGCTCCCACGAAGCCGCTTGGCCCCTTCGGCACAACGGCCGTGCGTGGGCGCGGGGGGACGATGGCTCAGCCCTGGCAGGGGGCAGAAAGGGAAAGGCAGAGGGAGGTGCCGGGCACGGACCAGCTGCGGGGGGGGGACGGGGGGACCGGGACGGGGGGCGCGGGAGGCACCGGGGCCGCCAGGGGGCGCCGCGGGGCTGCGGCGGCGGGCAGCGCGCGGGGCGCAGCTGGGCACAGCTGGATGCAGAGGGGGAGCGCAGGCAGGGGTGGGCACCGCTGCCGCTGGGGGATGCGGCGCAGCTGGGACACGAGCGGGAGCGGGCAAGGGGGGGGGTATGGCACTGAAGAGGGGGGAGCGGGCACCGCCGGGGGGGGCGGGGGGCACAGCTGGGGCCAGGGCACAGCTGGAGTGGCTGTGGCACAGCTGGCAGCCGCGGGGCATCTGGGGCCCATGCAGGTGATGGTGCTCGAGGCTGCAGCATGCACAGCTGGAGCACATCTGGGTGGCAGGAGAGCTGGCGGCTACGGCGCAGGCATGGCTGGCACCGTGCACATCTGGCAGCACACCCACCTCCAGGGGCACAGGGCCCAGGTTACCTCCGCTGGCTCCCGAAAGCCGCTGCAGCTGCTCCTGGCTTGGGTTTACTTCAGCCGTGACCCGCAGGTGGTGTCAGGCCTCTGCTCTGTCAGGTTGTGGCTGAGGTAATTAGGAAGGAATTGAAGATAGGCAGGAAGACTGTTTCTCATTAAGATCATCTCATTCACCCTGATTTCTGTCAAAACCAGTCATCCTCCCAACCAGACACGCAGTAGAGTAATTTTGTTTGTCTTCTCTGTGGTCTCGCACATTGCTCTCAGTCCTGGCTCATTCGCCAGGATCCCTTTGGTCTTTTCCAGTCACTGTTTCCCAGGAGGGAGCACCCCCTCCTGAAGAATGACCCCCATCCTTTGTTTCTTAACGGATGACCTTATATATTGAAACGAATGCTGTTTACTTGCGCCCAGCACTAGTTTAGAGTCAAGAGCTGATTCCCAAAGGACTCTCCTGGATACACTAACCAAATGAGGAATCTTCTCCTGTAATTACATTTCTGAGACAGCAGACATTTTCTGATTCATTTAATATGTGCCATGTTGCATTTGTTACAAATCAGATATGTAACAGAAGCCCTATTACCTTAAAAGTACTACTGTTATCAAGTACTGACTTAATTACAGTTTTATCTAAAAATAGATCAAGTTAGCTTGACAGAATCCATTTTTCCTACTCCCCTGCTGCCCAGCCTTGTTTCCTCCCTTCAGTTCCTGCTCCATCAAGCCCCGTATCAATCTGCTGCCACAGCCTTTTCCCGAGAGCAGCACCGGGCTGGCAGGCCATCGTTGCCGAGAGCCCACCGGCACACTTGCTTTTCACTCATCCCAGTATTTCAAAACTTACCAAACATTAACACAAAGAGCCCGGGAGGCTCCTCGGGGCCCAAGTTACCCGGCTCTGGCTGCGTTTCACCTTGGTAATTCCTACGGGCAGGGAAGCGGTGCATCACCCACTGCTTCCTACATCTGCCCTTTGCCATAGCTGCTTTTGTTTACAAAACCCACCCAAAGAAAGGCCCGTAGCCGATATCTGCTCATTATCATCACTTTCCTTTTTCCTCTGATTGTTATGTGGTTTCCATAGCTTTCATAGCTGCCTCCACTGCCCTGGAAGCCAAGCCAAGGCAGCTTTCTTCCCGCTTGGGAAACTGCTTTGTTAGCCCGAGCTGTGGCCATCACCTGCAGCGGCGGCTCTGAAAGAAAGGTGGCAAAGTGCCGCCTATGTACGGCCCCGTCAGAGCATGCATCGCTAGAGCTGTCCCGCCTGGTCCCTGTGCCATGTCTGTGCTGGGCAAGGCAGGGGGTCACGGTGCGAGTCCCACGGCTCCTGGGCTGGAGGGAAACACCGCGCCTGGGAAGAGCTGCCTTCTTCGGATGCATCCTGTGCAATTTCCCACTGCTGCCAGTGTCTCCACCTGAACCCATTCTGCTCTGGGAAAGGCTCGCCACGCAGCAGCCTCTTCCAGAGGTGCCCGAGGACCTTACCAGGGGAGCACTATGGGCTGTGCACCATGGGCTTCTCCCCAGAGCACCCCCGGCACTCAGCCCAGCCCCACGGGCTGCACGAGGCGCCAGACCAGCGCCCAGACGGACTGGGCAGCAAAAGCCTTAAACACGTTTTGCTGCATCTGGAAAGTATGTGACGCTGATCACCAATCCCACCGCATTCATATTTTATTTCTCACATGTTTGACAATGGAAACGGATTTCTCTTTCCTCATTTTGGCATAAGCAGGCTGCAACCCATGGTCCTGTGGTGCAGCAGGGCTGTGGGTGCTGGGTGCAGGCAGGGGGGCTGGACCTGGCAGGACCGTGCTGGACCCACGAGGTCGCATGGATGTATGGACTTGAAGGAGACCAGCTCTCCATATGTGTATCACTGTTTGATCTTTATTCTTTTGCTTTGCTGCCTAAAAAGGTTTTTCCTCCCTCGCTGGGTGTGCGGGAGGGGAGGGAGGGCAGCCCGGGGACCCCAGCACAGCGGCTCGTTCTGGGACATCAGCTCTGCTCATTGTGGCATTGGATTTTCTGATCTGAACCCCGGGAGGAAAACAAAACTGGGGCTTCAGTGTCTGGGGGCTGCTCCAGGAGATACCTCATTGCCCAAAATCTCCAAGAATTCCTGATTTTGTCTTTGTCAGCCCAGCCACTTGTGCAAATAGTGTCAGCCAGGGCCGGCCACACAAAGCAAGGTCGGTTATAAGCCGTTCTCCTGGAACAGAGGCACTTGGAGCCGGCACAAAGAAATCTCTGTCTCTCCCCTTCGCTGGCATCCTGGCAATTAACCCAGAAAATCGCAGCTTTGCCCTTGTCTTGGGCGCTGAGTGTGGGGCTGTGCGGTGCACAGGGGGCGGCTGTCCCGGCCAGGGGGTCTGGCTGTGCCGTGGTCCCCGGCCGCATGGGGAAATGGAGCGGCCAGTGTCAGGCTGGGAAGTACGAAATGAATGGGGAACTCGCCTGCTTCCAGAAGAAGTGAGGAAAATCATTTGGGTTTTTACACTGAATTGTTTTTAAGAAATGTATGTCCAGAAAACAGCAAAATTAGGAGTCGCCTTGGATCAAACGTGGGCAACCTGACATAAACATTGACAATATTTTTTGGTGCATTTGATCTTTTCCTCGAAAGTATTTTAGGTAAAACCTCCATGCAGTGACCGAACACCCGGCAGTGACGGGTCCCGCACAGCCAGGACCCGCGTGGCTCCCTGGGCAGGGCTTGCTCCGGACCCTCCTGGCTCGGGCACCACGCTCTGACTTAAGCAGCGGCTGCACCAAATGGGCGCTGCAAACCCCCCTCTCCTGGGCTTTAATCGTGCTTTGCTGTTGCCAGCATGCCCCGGCCCGAGGCGCTAAGCCAGGCGCATCCCGGCGGGCAGAGGAGACGCGGGCGCAGCCGGGGAGCCGGTCCCATCCCCGCAGACCGATGCGTCGGATGCTGCAGCCGCTGCGGGGGACGCGGGGGAGCCCCAGCCAGTGCTCGGCCGGCGGAAACCCAGCCCTGCCCTGCCAGGCTCCTGCTGTAAATAACAGCCTGTCCGGAGCTAAACACGGCCGCCATGGGAAGCGTTTGGTGAGCCAGATAATCGGCAGGCAAAGGCTGTGACAGTCCGCTTGAGCATGCCATGGTATATAACATAAAATACAGTAATTGCGTGCCCAGACCGGGCCCATGTACTGGCACAGGGAAGCGCTTTTGAATGATTAAGAAATATTCTGCATTTGATTTGCTGCTGTGCTTCCTACAGATCAAATTAGTGAAAGATGAATTCAATTTCAAAGTCATTTTTTAAATCTTTGGGTTTGTTCTTTTGAATGTTTCTGTTCCATTTTTTGCTATGTAAAGTCACAGGGAAACCTCACTGCAGCTAATAAAGGCATAATGAGCAAGAAAATTGATTATACAAAAACAAAGGCAATGGGAAAGAATGTAAGTCATGCTTAAACAGTATTGTAGAAAATACAGTTCACTCAAGTTCAACTCACTAGAAAACAAATTTTTAATTGAACAGTAAATAACCTATTTTTATTTTAGGAGAGGCCTGTTTCAAACCGTATCTCACAAGCCGAGTGGGTACAAACAGGCGTGCAGCCCTACTCGCACAGACCCCAAGCCCTCCTGCGTCCTGCCGCTGGAAGGGGAAAGCGAAGCAACCCAAACTGGAGAGGAACACGCAGGGCCAGGGCCACTCATTAGGAATCGTTACTGGTTTCAGAGGGACAGCTTTGTAGGGAAGGGGACCGCTGCCCTCCTGGGAACCTGAGTGAGGAGCCACAGGGAAGCAGGATTGGAAAGGAGAGTGATGTGGAGGGACGGGCATCGCAGCGCCGACCCCGGGAAGCTGATCCGTGTCTCTGCTGGGGGTGCAGGCAGAGCAGGCAGCGATACCCCCGGGACCTCCTGGGGCTGCCGCGGTGCTAGGTGCAGGCAGAGCAGGCAGCGATACCCCCAGGACCTCCTGGGGCTGCCGCGGTGCCCTGCGTGCCCTTGCAGCAGGTAACAGCTGAGGAGCTCTCCAGTCACTGAATGTTTTTAATAGCAAATGAAATTGCTCCCAATCGTCAGTATCTTATCTGCATGCTTCAAGGGCACATCCTCTGCAAACACCGCCGTGAAAGTAAACACAGCGCAGCGACAGGGTGAGCACAAGGAGGTGGATCTGCTTACTGCGCCCCTGCCCCGATGCCTGCGTTTGCCGAGATGTACTGCGCAGCGAGAGGACGCTTCACGCCATAACCTTGAACAGACGAAATATATGCCTGGAAAAATAATTGAGATGATGAGGACACTGTTGTTCTCCTGCTCCCACAGCTGCACGTCTCATGGGCAGCTTCAGTCGCCTTGTCCCCAGGAAGCACGGGGAAGCCACCGTAGCGATCTGGGGGACAGGCAGGTTTTCGGGCTGGGCGATATGTTTACGTGCTGACATGGTAAAAGTGGGTTAAGCGAGGCGTCAGGATCCGGCCATGCCTCCGCTGCATGCATCGCTGACACGGCACCGTCAGTCCTTACCTGTCTCCTTGGAGAGCTCTGGGGTACAGAGGAATGTGACACCTCAGGGCCACCGGTATTGGTGCCTCAGTTTACACAATCTGATAATTGCTGTGCCCATGTCCCACCCCACCCTGCTCCTCAGGGGCTGCTCTCCCACACGACCCTCTTGGTTTGCAGGTAAAACGCATTTACCAGGAGGGGGGTTTGCCCCCCCCCGGGTGTGGGATGGTGCCCAGCTCGCTCCCAGTGCCACGGTGCAGTCCCCGCTCTCCACAAGCCCCCGGCCGCAGGCAGCCTCTGCGTGACACCGAGAAGGAAAGCTGAGCTTTGGCCTCCGATCCTCTCGGCTCGGAAGAAGCTGCCTCCCTGGAGCAGAACAAAACATCCTTGAGTTCAAAGCCACGGTCCCTCTCTGGCTGCGGGGTGGGCTGCCGGCTGGGGGACAGGGGCTGGCACACCTCCCCCCAGGGCAGCTCCTCGTCTTCCTTCTAACATTCATTAACTTAACAAAATGCAAATCTGTTTCCTGGTCGTTCTTCTGTTTTCTCGTAAGCTGGCAGGCTGCAGCATCTCTGTTCCTCTCCCTGGCAGTTCCCCTCGCGCAGCTGGCTCTGGCTCCCCGGGGACCCCGCAGTCCCCATCACACCCAGCCCCTTGGGCACCCCTGCGGCCGACCGGGAGAAGAGGCACGGTCCTGCTCAGCTGCCCTTCCCCGTCTTCTGCCGAGAGAAGGAAAAGGAAATGCCAACCCCTGGGATTGCCGAGAAGGGTCCAGACGAAGCGCGGAGCTCACGACAGGCAAAGGCGGCATGGGCACGGGGTACGGCGACGCTGCGGGGGCTGCAGCCTTCGGCAGGGTCGGGCAGAAGGAGCCGCAGTGGCTGGCTCCTGCCTCCAAATCCCAAACCCCTTTGTCTGGATTTCTGGGCAAAGTTGGAATAGTGGGGATTTCCACAGGATTTTGGAGATACCGTTAACTACTTTTGAAGCTATTTTTATCCAGGAAAGGCAGTGGCCTTGCTGTAATTATGAAAATTAAAACAGTTTCCACTGCAGCCAACAGCGGTTGATGTAAAGCTGGCACCAGGGCAAAAGGAGTGTGTGAAAGGGATGGTCACCGAGTGCCGGGGGGGACGAAAACCCCCATCCAGTTTCCAGGAGCAGAGACAGAAAAAGAAGGAACACCGAGGGCTGGGACCACTGAGCAGAACCAGGAGGAAATTAATATTTACATAGGGAGAGCCAGCGCTTACATCCATCTTACGGGTTGTACCAGGGCTAATGCACAGCAGACATCTCTGGAAACACTCCAAAAAGGAAACTGGAGTTTGGTTTGGGAACTTCTGGTTCTAATTCCTGGAAACACAGCTTCAGCTCAATTTCACAGTGGTTTGTGACTTTTTTCCAGTGGTTATACAAATTTTGGGAAAACATTCCTCTCCTTGGAATTGTCTTATGATAATATAACCTCAGTTAAGTGGTCAGAGGTTTCGTATGGCTTCAAACCACCCCCGAAGGCGCCTGCAAGAAGTAGTCCCCATCTGCCTCGTGCGCCCCGGCAGCTCGCAGTTCGGCAGCGGGATCGTTAGGGGCTTTTTATCCGCTGCCTATCTGCAGTTTTATTATAGCTTGCCGCTGTACTTTGACACATGAAGAAAGCAGGCCCGCAGCATCCGTTGGACCGGGGTTTGAGCTAGCTGCGGCGTGCTCTGTCACAGCTGGATCCCTTCTCTGGTCCGCGTGAGCCACGCAAAGCTGGGAGCCGCGCGGGGCAGGCAGCAGCACGCAGGCTCGGACGCCAAACTGGGAGAAAACTGAGCTGCAGGACAGGTGAAGGCTCCTCGGGCTCGCGCTGGCCGAGGGAAGGGCTCGGTTTAGCTGGAACATAAGGAAGAGATTTTTCACGATGCAGGAAGTGAGAGGCTGAGGCAGGTTGCCCAGAGAAGGTGCCGATGCCCCATTATTGAAAGCGTTCAAGGTCAGGTTAGATGGGGCATTGAGCAACCTCCTCTAGTGAAAGGTGTCCCTGCTCATGGCAGGGGGGTGGACTAGATCTCCAAAGGTCCCTGCCGTGACTCTGTGGCTCTGGGCTCCCAGGTGCTCTGGGTGAAGGGCTCACCCTCCCCGGGATGCCGCTGGGAGAGGGACCAGCTGGGAGAGGGACCAGCTGGAGGGTGTCAGTGCTGACGGGATATGGGCAGAGCAGGGTTTAAGTGCCGCTGCTCCGGCTGGCTCTAGCCTTTGGGGCAGCTTTGCAGAGTCCTTGGCTTGGGTGGCTGTGCTGGGCACCCAGCCTGGGCACAGTTCCAGGTGTTGGGATCTGCTGTCGCAGCACTGGGACTTGTCTCCAGCTCCTGTGCAGCCAAAGGCAGGTCAGGATGCGTACTGGAATGGGGTGTTCAATGCAGGTGGTGGCCAAAAGCCTTCCTGCCTTGGGTTTGAGCTCAGGGTAGGGGATGCAGTTCTGCTACAAGAGCTCATCTGGGTGAATATTGTTGGTATGTATGCCGGCAAAAGCTTGGTGCTGTTGTGGGTGGCAAGGCTCTGATGGCTGGCTCGGTGGTGCAGGGCAAAGCCCTTTTGTGGGGCTGAGCTCTTGCATCCCAAAAGGGAGCTGAAAATCACACCCTGCTTTTCCTAGGTTGTCCCCCTGCCCTTCTCTGAAACTGAGAAGCCAAAAATTCGTAGCCTTAAATGTTTAGGCTTATAAGAGTCACTTTAAATTCAGTAGTCTTACCTCTGAGCTGCCTCCCTCAGCTACTGGTTCACAGCCTGCCTTGCGAACCTTGGGATGGGCGTTATATTTCTGATGCTCTGGCTCCTGTGCTCAGCGAGATGCTGTCAGAGGCCGGTGCCCTGTGAGCTGGCTGCAGCTCTGCTCTACCTCGGTGTCACCAGAGCCCAGCACCCTGTGGGGGCCCTGGCACCCTTCCCATGCCCAGCTTCGAGAAGCTGAACTAGACTCCTGCAAGGAGAACCTGCCAAGGAACACAGGGCGGTGGGTCCCCTCCAAACCAGGAGGGCTTTGAAAGCTTTGCACACACAGCAGACGCTGGGAATTGCTTTAGGGGTGTCACGCAATGCTCGCTCCCTTGCCCAGCTGCGCAGCCTGTGGGCTGTCTGGCACAACGGGCTTCTCAAGGCGGCAGCTCCAGCTGAATCCGATGCCTGGGCTGCGCGAGACCAGGATTTTCTCCCTTAACCTGACCGATTCTAAGGGTGTCACTTACAAAGCAGAGCTAAGGAATGTGCAAATTCCTGGCGTGAAGCTGTGTGATGGTTTTCAAAGGGGACGTGTGGTGCGTGTGTGATGGAACAGCAGCAGTCAGCATCCAGAGATGTAACCGACCTTTTTTTATACCTAGTCCTTCCCAAAGGCTGGAAGTCGATTGCTTTCCATCTCCAAGGTCCACATCAGCAAGGCTGGCTGGGAGAGGGTGACCCGCTCCTGCACCCCCAGCTCATCGGGGTCCTGCGCTCCTCTGCCCACCACGATCCCCTGTGCAACGACCTGTGGAAGTGTTTTTCCACAGAGCGTTACAACACCAAAGCTCCCATGTAGAACATGGATAGAGGCTAATATTTTGTGTTTGCAGAGGAAATGAGTGGCAGCTGCTTGGCTGGCCTTCGATGAGATTTCGTATTTCCCCTAAAAAATGAGAGTAAGAATAGACAGACTGTTTGGCCTTTCCTGACAATGAAACTTTGTCATATCTATAATTAACCCAGTTATTTAAATACTTCTTCCATGAACATCTTTGAAGATTTCATAGCCCTCAGTTTACTTACTTTTCCATTTCAGCTTCCTGTGCTACAGTGATTCCCAGGGGCATGACTAATTTCACTTTTCCATTTAATTGAGAACTTGTTTCTGACTTTGCCTTTGTGTGTTTAGCCCTAGCTTGGGCAGCCTGGTCGATGCCTTGTCCCTGCCCAAAATGCACCTGACAGTCCCTTTATTTTCCTCTAGAAAAAGCCTCCCAGGGATTTTGTAGAACATCTATGACCAACGCTTTTCTTTCTCCGGGAAACCTTTTCATCCCTGTGATGTAGTCCTGTAGGAATTTCAGTGTGGCTGTCGGTTTAATCCTTAACCTCAGCCCTTAGCTGCGGGGCCAGTGGTGCCGGAGCCCTGCATGCATCAGCACCATCCCGCGGCGCTAGCTGCCGTGCTCTCCGGCAGCTTTGCCGGGCCCGGGGCGGAGGTGCCACGGGTGCGCGGCAGGGCTGGGTCACCCTGGCTCCGCAGCACGGCTTTCCGCACGCGCTGGCAAATACGGCTGGCTTTGAGGGGTTATGGCTGTGTCAGCTGGGGCCCGGGGAAACCTGCTGCTCTGAGCCTGCCTTATGCTCAGAGGATGCTGTCTGAGCTTGCTTAGGTGCACGAGAAGTTGTAGGAGAGACCTGGGATTTTCTCAGCCCTCTGAGATCTGCAGGGTTGAACAGAGGAACAGGACAGCTGCGCTAGCTCTCGTGGTGGGTTCTCCTTTGTGTGCTGCGTGTCTCCTCTCTTCCTAAGGGGTTCACCCAAAAAAATCCCAAGCTTGAAACTCTTCTTACTTATGTATCACTTGTCATTTTTGTGTCAGTAAGAACTTCCCTGCAGACCCTGTAGTAATGCTTCCTTTGCTACTTCTCTGGCTGTCGCAGAGAGAGCGGATTCTCTTTTTGCCCGCAGCTTGCTAAATAACCACCTCTCTGCTCCACAGAATCCCTGCGCAGGGGAGGCCTGGATGGGAAAGGAGCTACTGAAGCTCTTGGGCAGCACAGTGAAAAACCAGGGATGAAGGGCATAGTGCAGCTGGAAGCCCACCCTTCTCCCAGGGTGAGATGTAACCTGGACCACGAGCAAGGGAACGATGCTCTTTGGTGCAATTAACCCTCTCTCTGCCTCGAAGGTAATGATATATCCAAATGCATACATGTAAGCAGTGAAGTTCCTTTATGTGTGTTCTTCCTGCATCATGTTAAATGTGCCAAATGCCTCTAGACATCCCAGCTCCCTGACCCAGTAATTTCTTACCCTTGTCTTTGTGCTTGAATGATTGTCACATCTCTAGAAGTTATGACCATGCAGCCACTGTCTTCATGCCTTCACAGACTAAATCACGCCGCAGATAACAGATCATAATGCAGTGCTTTGTTCTGTCTCTACATGTATGCACAGCGCCGTGAACATTTACAATGTGAATGGTGCTCGAAAATGAAATAGAGAAGGGGTCATTGTGGCTTGAATCAAACAGGGATTTGTGCTGCGGGTAACTGAGCTTCTGCAGTCTCCCGATTAAGGCATTACTCTTTAAAATAATGTTTCTGTTTTGTAAGTTATTTTATGTCTAATTCCTGGGCAGGGCGGTGTGACCACAGATGTGAGCATGACGACTCTAAAAGCTGCTCTTCCATGGTACTTATGCTTAAGGATGTCATGGTGCTTTTGATCCTCAGTCATCAATACCATCACCACCACCAAATTAAGGGAAGACAAAGGAGACATTGAGTGTAGAAGCCTGGCTCCAGCGCCATGAGGATCATCATCCTGGAAACAAAAATCAAAGGGTAGCACCAGGCTAGGAAAAGCCCAAGGGATTCAGGAGTATCCCTGGGCTCTGGGGCAGGGTCCTGGTTTGGGGGTCACAAACTTGAACAGGAGAAGGGAGGTTAGCAGTCAGGGCAGGTGTGGGAGCAGAGGATAAACCTTAACGAAGCAGTAAAAATGTAAACTGCCACTGAGACTGGGGAGGGAGGAGGCAAACAGCACTCTGGAGAATTGTGCCAAAAATCAACAGAGCTGGGAGAAGTGCCACCCCCTGCAGCAAGATCTTATTCCTCATTCGCGGTGCAGAAGGACTGGCCCAGTTAGCAAAACTGAGGGGTCAGCTGAAGGGTCAAGGATATATATGGCTTCTCAGTGTCTTAGCTGAAGAGTACTGAAAAAGTTTTATTTTTAACAAGGAATCAAGGCAAATAAATCTCCTGAATTGGCTAAAAGCACAAGCACCAGAAAACTCTCACGCCTGAGGCGCGTTCCTGTGCTTGCTCCGGACGTGGTGCTGCTGCACTTGAAAGCTGGGTCTTGGTCTATCTGCTCTGACACCTGCCAGGAAGATGAGGGGAAGTGGTGCTATCTTCTCCTGGAGACAGCTCCCCGCGGATGCCATGCCTTGGGTTTGCCGCTGTGATTCCTGCTCTCTCCTCAGCGCTCCCAGATGCCTCCGAGGGGCACGTGCTGGGCGAGTGGCTTGGCAAAGATCGCGCTGTAAGTAGCTGGCATGTCCCAGGCACGTATGAACGGGTGTGACTGCTGCAGAGCAAAAGCAGGAGGAGAGGCCGATTAGCCTGAGACGACAGGCTTGTAGCACCTATACTTACAGTAATATGCTCTGTGTGTGGGGATTGCCCGAGGCACAAACAACAGCTACAGGGACTGGAAGGAAATAGATGTGGAGATCATTTCTGCTGCAAGGAGGACACCACAGACTGACTAATAGCATCTCACACTGATATTTCCATTGAAAAAGAAATCGGCTTCCAAAAGCAATTACCAAACCTGTGATGTCAGTGAAACCCAGGAAGACTTGGTAGCACAAGTGGCTAATGATGAGTTTTCCCAAAAAATTTATTGGAAGTTAACAAGTGTAACCTGGGAGCCAAAGAGGTTTTGTAGATCGGGAGCAGGGACCCCAGTCCTGCTTGCCTTTCACTTCAGTGAGATCTGACCCCCAGGCAGGGGCTCATTTATGTCACTGCTGCTCGGTGTAGAGACCTTTCTTCTGGGTTGTCTTGCCCACCCTGCAAACCTGCCTGAAGGCCAGGAGGAGCGACTGCAAGGAGAAAAGAAGTTAGCTGAAGAAGGGAAAAGGAATTGAGGAGGCAGAAGTTCATGTGTGATTGCCAGAGGTGCAACTCAGGAAGGAAAGGTACTGTTCTGCTGAGATTATATATATATATATATTACCATGTTAGCTATATGTAAAACTCATGAATTCTCAGTGGAGGGAGCATTCTGTCATGTTAAAGGTTTCTCTAAGGCTATTTGCTGCACCCCCATGGAAATGGTGTATCCAATAAGAACATACCCAGGGCATATTTCCAGGCTGACACGGCTGCACTGGAGAAGGGGAAGCTCTTGGTGTCTACTCTGGAGTTGTATTCACAACTAACAAAAGGTCCAGGCTCAAGGATCTGATCTCCCAGAAGGTTGTCAGTACAATAGGTCAATACATGCCCTCTGGTTTGCAACATGGAATTCATGCAGATTCATTGCAATGGTCCAATGTATTGTCTGGAACACTAATTTTTTTTTTGGCCATATACAATGCTTCATCTGTGCCTAGCTCAATGAAAAAAAAAATCCTTGAGAGCAAGAAAGATGTGAGTGTGATATATAGTCACGTAATAAATAGACCTTGAACATTGCTGCTCGAGGGCAATTCTAAGAAACCTCTCATGTAGCTCCTGGTTTCTGAGCCTCAAGATGCCCATTGTGGTCTCCTGGGGTTTAAAGAAGTGCATGAGTGTGCCCACATCTCTGGCATTTTGAGCTGTGACTGGCAGGTGGTTTCATTCCCCCTGTAACGCTGCTGCTTGTTTTCACGGGCAGTGGGAATACGGCTGGGGCTGGGGGTCTGCTCTCGGGGGGGAGCCTCCAAAATCCCTGACAGCAGACGCTTGCAGGATGACTGGCACCACAGTCCCTGTGCATGGATGTCCATGCTCAGCACGCACCGCAGCACCAGCCTCGCCGCAGGGCTCTGTCGCGCCGGGGCCGTGAGATGCCGTGAGCTGACACGGCGGCTCAGCGCTGCTGCGTGGGGATGGGGCTGGTTCCCCACCGCCTGCTCATGCTGTCACTCTGGCTCCTGTTTTACCTGACTGATCTCACTTAACTGGCAGAAAGCTTTCCCGCAGGAGAAGTGGCTCGTTCTTGCTGTGTTAGCAATGGCTGTTTCACAGAGGTGCAGTAACTGCTGCAGCCAGTGCAAGGATGGGGGGGGGGCCAGGAAAACGGAGGTGGGGAGATGTCGTGCTCGGACAGATCCAGCCAAGAACTAGCTTTAAAAAAGTTTTGTTAATTTTGAAACAAACCTGCTTAATGCAGCAGATTGTGTGACCCACCCAGAGGTAATGCTGGTGCGAGGGGGGCTGGGAGGAGCCGCGGGGGCCGAGCTGACACTATTGCAGCCTCCCTCTTCCTCCCACTGGGCTGTGGCTGGGGTGGCCCCCAGCCCTGCACCAGCACCGGTGGTTATTTGATCCCTGAGTGAGCTAAACTAGGTAGAAACTGCTCTTTTTTTAATGCTGGATTAGTTTTCTGCTGACTTTGCTCCCTGAGCGAGTTAGCTGTGGGATGCGGGTTGGTGACTGAGCAAGGGAGAATGTGTTAATGTGTGGTCAAGGACGGGCTCGCCGGTAGGAGTGTGGGACCGCGGTGGCCACAGCTTTCATCTGCTGGAAGTATGTGTAAGCACAGCCTTGGAGAGGCACGGAGGAGTGTGGGCTGGAGACTGGCAGGCCGAGCTCTGCACCCACAGGGATCCGCGGGCAGGTTTCTGTCTAACAGCAATATTACTGGACCTGCACAGCGTCCAGTTGACTTAGCTCACCTGGAGGTCAGACAACCAAGTTGCTTAAAAAAATAAAGCAGGCAGGCAAATACGCTGGGACTGCAGAGGGATGCAAGCTATTAGCTACAGGCAGGAGGATGTGGAAGTCTGGGGGTTTTGTTTGCTTATTTTTCCCTTTGCTGGTATTCTTTTACAGATTGGATGCACAATCCTAGGAAAACTGGGCTGGAAGATGTCCATGGTTGTTCTTCCTCGGTGCCTGCTGCCCTGCCCTGC
The DNA here is from genome assembly GCF_028858705.1 of Grus americana. Taxonomy (NCBI): domain Eukaryota; kingdom Metazoa; phylum Chordata; class Aves; order Gruiformes; family Gruidae; genus Grus; species Grus americana. Next base: position 1,539,802 of record NC_072865.1, on the reverse strand, counting down.
TCCCACACTTGGAGCTCCAACACAATGAGTATATCCTGATGAATGCAGTGTAAGCCAGAAAAAGGGGAGACAAGTCCATGATCTGGTGTATTAATTGTTGCCAGCCTGAGGCCTCGGTTCCAGACCTGTGTGGTATTTCACATGAGAGCTTTGTAATGGCTCTGTTCTGTCCTCATCAGAAAATGACAGTCTGAGCATAGTTACTTTCTGCGGTTCTGGAAAGGTGATGAAAGAAATTGTTTCCAGCCCCAAATATTCTGATCCTCTAAGGCAGTGTCCTATAAATCTAGTTACAGGTTCTTCTGTGTTAGCTGAAAGTGCTGGAACACTCTTTAATACGAACAATGGCGATGTAGAAGGATAAAACCAAAATATGTGCTCCTGTGCCTTTGTACAGTGTAGAATTAAGGAGCGTAATCCAAATAATAACATCTAGTGCTCTTATAGGGCTGTATGCATATGGCATAAATGACAGCTAATTAAACTCTATATCCTGCCTACAAGATAAGCATGTAATTAGTATTACATCCTTTTTTATAATTAGGAGACCTCATGCAAAAAAATGTGGCTCGCAAACCATATTTGAAGGCAGTGACTCAGCCAGAGTCAGGCTGTGCTGCGAAGACTGAGAAAATCGTGCTTTAGACCTGCCAGGGAATAAAAAACAGCAGAGACAAAAGGTTGAGCTGGTATCAGGTTGCTGTGCCTGGACCCATCCGCTGGGAAACTTAGCTGGATTAACTTTTGAAGACCAGGCTCGGGCTGGATCCCATTCTGTGAGCCCTATGTGAAGCCCAAGCTTTGTGTAAGACCATCCATCTTCCCCAGTTTGCAGAAAAGCATAAAGCTGGCACCAGCTCTGCATCGCGTTTCATGGCTCACTTGACAGGAATGCCGCCCCGTCGCCATGCTTGATCCGGAACGCGCTTGCTGTGCGGTGCACGGGCTGGTGTTTGCCGAGCGGTGGCCGCCCCATGCCCTCCTGGCCAGCCTGGATGGCTGAGCTGGGGAGGAAGGGGGAATTCCAGTCATCCAGGGATTATCCACAAATGTGTCCGTTTGTCACAGCCTGGGGTGAGAGGCCGTCGCTGGCTTGTACACATGTCTCTGCCGGGGGGAGGCTGCAGGGTGGCTCGCCCTGGACTTGCTGCCATCATTTGTGGCCAGGATGGATTTTCCCAAATCCATGGGACCAGCAGTAACAGTTTGTCCCGTTTTATTACTGATTAGTTGCCATCCACCTTATGGCAGCCAGAGCCGAAACCATGAGGGGCGATTGTTTTGCGGGCCGTACTTTGTTCCTGGAAGCTCCCGGCCGAGGGAAGGAGGCGATGGGGCAGCTGCCGTGCTTGGCCACGTTCCTGCCGCGCTCCTGAAGGAAACGGGCCGCAGGGAGAGGCGGCCGGGTTGTGCACGGCTGTGCGGTGCTGTCCTGCCCGGCCCCATCTCCATGGCTGGGCTGGGGACTGCAGTCCCTTCGTGGCGCTGGGTGGGTGCCTGGTGGGGGTGTCCCGTCACGACCAGCCCCCTCAAGAGATCGGGGGTTTATTTTAACTCACGTATTAAACCGGGGGAGCGATCTCCGACACAGATGTTTAATAGCAGGAAAAACCGTGCAAAGCTGCAACCCAGAGAGGCCCCCACCGGCTGGGCACGGCCCCGGCGGTGGATGCGGCTGTCCCGCAGGCCGGGATGCGGGCTTCCACGCAGCCCTGCGGCCCCGCGCCGGAAAGGTCCACGGGGAGCGGGGTGAGACACGGGGCACGGCCGGGCGAGGCCCTCCAGTAACCCCCCGTGTCTCAGTGCCGCCCGTGGCCGCGGAAGCAGCCTGTGCGGGCGGGGCCCGGCCCGGGGTTCTCCCACGACCGGCGTGGGCCCCGTGGGCCGGGCGGGCTCCGCTTGAGGCGCCGCCGGGCCCGGCCGCCCCGCCCCCGCGGGGGCCGCTGTTGATTGGCTCAACGGGAGGCGTAGGCGTGGCCGCTGAGGCAAGGGGCACGCCCGGATCGCCCATTGGCTGCAGGAGCGCGCGGGGGCGTGTCGCGGTGGCGGCGCGGGGGCGTGTCGCGGTGGCGGCGCGGGGGCGTGTCGCGGTGGCGGCGCGGGCGGGCGGGCAGCGCGCGGGCCCTGCCCGGGCGGCGGCCCCAGAGCGGCGGCAGCAGCTCCGCCCCCCCCCCCCCCCCCCCCCCCGGCGCCGTGTCTGAGCGCTCCGCACCGCCCGGCTCCGCTCCGCTCGGCTCTGTACGGCTCGGCACGGCACGGCTCGGCTCGGCCGCTCCCGGGGCGCGCCCGCGGCGGCGCCAGCTCCCCGGAGAGGCGGGCCTGCTCTTCGGCTTAAAATAGCATTTAATTTTTTAAATTTTTAATTTTTTTTTAATCTGTTTTTTGTGGTGATCGGTGCGGGCAGCATGGGGCTGCCGGCGCTGGAGTTCAGCGAGTGCTGCCTGGACAGCCCTCAGTTCCGGGAGCGGCTCCGCTCCCACGAGGCCGAGCTGGAGAAGACCAACAAGTTCATCAAAGAGCTCATCAAGGACGGGAAGTCGCTCGTCGCCGCCCTCAAAAGTGAGTGAGGGGCCGGGGGGGGGGCCCTACCGGGGCTCCCCGGCACCGGCCCAGCGCAGCCCGCCCGGCCCGCTGAGGTCCGCCTGCCCGCGGTCCCGCCTGGCCCGTCGTTGCCCATCCTGGTCCGTGGCCTCCCGGTCCTGGTCCTTCGTGGACCGACCACCTGCTCCCACCCGTGTGCCCCCGCGCCTGCTCCCGGTGCATCGGGATGCGCCCGGTCCCGGCCCCCTGAGGGGGCCGGGTCCTCCCGGGGTGGTTCGGCAGGGGCGATGGGCAGGTGCCGTCCCCGTCCCCCGTCCCCCCCCCGGTTGTGTTCTGGGTGGGGGTGCCCAGGGCCCCCTTCCCCAGCTCTGCCCGGGCCGGCCCAGCCGGTGCCGCCTCGTCCGTCCGTCCCCAGCGGCACACGGGGAAGCGGAGACGGCGGTTGTGTGGGAGAGCCCCGGAGTGGGGTAACGCTGCGAGCGCCCGGTTTTGGTGGGGGCTGTGCGGGAGGCTGCAGCCCCGGGGCCGGGGAGACCCTCGCCCGTGACCGGCAGCGTCCCGGTTCCCCCTCGCACCCGGGCTGGGCTCGCTCCCGTCCCCACGGCCGGGGACACCTCTGCACGGCCGCCCACTGCAACGGCTGGGTGGGCTGCGCCCTTGGGGTGCTGCGGTGGGTGGGCTGCTCCCCGAGCGGCGGCTCTGTTCCCGCGGTTCCCTCCCGTGGGGTCATTTGGGCTTTTTTTTCTTTTATTTTTTTAAGTTTCTTTGGCCCAAATCGCGGGTTGCTTCCCCAGCCGGTGGGTTTCCCGTCACAAGCCTGCCAGCAGCGTGCGTTGCCACCTCGCCGAGCTCTCTCGGCCCCGCTCTGGTTCAGGGCGGTGGGGCAGGAGAGGGGCACATCACGCACCCCTGTGCTGCGGAGCTCCCCGTGGCATCGCCCGTGACGCAGCAGCCTGGCCTCGGGGATGCGGCGGGGTTATTTTGGGAGCTGAGGCGCAGGCAGGTGATGCTCCGGCCGAGCCCACCACCCTGTCCCATCGTGGGAGGGCCGAGCTGCAGCCGCGGGGCTGATTCCTGCTCCCTCCTCTTCACGTCTCACGCTGAGCCCCATGGGTGCAGTTCCCCTGCGCCGGAGTAGCAGCCGGTAACGTCTGGATTACAGGGACCCTCGTTGTACCGATTCTTGGCATTTTGAGTTAAAAAACCCCCAAACCCGACAGCTATCAGTGCATTTATGGTTCTGCAGGTCTGAGCTGTTTTCACTGTGGTGCGTTTGCCTGTTGAGCTGAAGGCAGCCTGTGCCTGGCCCTGCCTGGAGCATTCATTTTAATGCAGAACAAATCCTACAGCGTTGTTCTTCACTGAAAATAAATTTTGGGATTTAAGTGGTGGGTCCCAAGGGCGTTTGTCTCGGCTTAGTCAGCGTGCACCTTCAGCGGGTTGCTCGGCAGGTGCTGGCCGAGGGGTTGGCTGTGCCCTCGCCCCGGTCACACTGCATGGCAGGTATTTTTGGGTGTTCTGCACCTCTGCGTGCTCATGGCTGCTGCTGGGCTCCTCTCCCGCCGGCCGTGGCTGTGGCCATGCTGCATGGTCCCGTGTCCCAGGCCGCCCGTGCCGGGACAGGAAGAAAGCTTACCGGCTTCCAGAGATAAGGATGTTTTTATGGCTGAATTGTTTTGTAGCCTCTGTTGAATGCATTCCTGGATTAGACTTTAATTCCTGTGCAGGGCCAGGGGTGTGTTCCACAGATGCGCAGGCTGCGGTTGGTAGGGGCATGAATAATGACGATTTTTCTGGAGCGTTAATTAATGCCCGAGCACCGGCGTTGCCTGGCCTCACAGCCGCCTCGCGTGCATGTGCGGCGGCAGGCGCGATGGCACGCTCCCTGCAGAGCCCTTTGGGGCAAGGTTTGGGGGTGCGTGGGGCAGGGCATGGCGATGAGTGTCCCCTCCTCGGCTGTGGTGCTTGGCTACGGTGTCCTTCTCCCACGTGCGGCCCCTTCTCCAGCTGTAAAACCGATTTCACCGGCTGCCAGCGAGCTGCGATGCCTCTGACTTCTCCAGCCGACAGACCTGGCACAGAACAGGATCTGTCCCAGCTCTTTCCACACGTGTTACCCTCGGTGCGTGATGGCTCTGAGCTCTGGCCGTGTTGTGTGGGCCATTACTGACCCTCTGGACATCCGTCTGAGCACGGGTGGAGATGCTCCAGGGGTGGAGAGCTGCTGCGCTGCCTCTTGCCGGGTGGTGTTCCTGTTTCAGTACCGCCACGAGCCGGTGCAGGTGGTACCTGGTGGCCGTTCCTGGCAATGACCAGGTGCTCGCTTACCTGCCTTTTATTTTTCTCTGGCGTCTCCAAGAAGTCCATCTCCCTGTGGCTGGGCAGGGTGGCCTTATCTCACTGCTGGCATCGCCTCCACCGCTGCTCCCTGGCCGTTGCGGAGGGTGCAGGGAGCAGCAAACCCCCAGCTGGGGCAGGCGGCCACTGGAGCGAGGGCCTCGGAGGGCGTCGCGGCTCTTGGCACAGTGAGGCGGCCCACAACCAGAGTTACTTGAAGTCTTGGCAATATCCTCTCTCATTTTCCTTCCTCTTGCGTTTTCTGTTGAATGTTTCACATCCTCTTTAAGACAGGCGCGAGGGCAACGTAACTCTTTGTGTATCATGGAGGGGCGGCTTGAATGGGGCAACAGCGCCGTGATGCAGGAGGGAGGAGGATGCAGGAGGGAGGAAGATGCAGGAGGGAGAAGGACCCCTCCGCAGCTCTGGGCAGAAGCTCCCTCCTGTTCCCACTGCCCTGCTTGGCCCCTTGCAGCCCCCGTGCCACCGATACCGGTGTGGCAGGAGCGGCGTGCAGGGATGGTGAGGCTGGTGCAAAGGCACGTAAGTAAGTCTGTCTCTGGAATTGGTGGAGGAGCTGTTCTGCAGCCACCCTGCTTTCTCCCTCTGAAGGTATGGAAGGAAATGGGACTGATTCACAGCGCTGTCTCCTTCGTTTAAAAAAATAATTCAGAAGGTTGAAAATAATCCTCATTTGCTGAAGAGCTGCTCTGGCTAAATATCCTGTGATGCCGAGGGTGTCTCTGGAGCGCGTGTATATATACGTATATATAAAAATGCTGTGTTTCTTTTTCTCCCCAGTGAGTATCTGTGCCTATTTCTATTGTCTCCCTTTACTGCTTGGCTGGTATTAGGCGTGACCTGGTTTTCAGCAAAACGTGTCCCTCTTTCTCCCTTATACACCATACATAAATTATTCAAAAAGTTTTGCAAATGCAAAGACCTCAAGTGAGACATAAATAATGAACTCATGATGCCGTGAAACTTGTTCTCCAGCGAAGGAGCCGTGGTGACCATGGTACCAGGGATACGGAAGCTTTTTGCCCCTTTGCGCGTCCCCTGTGCCTGCAAAACGGGGCAGGCGGGGAGCTGCATCCCGGCCGGTGGCTTGTCCTGGTACGGCAGCTGCCCGCGATGCCGGCATCACCTCCAGCCCCTCTGCTGTGGCGGAGGGGGATATCAAGCCCAGGCGCCCAGATGGTGATGCAAAGATGCTTTGCAGCTTGCTTCGGAAAACGAGCAGCGCATGTAATGATGGAGGATGTGGGGGTGCAGGCGGCTGGCAGCCATCGCCTCCCCCATGCTACTGCAAGGGGCTGAGCGGGGCATCCTCCTCCGCATCCTCCTCCTTTTCCTCCTCCTCTCTGCGGTCCCCAGGTCTCCCCGTGCTGCAGATGCTCTGTCCCGGTGGTGCTGGGGCTGCGGAGGGCTGCAGGCTGTCGTCTCCTTTGGGTGCTGGGGCTGCAGTCGGGTGCCCTGCCACGTTTCTGCTGTTGTTTGTTTTGCTTCTTCCTCCAACTCCCAAGCACTAATTTGAAGCCACCGAACTCGTCCACGCCCCGGCCGCTGCTGCACTCGCACGTCGCAGGCTGCAATTTGTGCGGCAGGGCGGGCTGGGGCCGGTGGGGGCTCTGCAAGCCCCCGTCCTTGCGAGGGCTGGGCCGTGGCCAAGCTGTGCCTGGGGCTCCCGCGGGAAGGGCAGAGGTGCCCGTGGCTCCCGAAAGGTGCAGTGGGGCTGGTTTGGGGTTTTGGGTGGTTTTTCCCTTGGCTGTTTTTTGGCCAGCTCACCACAGAGCTGCAGCTGGGCAGCGAGGAGGGGCAGGACCGAAGGGGGATGCGGGGAGGGGGTGATGCTGGGGTGGACCTGGGCCCTGCGGCGGCTGGGAGCTTATCTGGCCCCACCAGCTTCTCGGGGCAGATACTGTGGCACTGGCTTGCAGGTCTTGCGCCACCTCTGCCCTCCGCCAGCGTGCCCTGTGCTGGCTGCGGTGGGCGGCTGGGGATTGTCCCCTGCTCCCCGGCTGGGGTTTCTGGCTCCGCAGCCCTGCTGTGTGCGGGCATGCTCCATGTGAGGCTGTTGAAGGACACGCATTCGCCCTTTGGTTCGTGCACGCAGCGCGTAATTTTAGCAGTGGGATGATCCACGTTCCCCGCGTAGCACCGGGATTGGGGAGGTGGCCTGTGCTGCTGGCGTGGGCGATGCCAGGAGGGCTTTTGCTGTGGCCGTGGGGTTTTTCCTGGGATGCGTCCTTCTCCGTGGCCATTGCGCAGCTTACAAAGCAAAGTGGGGTGGCTGCGTGGTTCCTGGTGGTGCTGTCAGCGTGCTGGGCTCTGCCCGCGCACCGTGTGCTCTGGGATGCGCTTGCACACAAATTTGGTTCCGTGTCTCGACAGCCTCTTGCCAAAACTGAGCCTTTATGAAACGTGCGCGCCCGTGGCTGCGTGCGGCAGTGCCGTACCTGGAGCTGGCACCGACTCGGCGGCTTGCCTGGAAGCAAAAGTGAAACTTCTGTCTAGTGTTTAACCTGAGCAGTTGATTCACTTTTGGTACAAAAAAGGCTTAGGCTGGGAATAAGGCAATGTTTCAGCTCTGATTTTCATCCGTTTGCCCTTCTGGTCTGTGAGGAAAGCAGCGACGGCCCGAACCTTCCCGTTGCCTGCGCTCAGAGGAGAGGAGGGACTGACACACGGAGGTTTAGGCCAGGCCTTTCTGGGAATGGCCCTTATTTTTGCAGGTGCAAACATTAATGGTTAGAGACGGTCTCCTGGCTAGGAGACAGCTGTACTACTTGGGTTTGGAGGAAAAGGAACACTACAGTTTCTGGAAGGTGCAAAATGAAAGCAAAGCCCGTGTTGGGTTGCTGCGGCCGCTTGCGTTCGGTTCCGCTCCTCTTGCGCCATCAGAAACGGCGTTTGGCTGCTGCCGTCACGCGCGGTGCTGGCCGCCTACGAGCAGCGATGGGGTGCGAGGGCTGCCAAGGTGAGTCACGCCGCGCTCGCTGCGCAGCCCGTTTCATGTCTTCCAAGCGCTGAGGAAATTGCTGCCTCGCGGCGGGAGGATTTCCCGGGGCTCGGCGGCAGCTCCGTGTCCGTGCGGGCAGCAGCCCTGGTCCCTTCCCAGGCGGTGGGACCCAGCTTTGCCCGAGGAGCTCGCCCCGTGCGCGGGGGTGGGACACAGCCAGGCACACCGTGCGGCCGCCGTGGGCTCTGCGCCTTGGCCAAGCGAGCAAACCACAAGTCCAATCTGGGGGGAAAGCACGTGGTTTGAGGGTTTGGTTGCTAAGATGAGGTGCTTCTGATTTTTGCTGCTTTGTTCACCCAGGGAAGGTGACGCTGGCTCCCCCGTGTCAGGGTGTATTTCCCCCCCTCCATTGCTTTCGAAGGGTGGTAGGGGGATACGTTGTGCTGCGGGTTACAGCTCAGACAGTCCTGCCTCTGTGCCAGCAGGAAGGCAAGGAGAACTTCTTCCTCCTTTGCATGACCTGTGTGGCTTGTGCAGTCACATATTTAATAGCTTGCCTGGTATTTTATTCAAACGAGGGGTAATACAGATGATATTACTCTGCTTTATTTTCAGCACAACTTGAAAGCTCCTCCTCTTCCTCTCTGGTGGAAATTAGCAACAGGAATGTGTTCCTGCTCGGGAGATGCTCTTTGTTTGTGATGGTGGGTCTCTGCCGTGAGCCGTGGAGGGGTCGTTGTGCAGCCACTGCTGGCTCCGGAGAACCTCACGCTTACCCCGTGTGGCTCAGCCCGATTGTAAGCAGGGAAACTCGGGGTGCGACAGCCTTCCTCCCTGCCGGGGTGCTGCAGTGGTTCACCCGCGTGCACTGCCCGTGGCCGTGATCTGTGCAGGAGGTGTATGATCAAATCCCCAGGCATCGTTCCCCCATCTCCCCGGGGAGGCCTGCGGGTCCCCCTGCGTGCGGCTGCGACCCCCCGGTGCTGGAGTTTTGGGGGGCTGATGGTGAGAGCAGAGTCCTGGGTGGGGTGGGCTCCTCGAGTCCCGTGCTAGCCCCTGCGCTGGTGCCGTGAGCCGCTGCGCTGGGCTGTGGCCAGATCCGGCCTCTCGGCAGCACCGGCGAGGGAAGCTGGTGAGCAGAAGGGCTTGGACGTGCAGGAGAGTGTGCATTTGTGATCACGTCTTTTAAATTATGCTGGCAGAAGGCTCATTAACAGGGAGATCTTTTTAATTGGGAGCATGCCGCAGAGCACCTACGGGCTCACGTGCCAATGCACCGATGCGGTGATGGTGTCTGGAGAAGCCGCTGCCCGGCTGCGGCACCAGCACCGACCGGGTGCCCAGTGTCGGGTTAAACTCAACCCTCTTGGGTTGGCGGGGAACGGATTGGGGAACAAACAGCAGCTTTGAGACACCGGGGTTGGGACTGACTGTGCTGCCAAAGCCGGCGTAGCCTGAAAGCGCGCGCTCGTGTCTGGGGAGAAGGGTCCGAGCAGCGGGTAGATGGACCTGGCGAGGGGCACGTAGAGGCTGGTCTGGGGGGGACCTTTCCCGGGGGCCGGGTGGGATGTCCCGGTGTTCCTCCAGCACCAGGAGCCGGGTACCTGCCGAGTCCTTCTCACACTTCCAGCATGGAGCAGATTTGCCTGGTTTGGGTCAAGAGGCCATTTTTCCAAGGCTGCAGATGTGCCAGCACAACCGCATCTCGTGTCTCCGTTAGTTCCTGCCGCAATCCTGAAGCGGTGCGCGCCGTGTGCGTGCTGTTACCTGTGTGCCCTGGGACGTGGGCTGGGGGCGGTGGGCTGTTTTGATTTTCTTTTTTTTTTTTTCTTTGGGGGTGGCTACTCACAATGACGTGGAAAATGCGTGCAAGGAAATGCCGTTCCCATGGTTGCTGCGGGGAGGGTGGGAGGCGGCGGCGGTGCCGGGGCTCAGCCGCGTGTCCCCGCGCTTGCGGCAGGTTGGCACACGCAGCGTTTCCCTGGCTGATCCCGGGCGAGGGGGGTCATCCCTTGTGGAACTGCCAGCCCCCTCCCCGGCTGGCAGAGGGGGACCGCTGCCCCCTCCGCCCTCACCCCTCTCCGCAGGCACCCTGAAATCATCATCATGTGCTTCTCCCTGAAACCCAGGGAGCAACGCCACGGCCAGAGCAGCGTCCGCGCGCAAAACGGGGCAGGGGTGCTGGGGGGTGCGCATCCTTCCACCCGAGCAAAGGGGCCTCAGAAACCCCTGCCCTGGGCAAGGGGCAGCAACGGTGGCGTGGCAAAGCAAACCCTGCCCGCGCTGCGGTGGTTCTTGTTCAGGGTGACTTTGGGCAGCCCTTCCGCACCGTCCAGCAGCGGGGCAGCAGGAGGACGGGCTTTGCTGGGTATCCGCCGCTGTGCTGGGGTGGTTTTTTTTTTTTTTTTTAGCTCCATCGGCTTGAAGCAGACCCAAAGTTGCCGGGTTCGGATGCAGCGTGATGAGTAGCTGTAGCGTGACCGCGGTGGGTGGAGAGGGGAGGCAAAGCAAGGGGGAGCTCGTACCGAAACCTGCACAGCTTGTTCGCTTCTCGGCTGCTCTGTATGAATCATCCCTCCTTCCTCCCCCGGGCACGCGAGCGGCTGTCACCGTGGCCAGCAGAGCTGAGGCTGTTTTCCCTGTTTTCCTGGCGCGCTCCCCTTCGCTGCCCCGCGCCGTGAAGATGCTTCCACCTGCTCCTCTTCATTGCTCCATGCAAACGCCTGGTGGCCCTGGGCCTGCGGGCTGCACGCTCCTGACGAGGCGTGCTCGTTAGGGCATTGCCCCGGCTATTAATAGCAAGGATGGTCTCAAGCGTGGCTTGGAGGAGCCGGGAATTGTGCTCCTCTGCCGCTGCTCCCGCCTGCCGATGGGAGCCTGGGGGTCACGGCGTGTCTGGGATGCTGGATGTGCACCGGGGAGGGGTGGCGGCTGTGGGATGCTCTGCGGAGCGGGGACTGTGGTGCGGAGGGGGAAGGGGACGTCTCTGCGGTGATGCCAAGCCGGTTTCTAGCTGGAGTTTGTGGGAAGTACACCAGCCTCCGGACCATCTGGCTCCCGCACGTGGAGCGGCGGGCGCAGCCGTGCTGCGTGGGGGCCGGGGCTGCCTGTGCCAGCGCGGGGGCGAGGGGCCAGCGAAGGGCCCAGGTGCCGCTTCCTCGCCCTTCCCTGCGGTTTAGACCCACGGCCGGGTGCGGTGCTCCCCGTGGCACCCCATCACCGGGGGCAGGCAGGGGCATCGGTGCGGCACGGTGCCCGCTCGGGCAGCTGCCGGCACGCGTGCTTTCTGCCCTGCACCAGCCCAGCTAGGTGACTTTTTTATTCCCAAAAGACGAAAATGCTCCCTTTGTTCTGGGCTGCAGTGTAAAAGAATCTATTTTTAAAAGATATGGACTGTTTATCTACAGCCGGGCCATAAATAGCTCGTAAGATAAGAAAATAAGAATTTTCTTTTTCCCCAGGGCTTGCCCAGCACCCGGCAGGAGCTGTGCCGTGCTGCCCGTCCTGCGGTGGGGCCGGTGGAGCGGCAAGCCCGGTGCCCGCAGCGCTGCCTTTGCAAGGTTCCCATCACCTGCAGTGATGTGCTCGAGGACGTTACTGCAACCCGCGTTCAGTTGCCGTTACCCTGGTGTGCTCGGCGTGCTGCGTGTGGCGTGCACGCGTGTGCATGTGTGCACACCCACGTGCTTTTTTCTTTTTAGAGGCTTCTAATCCTGCATCAGTATCTCAGTGAGGGAAGGGTAAAGGGTTCTCTGCACGGGCCAAGTGACCTGTAAAATAAGCTGGTGTGTGCCTTTGAAATAATACTGCCCAGTACAGCATCCCTTTGCTGGGTTTTTTTCCCCTTTTTCTAGCTGAAACAGCATCTGTCCAGATCCGTGCCCTCGCCGAGTGCTGGTTGCTTAGCAATGTTTTACAAAAAAACCCCGTTGCAGAGCAGAAGGGTTGGGTGGCTCTCCCCTGCTTTCCTCCGCTCGGTCAGGGCAGCGGCAGCTCTGCCTTGCCGGGTTTGGGGGGAAGGCGCTGCCCTTGCTCCATCCTGAGCCCTTCCAGCCGGGGAGGCAGGCGCTGCCGTGGGGAGCGGGGCTCTGGTCCGGAGCAGGAGCCTCCTGGGAGCGTTTGAGCGAGGGTGGTCTGCAGGGAGCTGGGAAGCGTTTCCCGTATTGCATTCCCAGCCCTCCCAGTGGCGGTGGCCATGAAGGCTGGGAGAAAGCCCGGGTTAAAGGCAGCGATGCGCTCTGGGCCACGCATCCCGTTTCTCACCCTGTGTGCCTCCCTGGGCTCTGCTGGAGATTTTACTTTTTTTTTTTTTTTTCCCTGCCAAAGCAGGAAAAATTGACTCACTTGCCGGTGATGTTCCTGCAAGCACGGTGGGATTTTTCCTGTTCTTACAGTTGAGGTGGAGGAGCACCGGAGACAAAAGGATTTCCGCAGCCTCCTTGGGAGAAGGAAGCAGGCTGCTGCAAAACCGCTTTTTGAGGGTCTGGGAGCTGACCCCACTTTCCTGCCCTGGCTGTGGGCACGCCAGCCCCTGGCATGAGCTGCCGCTGGGACGCAGCCCCTCGGGACGCAGCCCCTCGCACAGCCAAGGGGGGGGACGGACGAGTCGTTGCCCCACGCCGTGGGCAGCACGTGCCACGGGCCGGCCGGGATGTGCCGGAGAGGACTCCTGTCCTGCCCGCGGGGATGGGGTCCCCTCTGCACCTGGGGTGCAGGGGTCCCTGAGACACATCGCACCCCACGGGACCCGATGCTTCAGCGCCTGCCCCTTGAGAAACCAAGCCAGCTCCCTGCCGGGCTGGCTATTAACTAATTAGATTTAATAACAAGCTAATCCAAACGCGTGGCTGGTGCCTGAGGCAATCTGCTCCCGCCTCGGCGCGGTGTCTGGTTGGGGGCTCTGCCCCACACTGGGACCCCCTGCCCGGTGAGACCCCCGCCCGGCCTTCTGCTCCGCTAATGGTCATTGCCTCGGTCAGGAGCAAATTTCTTCTGGATTAGCGTCCTCTAAATTGATTAGCTGTCTCAGGCAGGGCATTTTATTCTAATGAAATGTGATTCCAGGCTCCAGTCGATGAATTATCGTGGCAACGAGGGTAAAGTAATTTGCCGCCTTTCTGTGGGTCATTCCTGGGTTTGGAGAGGAGAGGAACGGAAAAGGCTCGGAGGAGCAATTGTAATTAGCAGGGGAGCACGTTACGCTATTGCGGGCTCCCCCAGCGCAGGAGCTGGGTGGAAAATGGGGAGCTGTGAGTAAAAGGTGGCATTTCCATCGTGCCGTCAGAGGCAATTTACTCGTAGGTGTAAAGCTGGACGTGTTTGCACGACCCGCCTGGTGCTGACGGGAGAGCGGAGCAGTGGCAGCGGGGCGGCTTGCAGGTGGGGGAAATGCAATATTCGGAATCCTGGCTGCCTGGAGGAAATCGGAAATATCTTGGTTCGTGGTTCGGGCTCACAGCTGAGCAGGCGCGGGGCAGCAGGACAGCCGCTCTCCGCAGCTATGCCATCGCTCTCCTTCGGCAGCGCCGTTCCCAAACGCCTCGCCCTGGTCGTGATACGGGGATTTTCACAACTGCTTCCTTACAACATTTTTTGGTCGTGCAGTCGGCTGCCTTTGGAAACACGAGCCGGGGCAGTAGTTTTCCATTTCATTACTGCTTCCCCAAAGTTTTCCAGGCAACTTAAGCCATTGCCCGCGTTTGCTGTTTTGACGCATCCCTCCTCTGGTTTTGAGTGTTGAATATTTATGTTTGATTTTATTCGGAGACCGTGTCTGCTCCCACCTGAGCTCCCTCCCCTTGCTCTGGTGCCCGGCCGCCTCTCCAGCCCGCCTGCCAGCCAACTTTCTGCCGGCTCGGCCGTCGCTTGCTGCCGCGGCTGCAGGCTGGGCCGGGGGGTTCTGCCATAAAACAACACCAGGATGTGAACAAAAATAAACACAGGGAAAAGTGCCAGACGTGGTAGTTGGGTGGAGAAGCGGAGAAACCTCGTTTTGTTTTGTTTTGCTGCTAAGTGCACGAAACGCTCTCGGTGTTCAGGGCCAGCGCAGGAGAGTGGGGGTGGCACCCCGAGGATGCTGACCTTCCTCGCACACGCGGACCGTGCTTGTGCCCCAGCGTGCCTGCTGCCCCTTCCCCAGGTGTGAACGGGCCATGCTGGGCGTGCGGCACGTGCCCCACCAGTGGCTGTGGGCAGCGATGCTCGGGGAGGGGGCTGTGGGAGGACTGGGGTGTTGCCACGTTCATGCAAAGCACCAGGAAGCCCCCCCGGGCGGTGGTGGGGGGCTGCGCGTGGTGCTGGTGGGTGGGAGGGCAGCCGTGGCGATCTGGCACGCCGGTTCCCAACGTGGTGACGGTCAGCCTGGAAGGTGCCTGCCGGGGTGTCGGTACCCGGCCTCTGGCCCCTTCTCTTCACAGACCGTCCCGGGGGTTCGTGGCGGTTCCCAGCCGTGGCCGGGAGGGCTCTGCTCGCTGGCAGCTCGCCTGCGTTTCCCTGAGCCCCGGCGCTCCTTGCTGGGAGCAAGAACCTGCTTTAGGATGTGCCTTCCTGCAGCTGCAGACATCTGTCTCCTCAGTGTCCCAGAAACGGGAAGCCTTTCCGGGGGTCGTTTGCATCATTCACAGGTTTTATGTTCTCCTTCCTTGTCCTGGCCAGAGGTAGAGATGGCTCACAGCCTGCTCCTGGATTTCTCAAGTTGTTTTATTTTTCTATCACTTTCCTTTGCCCTCGCTTTGGAGCAATTACTTCTGAAAAGTCCTGTTTGTGCAAGTAGGGAAAATAGTCCAAACTTTCCACGTAGGGCAGGGCAGGACAAACGGGAGCCTCCCCACATCTTCCTTTCCCAGAGGGACGGAGAGGTTGTTGAGCCCATGGCTGTTCGGTGGTTCATGTGCCTGGTGAGGGTCCCTTTGAGTGTGACCCTCGGCAGTGGTGAGGACCGCTTCGTCACCCCATCCCTGCTGCCTTGGCCAGTTACTGTCCCGCCAGCAGCGCGTGGAGCGGGGAACAGGCAGAGCTGTTTGCGTGTGTTGGGTCTCTGGCGCGCTGGGTTTCTGAAGCATCTCGGCCGCCGTGAGATAAAGATCTGAGTCATGAAAGTTGCTGTTTGGGTTTCGATGCAATAGGAAGTGATGGGCAAGTGCTAAGAAAAGCTGAACAGGAAGGATGGAGCATGGCGGTGAGATCCCCGCTCAAAGCGTTGGTGACAAAGTGGGCTCTGCACCGGGCTAAAACGTCCAGAAACCGAGAGAGATCAGGGCTGGATCCAGGTCAGAGAAGCGGGGGCAGAACGGCCAGGGCTCCGATTAACCATCGGCTTCCTCAGCCCAGGAGGCGGCCGCTGGAACTAGAAGAGTGGCCGGGGCAGGTTCTCACCTCCAGCCCCCGCTGCAGGATGTCACGCTGGGCCGAGCAGTGCCGGTGGGCTCGGGGGGTGCCAGCAGCCTGACCTCCAGCCGCTGCCACGGGCTTTTTTTGTGTGGGGTACCAAAATGTGCGCTGCAGGTTTGGACCATTTCTGGCACAGGCGATGGGAGCAGCAGGCAGGAGCCCGTGATGCTTCATGCATCCCCAACCAGATGTTTCATCCCCAACCAGATGTGTCTGGGAGTCCCACGCAACTGTTATCATCCTGAAGCTGTTTTTACTGATTCTGAAGTTTTCTGTAAAGTGGCATCTGGCCACCGGGGCTGCAGCTGGTGAGCGGGGACCGAGGTCAGGCTCCTGCCTTCTCTGCGAGGGCTCGCTGCGGGAAAAGGGGCTGCCCTCCCCTGCCCCCCCAAAGTGAGCAACAGCCTGCAGCTGGCTAAGGGCTTCCTTCTTGCTTTCTCTTTTTAAATCTGTCCCCTTTCTTCCTTGGCATGACCTGCCCGGCAATACACAGGCAAAGCCCACCCCTGCCAGCAAACCCCCCTTTTCCCCGCAGCTGGGCTGCTCCCCTTCGCCTTCAAACGGGGCCGCGGAGGGCAGCGCCTGCAACCCCGGCTGCCGTGGGCAAGGGTCGGCTCGCGTCCCTGGGGCGCGAAGCCTCCTCCATCTTCCCGGAAATCCAACCATCTCTGCAGGAGACCCGACGGTCCCTCCTGCTTCGTTTCCCTTGGATCTTCAGTACCTTTCATCAGGAATCTTGGAGAGCTTTGCAAAAATGTCCTGGCCTGGCAAGGCTCCCAGGATAACTCCAAACGTTATTGATTTGGGGGTGGCAAGATGACGTGGCCAGGGTGCTGGGCTGGTGGGCAGCGGGAGGATAATTTTAGCTGTGCCACCGGGCAGTCCTTCCAAGGGCTAACTTTGTTTTTCACGAAGCACGGAACTTTTATCTCTTAAAATACCATGGAAATAATTCATGTCTTCAGCGTGTTACTCAAATCTGATCTGCTGTTTGAGCCCAGTCAATAGTCCCATTCATCCTACAATGGGTTCTCTGTCCCTCTGGCAAACATTTTGCCGTACGAAGCCACGTTGAGTGTGTGAAGTGAGGCATACGGTGATGCCTTGGCTGGGCAGCAGTGCAGTCTGCTCCCGTGGTTGCAGTAAAATGCTGAGCAGAAGCTGTGGCACCTCATGGATCCTCAGTCTTGGGGCTATCTTGGACAGATTGTGCAATTTTTCTTGCGCTTTGGCACACCCAAGCAGTGTTGGGTTTTTCCCTCGCAGCGTGATTTGTAGGGTGTACGTATTTGTAAACTTTCCTCGGTAAAATGAAGTTTTGGGATTTGGGGAGGTGGGACTTGGCCTCCCCGTGTGCGCCGGTCAGATGAGGCTCGGTGCTGCATTTCGGCTGGAGGCCGTGTGCGTGGTAAAGGCACCGAAATGGGGTCTGAGGGTGCTGCGGGGCCACGGCAGCGATGCTCTCCCTGCCTCGGGGGGTCCCACGTGGGGTGAGCGCAGGGACTGCGCCCATTGCACCGGTCCTTGGGGTCACCTCCCGCTGGGTTTGGCACCCTCGAACACCTGCCGAGCCAGGGCAGCCTTTCCGCGGGCTTTTGCGTGCAACCACGACGGCAGAAGCTGCTGCCGGAGGTGGGGTGGTCTCTGCTCATCTGGTTTGATACGGTTACTCGAACGATGAATCAGAGGAGGAACCTGCCAGCAGCTGCGGTCCTGTACTGAATCACTGATTAACTCCAACCGCCCAGCAGAGAAGTTATTTAATAAACAAATCAGTGCTAATTATGTATGAAAGCAGCTTGGGGATTGGGCCAGGTCCAGAGGACCGTGGCGTCTCGCGGGAGCGGGACTTTTGCTGACCTTCATTGGGAGTGCAGAGGGAGGATTTAAACCTCTCGGAACAAATGAAGCGTTTAATGATGCTGCCCCGACGCTTCGTGCCGACCCCAGCAGGGCATGGGCTGGGTGCGTCTGGGGGCTGGAATTTGATGCTGGTGGCTGATTTTTCAGGCACGAGACGCTCATTGCTGGATTCCCGCATGAACTGCAGGGCCGCGGCTTGGTCAGAGCGTCCCAACATCAGCAGCGTGGCAGAGTGCTCGCGTGCATCCGTGGGATGGATCCAGTTGGCCGTTCCCAGCTCTGACCTTTCCCAAACCCCCATCCCTGAGCACTGCGGGACGTTGCGTGACCCCACAGCGGCTTTGCTCCGGCGTTGTGCCTGAAGCCCCGGCTCACCGGGTGGTCACTGGCGGCAGGTGCCCGCTGTGGGGACAGACACCATATTGCTGCTTTCTAAGCACCCTTGGCGGGGCATAATCCGGCTGTTTTGGCTGCTGATTAGAGCGGCTGTTCCCCGGATTACCCGTCCCGGCTGGCCCCTGCCCGCTGCGGGGTCGCTCGGTGCTGGCTGCCGTGGCCCGGGGAGGTGTGGGGCTGCGGAGGTGCCGCTGGGGTGGCCGAGCGGGCTGTGCCGTGCCCCGGGGTCTCTGCAGCCGGATGGGGGGGCTTCTGCTAGTGATGGCACCTGCACAGGGACAGGGATCTCGGCACGCAGGGAGATCCCGGCACGCGGGGAGCCTGTGCCGCTCTCTTTGCTTGGACTGTTGCTCTGTGACTTGCAGTGTTTTGCTGAAGTGTTTCCATCCGGGGGCTGCACCGACCGGCGCTGCCCAGGACTCTGCGCGTGTGCGGTTTGTCCCCGTACCCTGGGCCGGTGATGTCTGATGACGGTCAGACCTTGCACTTCTGCAGCGTCTGCTGTGTGCAGATCCCAAAGCGTTCTGCAGACCCCAAGGCTCGGCCTCCGTTGTCCTCGGGAGGCGGGACGTTTTCTCCTGTCATGCCGAAGGTGTGTCCCCTTGGTCCGTGTGTCCCCTGGCAAACCACGGTGGGGCCCTTGGCCCCGCAACACGTGACAGTGCCGGGGCTCAGCAGGGTGGCATTGCTGAGCCGTGCTCTGGCGACCGCCTCGGGGACTGACGCGGGAATGGGACCATCTCCAGCCCGGGGAAGAAGTGAGTGGGTGAGCAGGCAGCGGGCAGGGGTGCGGGCAGGGGCAGCCCTGTGGCAGCTCCTGTCAGTGCATCCCTTTCGCACGCCCACGGGCACACGCACAGTAAGGAGGGCTGGAGGCATTTTCTTAAAAAAATAGTGAGAAAATGAACCATGAAGTGGATGCAAACTTTTTCTGAGACGCTTTAAGGAACTTGTCAAACCCACAAGGGGGGAACCGGTGGCTTCTGTCCTTGCGGTTGTCCGTGGGAGTGTGGTCACCTCCCCAGCGAGGGGCTGGGAACCTGCCTGGGGCTGCCGGTGCTGCTGGGAGGGGACAGGCAGTGCCACCGCTGCAGCCAGGCGGAGGAGGAGGAGGAGATCTCACCCCTTGAGAAGGGGACAGGCTCCTGCCCTGCCGGGACCCTGCTGTCCCTCTCCGGGGGCTTGCAGAGGACACGTAGCCTGAGCCTGCTGTTCCCTGCCGCGGGGGAAGGAAGGGGCAGGAGTCTCGGTTCCTGTTGTCCAATTGAGCATTAAATATAGGCTATTAAGCAATTTTCTTTGCAGGAAGTGTAGAAATACCGCTCCGTGTGAGCACAACCTCTGTCGGACACAGCGCCCTGGAACTTGCCTTGCAGCGTGCAACTGGCCTCATCAGCATCCTTTGCTTTCGCCCTTTGCAGCAGCATTAACCCCTCACTCCCAGACTCGTCAGCAGGTTTGTCCTTAGCTTGAACCGCCCGCAGCGTCCTGCTGCTCCTGCCTCTGTCCCCAGTGCCCCGATAGTGCAGCTGAGCCAGAGCTGGTTTTGCTTTTTCTAGCTTAAATAGCAAGCTGGCTGCAAAGTCAGCTCTGGGGAGAGCCCCCACTTTCTGAGCCAGCAGTAGAACTTCTTCCCTGGCCCCTGATCTTTCAAACACGCTGCCAAGCCGGGGGACCGCACTCCCCGGTGGGCAGCAGGTGGGCAGGAGGAGACGTCTGTCCTCTCGATGTCTCATTTGGATGTGTTATCGTCCCCCTCTGTGTCCTGTGGTCACGTTTCCCAGCTATCCTTCCCTGCCAGGAAAAGCACGGTGGATGGAGTTGCAATCTCTCCTCAGCCCCTTACAAATTTTGATTTAAGGGAAAAGCTCCCTGCTGTGCATCTCCCAGGCTTTCAGGTTTCAGCACACCTTACCGCTGTGGTCCTTTGGGAAAGCCTGAAAATGTTTTGAACACAAAGAGAGGGGGCGATAGGGGCGTTGCACAGAGCCGAGACGTCCAGCTGAAGAATAAAGTTAGGGGAAGTGCTGGAAGCCGGTGACCGGGAGAGAGCGGCTCGTGGCACGGCTGCGGTGCGAGTGACTTCCCCAAAGTGGCTGAAGCTCCGTGTGCCGAGTCATCTGAACTGGGGACGGGGCAGGTCTGACGCCTGCGCCCCAGGGAGCAGGGTGCCCTGACGCACAGCAGCGTGTCCCTGGAGAGACCTGCGTGCGGTGCGGGGGGCTGCCCCTCTGTGGCGCCAGCACAGGGACCCGGT
The DNA here is from genome assembly GCF_028858705.1 of Grus americana. Taxonomy (NCBI): domain Eukaryota; kingdom Metazoa; phylum Chordata; class Aves; order Gruiformes; family Gruidae; genus Grus; species Grus americana. The sequence goes on along the minus strand of NC_072865.1, from coordinate 1,520,057 downwards.
CACCCCCGTAGTGCCTGGCGTGCTGTACGCGGGGAGCAGGGTTGTGAAATCACGATGTCTGCCTTCTATAAACGGCCTTTTTCAATAGTTGCAAATTCCTTTGGAAGGGGACTTTTATCTAAAAGCCAACCACTTCAGTCTCACTGCAGTAAAGCAGCCGCTTCCCAGAAAGAAGATGTAACTCCCAATAGCTGAGGAGGAGGAGGAGGGACGCCGGGACGATCCGGGAGGACAGACAGCGGGAGCACGAGGTGCTCCCTTGTGACAGGGCTGCCGCGGGCTGGAGTAACGCCGGGTTTGGAGGGAGCCCCGGTGCCTGGAGCTGTGAGGCTGGGATGGGACCTCAGCCAGCGATGACCCGGCTCCCTGGCTGGCGGAGGGAGGAGGAGGGATGTGGGGTACCAGGGGAGAAGAGGACTGACCCCTGAGCTGGGCGTGGGGGAGAAGGAACGGGCAAAGGGGTTAGCCGAGGCCGCTTCCAGACACAGGCAGCTGCCTTCTGCCCTGCTGGGAGCTGTCCCTGCTCTGCACTGATCCTGCGGCGGATGGTGAGGATGCTGAGCGTGCCTCTGCTGTGCGAGGGATGGGTGCTGCCAGTATTCGGTGGCACGCTGCGTATTCTGGCTCTGCAAGCGGCTGCCTCCGTGGTGCGTGACGGGGCAGGACCCTGGGTGCTGGCAGGGCTCCGTGAGATGCTCCATCCCCTGCCCTGGGGCAGAGTGGTGGCGTTTCAGAGGCACAGCCGAAATGGGCTCCTGAACATTTCCTAAGGGACTGTTCCCAAAAAAAAGCAAAGCTGTGGCTCAGGAGGTGTGCAGGAACTGCTCAAGCCGCAGCAGGCAGGGAGGCAGATCCCCTGCCTGCGCCCTTCGCACCGCTCGGCTTTGCCGTGCTGTCGGATGAGCAATGCCGGGTGTTTTGGGGATGAGCAGTGAGGGTCGGCAGGAGCCGGCCGCCTCCTTCCATCTGCGATCGCTGCTCTCCAACCTGCTGCTGGGAAAGACAGCATCAGACCTCGGCGTTCAGCTCCAGCTCAGCTCCCTCCTTGCCGGGCCTGTGCCGGTACCTCTGCCCTCTGCGAGGTCACGTCTCCTTCCCCATCACTTGTCCCTGTCCTCTGCAGTTTTCTCCCCCATTGCACCCAGTTCAGGTCATAAACCCTCTTCCAGGAAGGGCAGCTGCTCGGGAAGGGGAGCGCTGCTGGGCTGCTCCCCTAAACGGTTGGGCAGTAACCAACGCTGTATTGCAGTAACGAGCCGATACATCGCTTTTAAAAGGGCATTTTATTTTGATTATTGGTTGCTGTAGCTACGCAGCTGGACCTCTGGCATGCAGCGCGGGTGCCTGTTTTCTGTCAAGTGGACTTTCCCGAAGGGATCGTCCTGTCCCCGCCAGCCCGGGGGTGTGAATGGGGAGGTGACGATGAGGAGGAGGGCTGTGATAGCAACCCCCCCGCGGGATGGTCAGCCTGCAGAGGGGAAAGGAATGGGCGGGGGGGCTGTGGGGCAGGACAGTCCCGTGTTGGAGTGGAGGGGAACACAGGCGAGCACAGACGGCACGTTTAGCTGTTGCTTTAGCACGCTGTGTATTGGCCAGAGACGGTCATTCAGGCGCGCTCGCCACGCGCTGCGGCGTGCTGGGCAGAGGAGCCCGGGCTGCGTTAGCAGGTATGCAGGCGTTACCTCGCAGGTGGGATGGAGATCTGCTTTGCTGCTGCTTGGCCGGTACCTTCTCCGTGTGGTTTTTGTCTTGGATCCTGGGCGCAGGCAGGCACGTGGCTCCACAGCGCTGCACCCCGGACCCTCCCGCAGTGGCTGCAGCCCTGGGGTGGTGGCAGGGGCCACCGCTTGCCCATCCGCCCTCCCAGTGTTTCAGCAGCTTGTGCAGGGCTGTTTTCACCTCCTGGGACACCTCTGCCAGACATCGCGCTTTCCTTGCTGCCCCTGGAGATCGTCAGCGCTCTGTGCTGCGGCTGCGGGGCGCGATGGACGCAGGAAGGATTCATCGGCCGCAGACTGCGCACCCACGTCTGGGCACCCCTGCGGTGGCTGCCACTGCCCTGTCCCCGTGGGCACGGTGCAACCTGCTGCTCCTGCCAGCGCCTGCGCGTCCCTGCGTCCGGCCCGGCCCGGCTCCTCCCCGTGCAGGATCACCGTCCGGTGGTGCCTGGACCCCGAGCTGGTCGTGTTCCTCCGGCAGAAGGATTTTTCTGGCTTCATGGTGGTTTTCCCTGATGTTGCAGTTGACTGATGAAGCCCGCCGGAGAACTTGGAACCCAACCTTTCGCAGCCCTTGGCGCAGCCTGGTTGTGACTCATGCGTGGGGTCTGGGTGGCTTTACTTGTGCACGAACGGAAGCAGAAGTTTCCGTCAAGCCTTTGTAGGATTTTGGGTTTGCTCTTCCACAGCCCTGGGGAAGGAGAAGCCTCAGGGCTGAGCTGGCCACGGAGGAGCCGCCCTGCTCTCCACACGCACCCCTGCCTGCAGCACGGCCCGGAGCTTTGGCTGCTTCCGCTGGAGGGTTTTTTCCCCAAAATGTAGATGAGAGGTTCAAGTGTTTAGGAAAACGGGATGCTGGGAGTGTGGATGGGTCTAACGGTGGCACAGGGAGGAGGATGGGGCTCCTCTGTGCCGGCTCCTCGCTTGCCCCCCAAGGTGCGGGTGCCTCTCTCTCTGTTTCTGGCCGAGCCTGCTGCTAATTTTAGCATCCGCTTCGCCCCTGCGACTTGGCCGTGTCGTTCAGTGAGCGGCTGCCAGCGATCCTCCTTTATCGCTGTCGCACTGGGAATTATCTCCTTCTCCCCTGCCTCTCCCTTGCCTATTTATAAGCGCTGCGGGCCGTGGCTGATGGGTGCTGCCGGCTCAGGCTTCTCGGCTCCGCTCTGGCTCGTGCATGGTCGTGCCGCACGTGATGTGGGCAGGGTGTCGGTGAGGCCACAGTGTGCCGTGGGGAGAACGTTGCTGGTGGCTGATGGTCAGCACCGAGCGGCGGGGGGGGTGGGGAGAGGAAGTGGCTCCTTAAGTCATTAACGTCATCTTCGTTATTATTGCAGAGGAGGCAGGAGGCTGCCTGGCTCCAGGGACCGGGTTAAAGGCCCCGAGCCCTCCGGCTGCCCCGGCGAGGGAAGGGGGGGCTGCCTCGCTGTGTCCGGCAGCGGTACGGGTACGTGGGGAGAGCGGGGTGAGCTCACCAGTTGTGTGAAGGCAGCTGGGACTGAGCTGTGCGCAGGATTAGCCCCAGGGCTCTACGCAGAGACACTCGGACAGCAGCTTTAATGCTTAGAGAAGGCTGTAAATTCTCTGATCCCATGGGGAAAGCAAAATGCTTGAATTCTTTTGTGGTTATCTTTTGGTGTCCAAGAGGAGGAAACAGCCTGTGTGCACACACGCGTTTTCCACCTGTGTTCGGAAAGGAAAAAAACCACTGAAGTTTTGGACCTGTGAGTGAAGAAATGCACAGGGGAATTAGCATTACGTCTTCCTAACGCCGTCTGCGTGCCTGCGGTCCCTCGCGTTGCTCAAGTACAAGTTCCCCTCCAAGCTGGTGGCCTTGCAGTGCCCGGGAGCGTGTGTGTCTGCGTGTGCAGGGTTACGGGGCCGGTTCAAAAAGCCAATCCTGGATCCGCTCAGGTCACTGCGAGTAAGAACTTAATAGGATTCAGATCTCTGAGAGAATCTGCAGCTTGGAAAGCAATAAACCTCTGCCTTATCGCCTGTGTGTGGTGCCTGCCTTCAGCAGGAGCGGGAGCCTGTGCAGAGGTGCCATCTCTTGGGGGGCTGCCCCGGCAGTGCCACCGTGCATCACCGTTTGCTGCTGCCCCGTGGCACAGGGCTTGAGCTCCTGCATGGCTCTTATGGTATTTTGAGGTTTCATCTCCTGTAGTGTATTTTGGTGGGTGCTGGCTGGGACCCCGCAGAGCCCTGTCCCTGGGGTGGGTGCAGGAGAAGGGCAGTGCGCTTGGGGCTTCCCTGGTGCTGGGGGGGCCCCGTAGGACGGGTCCCTCAGGGGGACTTGCCAGCTGGGATTACACGTCCACCTGCACCGTGCTGCTGGTGGGCTTTTTCCTGTTCTAACATCTGCGTTTTCCCTTCTCCCGCTCTCTCTGCAGACCTGTCGGCGGCCAAGCGCAAGTTTGCGGACTCCCTGAACGAATTTAAATTCCACTGCATCGGCGACGCCGAAACGGATGACGAGATCTGCATAGGTGAGTCCTGGGTGCTGGTGCCGTGGGTCGCCCTGAAGCCACCTCCAGACCCCCGAGCTGAGCAGGGCGTGGGGGAGAAGCACACAAGGGGCCTGGGAACTTGCCTGGGTGCTTTCCTGCTCTCTGGAAATGGCGTGTTTCTCCTGGTTCAATATTGTCTAAGCCTTCCCAGGGAGAGCAGTTGTTGCTTCTTGACATGAATCTAGCCCTGCCAGACAGGAGACGAAGAAGATTTGCCCGTAGCTGAAACCATCTAGATTAACCGGCCCTTTGGCATTGGAGAGCAGGGGTCTGGAGATGTGGTGGGGGCTAAGTGCACTGCAAGGGGCTGCGATCTGAAGGAGGGGAGCAGCAGCCTCGCCGCTGGCTGCAGGAGCGAAGGACCCGGCAGGCACCCGCAGTGCCGGCAGGAGCCTGGCAGCGCCCTCTGAACCAAGCCCGGCTCCACCACGGAGCTTCTCGTGGCGCAGGGTCGCAGCTTCGGCTGCTTTACTCCGTGTTATCCCACTTCTGCCCCAGCTGAACTTCTAGAGCTTATTGTGCACGTTCTCTGGAGCCAGGAGAGCAAATGAGCTTTAGCCCTGACTTAACTTTGCTTATTTATTTGTGTCCAGTCTCTCAGCAAAACCAGCTTTCTCATCCACGTCCCCTCGCTGCGACGCACATGCTGGTGGGCTGGCAGTCGTGTGCCGGGCAGGGCTGAGGCTTGTGCCGAGCCGTAGGGCTGATCGGCAGCTGGCTGCTGGGGAGGGCAGGCTCGAGGTGGAGGTGTGGTGTGTGTCTCTGGAGGGGGAACACGGTGCTGGGCATGCTCTGCTACCCGTTGCTTTTGTAGGCAACTGGGAGCCTTTCTGGGGAGAGAGCAAAGAAGATAAAAACCCCCAACCAACCACCCCCCAAAACACAAACGAACAAAAAACCCCTGTCCAGTCTCCCTCTCTCTTCAAAAATAAAATAAGATGTTAAACACTGACTGTGCGGGCTTGTCCCTTCCAGCCAAGTCTCTGCAGGAGTTCGCCACGGTGCTGCGGAACCTGGAGGACGAGCGGATGCGCATGGTACGGCCCTGTCTGCCGGGAGCGGGGTGGGTGGTGGCACCAGCGCTGCTGCCGGTGGCTCTGCCCACGGTGGGTGGTGTGGTGAGGTGCGGTACGATGCGGTGCGGCGCGGTGCCCGGGGCGCCGTGATGTGCAGCGGCTGCAAGCCCCGGTGCCCCTTCCCTCGCCCAGCGGAGGGCAGAGGGAAGGGAGGTGAACTTGGTGGGGGACACACTCGAAGAGCATCGGCACTGGTGTCTTGCTGTTGGTAACTGGCCAGGCTGGTGCTGCGCGGCTCTGGGGAGAGGAGCGGGTTTGGTACCAGCCCCTCGGCCTCCCCCGGGGCTCAGCCAGCGCAGCCGCAGGGGGCAAAGCGTGCGGGTTCCTGGGGGCTGCAGCAGGGCTTCCGTGGGAAAAGCAGCGGAGCGGCACGGGGGTCTGGGGCTGAGCGGGGCAGAAGGGGGCGGGTGAGTTGTGCCTGTCTTTGCCCGTAGATCGAGAACGCCAGCGAGGTGCTGATCACGCCGCTGGAGAAGTTTCGCAAGGAGCAGATTGGGGCCGCTAAGGTAGGCTGCCGCTGCACCGAGCCGCTGTCTTTGGCAGCCCCTGAGCTGAGGAGCAGAGCCCGGGGCCGCGTGGCAGTGGCCGTGGTGGTGGCCGGGACCTGGCGTGCTGCGGGGACGGGTTCTGCTGGGCACAGGAGGAGGTGGTGTACTGCTGTGGGATGGACACGGGGACGACCCAGCTCCCGGGAAAGTACTTCGGTGTTTTATCATAGAATCATGGAATCTTTAAGGTTGGAAAAGATCTCTGGGATCATCAAATCCAACCGTCAACCCAACACCTCCATGTCTACTAAACCATGTCCCAAAGTGCCATGTCTACGTGCTTTTTGAACACCTCCAGGGACGGTGACTCCACCATCGCTCTGGGCAGCCTGTTCCAATGTCTGACCACCCTTTCAGTGAAGAAGTTTTTCCTAATATCCAACCTAAACCTCCCCTGGAGCAATTTGACGCTGTTTCCTCTTGTCCTGTCGCTTGTTGCTTGGGAGAAGAGACCAACACCCACCTCACCACAACCTCCTTTCAGGTCTCCCCTCAGCCTCCTCTTCTCCAGACTAAACCACCCCCAGTTCCCTCAGCCGCTCCTCGTAAGACTGGTCTCCAGACCCTGCACCAGCTTTGTTGCCCTTCCCTGAGTTCACCCACAACCAAGTAACATGCCAAGGGCCAAAAATCAGATGCTGGTTGAAGTGAACTTTTTTTTTCTTACTCCAGCAAGAATTAGCATTTTCTTAGAGGGGTTCTCAGTCGTCCAAGCCCCCTGTCTGTGCTCCCCACCCCTGGTGTGTTGCTGGGCGGCTGCACAGGAATTTGGATGGCTTCTGGCAGGACGGGCGAGCCCGGGGAAGCAGCGGTGTGGCTGAGGGCGGCTGGAGACAGCCTGGCCCCCCCTTTCTTTCCTGCCTTTGTTCTCAAATGAAAACCGCTGTCTGCAGCTCTCCCGCTGTTATAACAGCGAGGCTGGGATGAGAGGTGCAAAAGAAAACTTAAGGTTGACATCCTCCTTAAACACTCCTGCCACAAACAGCCAAATTACTGTGTCGTTGTCGTCCTGAGTGACACACAGGATAAGCCATTGCAAGGGGTGGCAAGGGATGGGATGTGAAATTGTGACGATGTGCTGGTTAGCTGGTTAGCAAGCACTTTCCTCGTGGTGTGGTCTTAGGACCAGCCCTGGACTTGGATGTTTTGCTGAGCCTTGGGCCCTGGGAATAGAGGAGCACAAGCCGTTTTCCTGGAGCTGCCTGATGCTGACGGATAAAAGCAGCTTTGCCTGCTTCCAGCTGATGCTCCTTGGCCTTGGTCCCATCTCGTGCTGTGCAGAAGCGGGTTAGCTCCTGCCCAGGACCTGCGGTCCTGCCCGATGCTGCAGGGATGCCGTGGATCCTCACGGCTGCCCCGGTGCCGTTGCGTTCAGCATCACACTTTTTGTTCTGTTTTGTAGGACGCCAAAAAGAAATACGACAAGGAGACAGAGAAGTATTGTGGTGTCCTAGAAAAGCACTTAAACTTGTCTTCTAAGAAGAAAGAATCCCAGCTTCAGGAGGTGAGAGCAACCTCTGGTTTCCCATGTCTAGCAGTAATTGTGTTGAGATTTTTGAATGCTTTACGCAGCTTATAGCACTGGTTTTCCTGGCTGTAAAATCAGAGAGATTCCAAAATGGATAGCAATCAAAAAGGAGAGAGAGTTATAATTAAAGAGTGCAACAGAAAGGAACTGGTTCTGCTGCAGGCTTCCCTGGTGCCAGCACAAATCACGGATGTCTAGTTCCCTTCTCTGAAAGTGGCTGCACTGGCTTTGGGCTTCATGGGAGGAGGGATGGGGCTTAGTGCTTTTGAACTGCTTTAGGAGCCTCTTACTGACTCGGGACGTAGTTAGCTGTTGTGCCAAATGCTCTTACTGGATGAGTACGCTGAGTTTTCAGTCACTTTTTCCAAGTTTGGAATTCCCTTTGCTGGCCCAGAGCTGGGTTGTCCCTGCAGGATGCAGGTCCTTGCTTTTGGACATGATGCTGGTGTGTCGCTGAGCTGCTTCTGGGGGAATTGGTGGGCACTGGGGTAGCTCAGGTGGTGGTACGGTGCCCAGCAGAGTTGGAGACTCAAGAGAGCAGATACATCTGTGGCACAAATAATCATCTTCCACCAAATCAGGGTTGAAGAGGGGTAAGAATCAGGGCTGACACACCTGCTAGCCAGCTTTGTCCTTGCATAGGTGTTCTGGGTTTGTAAATAATTTACCACATGGAAGCACCCACGCATCCCAGAAGATGGCGAGTCTCATTCTCATGGCTTTTAAATAACCCTTTAAACTGGTTTAGTTCATGTTTGAAATACTGTTGTGAGACACAGGAGTGGAAGGATTTCTTTCTGGGGAGGGAAGGAGCCACTTGTGGCTGTCAGGGTGCAGCAGTGACTTTCAGAGGTGTGATCCCATGCCCTGGCCGGAGTATGGGCCTGCGGGGCTGCCCGGGAGCCCGGAGCAGCACAGCGTGGGATGCGGTGCGGGATGCGGCAGCGGCTGGGTGCGGGATGCAGGTGATGGCCGGGTGCGGGATGCGGCGGCGGCCGTGTGCGGGATGTGGCGCGGGATGCGGCAGTGGCTGGGCGCGGGATGCGGCAGTGGCTGGGCGCGGGATGTGGTGCGGGATGCAGGTGATGGCTGGGTGCGGGATGTGGTGTGGGATGCAGGTGATGGCTGGGTGCGGGATGCGGCAGTGGCTGGGTGCAGGATGTGGTGCGGGATGCAGGTGATGGCTGGGCGCGGGACGCAGCAGCGGCTGGGTGCGGGATTTGGCTGCCGGCGTCGAGCATTGCTGGCTGCGGGTGCCATCTGCTGGCACCTCCACCCCGAGCGCTGCCTTCGGCTTTGGCTGCGCAGGCGGGAGGAGGCTGGAGGAGGCTGGAGCCCGGTCCCCAGTTCAGGAGTTGGGCCCCTTTCCCCCGGGGCACCAGGAAGCGTGCACCGCGTTTGGTGGCTCAAGCCCCAGGGAGGAGGGGGTGCCTTTGGAAGAGCAGCCCAGCGTGTAGGTGGTGAATCGTGGATGTGGCATCCGGCGGCACGTGGGAGCGCTCGCCCCGTCCAGCACCTCCCCTGGGGCTGCCCGCCGTGGTCCCTGCCTGCCAAGGGGCTTCCTGGGCAGGGGGCTGCAGCCATGGCGATGCGGTGGGGAAAAGCGCTGATGGGACGGTTGTGTTTTAGAAGGCTAACACCACCGGTTTATGAGCAGTCTGAAGCTTCACTAGACGCCCTGATGTCCTACGAGAGGAGTGTTTGTGCCCGGGAGATTTGGTGGTTTATATTTCCTAACCCCCTGTTGCTGTCTACAGCTGGAGGGTGATAGCGGCCACATGTGCAACTGCTGCGGCGAGGAGAGGAGGAAACCATGGGAATTCTCTGCTGCTTTGGCTGTTGACCAATGAAATAACACACAGAGTCTAATCTGCCATTTAATTCCTGGCAGAGTTATTTGATTGCATCATATTTTCTGCTTTTCAGAACTCAGTTTGCTAAATACCTCAGCCTGTGCACCACGGGCAGGCAGCACAAATGCTGGTGGCAGGTCACGGGCAAAACGGGCCATTTCACGGCCGTGTCACACAGCAAACCAGCAGTAAGCCGCTGTTCACGTGCAAGCGGGTATTTGCCAGCAGGGTTTTGCAAAGCATGGGAGCAGCTGGGTGCCCAGCCCTGACGGCATGCATGGTACGGCATATCCTCCTGCCCAGACATTCGGCTCTGCCCTGGGCACAGCGAGGGTCACGCTGGCGAGGGCACCCCGGCACTCAGCCGGGACAGAAGAGTTTGCCTCCTGTTGAGCAAAGGTTCGATGGCAGTTTGTGCTGAGGGTGACGCTCTTCGACCCATGAGTTTATGGCACTGAGGTCAGAGGGATGGTGGGTCACCCAGACCTCCCCCCCCCCCCGAGGCCACCGCCGGCATCCGTGATGCCCTGGGCCGCTCTACGCAAAGCGTCACGTACAAAGGTAGCAGCAAAGCGTGCCGGGGATGGCAGCCCGGGGACAGCCGTGCCCCTCGCCCTGCTTTCAGTGCAGCGCTCTGCTCCGCATGCGTGACAAGGTTATTTTTATGCACTGGGATTGGGGCACATCCCTGTTTTTGCTCACTTGGGCTTTAGCTTCAAATCAGAGAGGAATTGCTGTCTGCCGATCCACTGAAGTGACACCCTCGCTGGAGAGGGTGGTGGGGTGTGCGTACTGCTCGGTTCAGCCCCGGGACGCTCTGGGCAAGTATCCCGTTGTGGCGCTTTCCAGAAAGCGGAGAATTGCCTTTTATTGTCAAGCATGCAGCGGCTTCTCGTTTTTCTCACTTCTAATGCGTGCTTTTCTAACCAGCTGTCTAGGAGGTGAGAACATGAGTCATTTTTCAGCTGAAGAAAGAGCCTGTTCATGTGAATCAGGTTTATATTTAATCGCTGTGCCATCTGTCCAGCCCTGGACCGGGGTCTGAAGCTGAATTTGTTCTGCACGGACACGTTCCCATTAGACCCAGATGTCCTCTGGTCGCGAGGCCAAGCGCTCCCGGTCAGTACTAACTTCGCATTTCCTCTTTAATCTCCCTGGCGCTCGCAGGCAGACAGCCAGGTGGACCTGGTTCGGCAGCATTTCTACGAAGTCTCCCTGGAGTATGTCTTCAAGGTGCAAGAGGTCCAGGAGAGGAAGATGTTTGAGTTTGTGGAACCTGTAAGTGAGTGCTCAAGCCGCCTCAGCCTGCAAAAAATGGGGGATTGGGTGGAGAAGTGGGGGCTCGCGGGGACCCAGGCTGCGGTGTGGGGCATCCCTACAGTGGGGTGGCTGGGGGCTCAGCCTTACCCCGCAGCCCCTCTCTCAGAGGAGGATTTGAGGGGAGAAGGCACCCGTGTGAGCCGTGGGGCACGGAGCCATTAGCTCGGTGGCCACGTCCGTGCCGGAAACATTTCTTTTGTTATTGTGCGGACATCTCTGTTGTGGTGGGCTGGACCGAGGGGCCTGATGGCAATTAAAAGAAAAATAGGCTTGAGTGGGGAAAAAAAAAATAGAACTGTGATGCTCACGAGGCAGGAAGAGTGCAGGAGTGACAGAAATAGGACAAAAAAAGAGTTTTCTAAGATCTACCTTTGCTCAGGTGCCAAGTCCCTTAAAGCTCCTCTGGGAAGTGCCGACCCTTTGCAAAGGTAACTGCTGCTGAGCGATGAGTAACTCGCAGTCAGGAGAGGCACGGCGCAGGGAACAGCAGCGTGCTGCCTGCTTTTCCTCCTGGCTCCTTCCTGCACCTCCTGGCTCTGCGCTCAGCGACCCCCGGGCTTCGGTGGTGCAGGGAGTGGGGCCAGAGGGAACGAGGGGTCCTGGGGCGAGGGTTTGCTTTGACTTTGGGAGAAGGAAGCACAGACTCGGCTTCGGGGTGCGTTCAGAGGAGATTCTGAAGGTGAAACAAGGAGCGGAGCACCTTCCCAGGGGCTGCCAGCAAACCCCTCTGCCCCGGGGCGCTGCAGGGATGCTTCCCCTCGGCAGCGGTTGCTCTGCAAACGGCTGTGGGTCTCTACTGACCATCTCGATTCGTTTTACCCCAACACAGCTGCTGGCCTTTCTGCAGGGGCTTTTCACCTTCTACCACCACGGCTACGAGCTTGCAAAGGACTTCAGCGATTTCAAGACAGAGCTGACAATCAGCATCCAGAACGTAAGTGTGCCATGTGCCCGTGCCACGCACCCATCACCGTGACTGTCCTGCAGAGCAAAATAACACTTTTTGATACATTTTAATAAAGGTTTTATTCTCATTTTTTTGTGTGCCATCAAGCAAAGGCTTTGACTGTGTCATTCAGAGCAAATTCTGTTTTGTGAATAACACGACATCGTATACACAGCCTGCACGGCAGTTCCTTCCCTACGGCATACCAAACGCAGGGGCCCACCTTCCCCAGGAGTCAGCCAGCGGGCAGACGTTGTTGCCCTGTGATTTTAGTGAGTGTTTCAAACCGTTGTGCAAGTGTTTCAAAGCGCTGTTCACCCTGGGAAGCGCAGCACTTTTTGCCATCCCAGTCTCCGGGCTGTGGAGCGGAGGAGCCCTTCTGCCGGCTGCAGCGGTTGGTGCCGGCACATCGGACGTGTGTTGGAGGCTTTGGCGTGTTGGCCTTTGGCATTGCAGCTTTGCTCTCCTCTTTTGCTGTGAAATGACTCTTTTTCTCCCAAGGACGCAGACTGGTTTCATTCTTTTGAAACGACTTTTTCACAAAATTCATAATACAAACAACTTGCCAATTATCGTAATATTTTTCTTTTAGCTTAAATCCAGGCCCAGGAAGAAAACCTGTCCTGTGGCTGACAGTGGGCTCCCCGGGTCGCATTTCCCACACGGGCTGTGGTGACCCAGCTCCGGGGTCCCGTCCTTGCGTGGTGCCTCCTCGCTGCAGAGGAGGCCACGTTGGGTCCATGCATTGGAGAAGGCATTCCTGTTTTAATTTGCAGACAAGAAATCGTTTTGAAGGAACGAGGTCAGAGGCTGAATCTTTGATGAAGAAGATGAAGGAGAACCCTCATGAGCACAAAAACATCAGCCCTTACACGATGGAGGGTTATCTCTATGTGCAGGAGAAACGTAGGTGTCGGAGCGGTGGAGCTGCCTGCCAGGGCAACGCGGCGAGTGGGCGCCTGGGGAAGGTGGTTTATCAGGGCGCGGAGCACGAGGGCTAATTCCGCAGGGTACGCAATCCCTGAGAGAGATGGGTGGGATATTAAGGTGGGAATGTGGGAGCCAGGTTCTCCCTGGGAGGGAGAAGTGCTGCCAGTGCCTGATAGAAGTCTTTCCCCTGAACAGAAAGGAGTTAATAAAGCTTAATCCGCTTGCAAAGTCCAACAAGAACCATAGGTACAGAAATGTGTCACGTTAAATGACTGTTAAACACAGAGGTTGTTAATGGGAAGGCACTGAAACTGTGCTAGTTTGGGAATAAAAACTGCATTTGCTTTGTAGGTCACTTTGGGACCTCGTGGGTGAAGCATTACTGCACGTACCAGAGGGAGTCGAAGCGGATAACGATGGTGCCATTTGACCAGAAATCTGGAGGAAAAGGGGTGAGTGCCGATAGGCAGCAGGACTGCACCCCGGGGTCTCTGCTGAGGAGCGCTGCGGAGCTGCCGGCTGCACGCTCTCCTGGTGCTCAGACAGAACCGTTTTTAGCAAGGTGACACAAATGCAAGTGAAGTGGGTCAGATTCATTCCAGGCTGAGCAGCTGCCACACGGGGAATTAACAAAAAGAGACAAGAAAAGCCCAAAAGCCCACATATCTTTGGAGGCTGTCAGCTGTGCTGAGAGCAGAGCCGGTTTCCCAAGTGGGTAGGGCCCTCGGACATCACTCTGTTCCACGCTCCAGGTTCCAGGCGGTGTCTGCACACAGCTATTTGTAAGGACAAGTTTGCAGCAGCTGCCTCTGGGCTGGGACTGGGCATTGTCCTCTGGCTTTTTGGTCTGTCCTTTATTTACAGATTTCTGTTTGTGAGAGACCTTTAAAAGCTGAAGTATGTGCAGTTCCATCTTCGGTCCCGCTCTCGCTGGTCCTGGCGATGCTGGGCACGCGGGGGATCGTGCACCTGCACCGTGCCCTGTGAGGCTCTGGCTGCTTCTGCAGGTGGAGCAGGTGGTCGGGGCTGGGAGTGGGGTGCGGTCGTGCCACGTGCACCCACTGTGCTCCAGCTCCGTGGGTGCCTGCTCCCCAGTTCCTGCTGCGAGACCCAGAGAAGAGAACCTGTTCATTATTTTGCTCCTTCCTCAATGCCTGTGACTTGGGCAATGACGTTGTTTTGGCTTAGAGCCACAGGAGAGCCTGGAGCCCCCTCGGGGGTGTGGAGGAGCAGGGGGAACAGCGGATGTGGGGTGCGGGGGGCCAGCGCATGCTGTGTGCCCCACTGCTCCCGGGGCAGCGTAAGCCCGGCTGTAGCCGGGACTGGCTTTGCTGCTCCAAACAGCAGGAACCATAGACCCCCTCAGAGCGTTCCCAGCTGGGGCGGTTTGCAAACATTTACCCTTCCAGGGGAGCACCGCAGGCAGCTGGACAGGCTGTGGGGAGGGCAACTTTTAAATTTAATTTCCTCTTGCCTTGGAGCATCTTCATTATAACTCGGCATTAAAATATCCCAGCCCTGTAATCATCAGCTGCTGCACTGTGTTTCATGTGGTCTCTTCCCATTTCACAGCTTCCCCAGGGTACAGGCGCTGCCAACGCGGCCGTGTTGCCCTTCTCGCGCAGGGCAGGAGCCCTGCTCCGGGGTGCCGTGCCAGCCGCCGTGTTGGGGGGGCTGCTCGCCCAAGGTCTTGTGGCTTGCACGATCCTGGCGTGAAACGCTGCCCGTGCTGGGGCAGCTCCATCGGGGCTGCAGAGTCTATCAGTGACGACCGGCACGGGCGTCGGAGCGTGGAGCAGCCCAGGGGCTTGTGGCCGTGCTGCGGGGCGTTCCGGGGTCTGGCGGGAGCTGGTGCCAAGCGATGGGCGATATCGGTGCGGCAGAAGGAGACCCGTGGCTTGTGGGTCACAAAGGACACTGTGTGCTATCAGCCCCTCGCGAATGCCCCTCGGGCTGTGGCTGGAGCCGGATATTAGGGGGTTTGAAGTGGGGGCATTCCCTGGATACCGGACGGGGAGTTGGGCAGCTCGGGAGCAGCCTCGTGCCAGAGGCAGCTGCAGGCAGCCTCTGCTCATCCTGGGGAGAAGCCCTGCAGGAGCTCTCTCAGGTCTGTCTTCCCGGGTCTGTTCTGGGTCCCAAAATACGTTTCCTGGAAAAACGGTGATGTCAGGGAACAGGGTGGTCAGCCAAGGTATCATTAAGAAGAGCACAGAGAGCACAGAAAAGTGGCCATCTCCAGGAACTCGTTCAGAATTCATTTTCTATTGACTCATCTGTGGATTTTAAAAATTGCAGAAGGAGCAATGTCCGTGCTGGCAGGGACTGAGCAGGGATTTCCTCCAGCAGAGGACAGCAGTGCACGCGGATCCTGCCGGATCGCACCGCGGCGTGCGGAAACCCAGTACAACTTGGATGCAGATGCCTGGATGGGAGAATGGTTTTGTTGTTGCTGTGTTATATAATAAACCTTTTAAAACATGTTTGCTCCCGTTAAGAGTTCTCGTGTGCAGAATGCTGCCAAAAATGCAGCCTGGAGTGAAAACTGACAGCCACGTCTATGATGCATTTAATTTAATCACGTGCTTTCTGAAAGGAAGGCTCCTCGTGAAAGATTTTGGACTAAACATGTTTGCAAGGGTGAAAAGACAAGTCCTCATGTCAGATATATAAATACACATTTCTAGCAGGCTGATGTTGCCAAACCCCCCCAGGTTTGAACATGTTCATTGAAAGCGCAGCGGGTGCTGGGGGCAAGCACACGGCTGGTTGATTGTTGTCGGCCTTATCTACGATTTTGTCTCTTCTCAGGGAGAAGATGAAGCTGTTATCCTCAAATCTTGCACACGGCGGAAAACCGACTCAATCGAGAAGAGGTTTTGCTTTGATGTGGAAGCTGTGGATCGGTGAGTGCCAAGAGGCGTACCTGCGGCCCGGATCGCCGAAAGGCTGCGTGCGCGGGGGGTTACACTAGCCACGCGGAGGGAAAGGTTGCACTCATCTGTACTCGGCTTTGCTGGGTAGTTCTTGTGCTGTTTCCGTGTTTCTCTTCTCCCTTAGTCGTACCCTCCGTGAATGGAAAGCATTAGTCCATGGAAACACGCTTCTCCCTGGTGCTTCCAGCCAGGTGCTCTCAATATATTCAGTTAGTGCTTCGGTTTACAAGGTGCCGAGTTTACTCAAGTCTCTCTAACTTTAATGGTGTTTTAGCACTTCTGCAGTCTCTCCCCATGTAAGGTTAATGGTCACAAGTATGGAAAAGATGCTCTGTGGGTGTTTTGGCAGGGATGCGATGCCTCTTTCCAGCACTGGGTATGTGTTGGAATAGCTTCAGCTTTTGTGCTGGAGAGTGGCTGGTCCGCTACGGATGGGTGATAATGGCAGTCCGGCTTGTACCTCCGGGCACTTTAAATTCACTTTTTTTTTCCTGAAGGAGTAAAATGCTTTCTGATGTGATGGATCGCAGAGCAGCTGAACCAGATGTATGTGTGGCTTCAATCTATAGTGCCTAGGAATGAGAGCTGTTATCATATCTAATTAGCATCACGCACGGTTTACGTATATAAACAGGACAACCAGGCTGGGGTTGCTATTCCAAGCGGTATTAGTCACTGCCTCTTATCTTCCTTGTTGCAGTAAGTTTACATGGTTTACAAAAGCTCACTCCAAAGTCGCTGAACGTCTGTGCCCTCCCAGCTGTGTGCCTGTTTGTGTTCCAGCCATCCTCCCCTCCGCTGGCCACTGCGGGAAAGCCCAGGAGGTCTCGGGAAAACCTGAGTTCATCAAAACCCAAGGTGTTGATTAACGCTGGAATACCCCGCGGTACCTTTCCCTGCCCAGCCTCCGCTGCTGCAGTGTTTCGGTGCCAGCCCCTCTCGCTGCCAACCCAGGGCAGGGCAGGGTTGGGGTGATGGAGCTCTGCCTGTGTTGGCTGAGGGATGAGATAACCCCGGGGCTGCCTCCTGCTCTCTGTAGCTCTGCTTTCCTCCAGAAAGCTGCAGTATTTCTGCTGACATGGGGATTTTTTTTTCCTATGCCCTGAGGATATTTTTTTTAATGTGAAAATCAAAATAAAACTGGTAGGAGGAGAAGCCAGCCACCACAATAGTTTTCTTCTGCAGCATATTCAGAGGCAGCTGAACCTCTCCTTGATGTCTGCAGCCTGCTAGGCATGGGATCAAGAGCTACTCCAGAAATATGCCTGCTAAATGTAAATAATGGCAGGGGAGCGGCAAAGGCGGGGAAACCTGAGAAATTGCTCATTTCATGTACACGTTCCTGCTGCAAGAGATTGCCTCTGCCTGGGAGGACAGCGGGGGCAGAGCACATGAAAGAAAAGGCTGGGTTCCCCCTATGTACAGGCAACTCTGTATATTTTTGGTATCAGAATTTGTCATTAGTTGTCTAAAATAATGGTTATTTCCACAATAGTTAAGCTACGAAGAAGAGGAGGCAACAGGTTTTGCCATGGCCAAAAGAGTGTGTGACGTGCCCACCCTGCCACCCACAGTCGTGCTGAGCGTTGGGAGATCTGGGCACCATCAGGGCTTCAGGTGACGCTGCCCGTGGCCAGGGTTTGCTGGAGATTACCTTCACCTCGCCCGGCACTCGTGATTTCGTGTGTATCGAGGAATGGTTTCCTCGCCAGCCCGGGATTATCGGGGCTTGGCAGCGTGTGGGTGCCACCCTGCAGCCATCCTGCCAGAACCTGGCCCTGCTTCGCCGGTGATCCGGAGCTCCTTGTGCAGAGGTGCCTGGTCGCAGCCGGAGGTGCTGGGGCTCCCCGGGGCACCGTGGGGAGGGAGGACCGTGCTCACTGCTCGGGAGGCAGAAGAGAACGCCTTCGGAGGCATTGCCTTCCATTTCGTGCTGGAGGGGATCAGCTCGGGCATAAGGACCTGAGCACAGGCAGAAGCTTCAGCCCTCGCTCTCCACCCAAGTCCGCTGACCACAGACGATAGGATATCTGCGACCAAAGGCTAGCTGGAGCAGTGTCTGCGTCTCTTCACAGAATGAGAAGGCTGATTTGTGTAGTGGGCTTTTTGTCTTGGGCTGGAGTTTTTTACTCTTTTTTTTTTTTCCCTTTTTGTTTTGTGTTTTTTTTATTGTCTCTACTAATAGAGAAGTTAGAAACTTGATGTCTTGTTCTTTAGCCCCATGCAGGAAGTCTGGATATGATTACGGCAAACATCCCCAAGATGCTTCTGTCTCACATACGTACTGTGTTTTGATTTACAGCAGTTTTGCCCTTTTTTTCTGTATGCAACTTTGAAGTGAAAATTAGACTTGTAAGCAATATCCAGCAAGAGTGTCTTGTATGCTAGGTGCATGCAGTCACCTGTCGTTAAGCCACCCCAGGGAGAACGCTGTGACTCTGAGAAAACCGCGTGCACTTGTGGTGTTCGGAGGTAAGGGTGAATAATGCCACCGGAGTGTGCTTCTCCTGAAGTTTGGAACTGCCTTTCAAAAGGTTAGCTTGGGAACAGATGGATTTGAGAGAGCAGGAAGATTTTTCTGTACACATCGCTTGCTTCCTATGGACAATAAATCGTTTGTCCCTTCCAAAGTGCGCGTGGGGCGAGAATACGTTGGGCTGCGCGTGTGCCTTCCTCGGCAAAGGCAAGGGGCATTGCTGCACTGCTGCGGTCGGCTGTTCGGCCGGCTTTGCTGGGCTATCTGCTGCAGGCCCCCCCGGAGCAGCGGCACGCCTTAGGGACCCACAGGCTCCGGGGCTGCGTAGGTGACGCGTCGCTGCCACCCGGCATTCGTGTGCAAAACGTCTCTCACTGCTGCAACACGTCACGTGTAAGCACCTTGCAAAGGCACCTGCAAGCCGGCGTCCCGCCTGGGGCTCTGCGGCGGCCCCAGGTAGCCCCTGCCCCGCTGCCGTGGGGCTCTGTGGCTTTCAGCGAGTTCCTCGCGTGCCTCGGTGCTGTGGGGCAACGCGAAGTCCGCTTTCCTCCCAGGCTCTCCGAAAGCGTATTCAATCATTTAAGTCCTGTGTGTGCAGACTGGCTACGTTACCAGTTTGGTTTATTATGGTCTGCCGAGTTGTGTCCGTGTTCCTGACGGGGGAAGGAGGAGGACGCGGAGCTCAGGGCCGGGGTTATCGCTCCGTCTCCTGCTGGAGCTGGCAGCGTAAAACCTGCGCGCAGTTACGGTTTGCTTACGTATCAAACCCCGTGCTGCCGGCCGCACACGCGTATAAGTAGATACGAGGAAATTTCACTTTCTGCTCAAGTATTTTTATCTCCTATCACCATAAAGTTTGCGCAGCTCTTCAAGCTGTGCCCGTACTAACGTGCAGGGCGCTGGAGGATGCGGTGCGATGCCCGCGGTGCGGGGCCGTGCTCGGGCCCCTGCTTTGCTGTGCAGCCTAGAGGTGGCAGCCTCGGCCGGTTCTTCCCCACGCAGAAGTGGGCTGCGTGGCAGCGGTGCATTTCGGGAAACTGCTATACATGCAGCTTTTTAAATAACACCCGGAGAGGCTGTTGCTTGTTGGGGGGGGGGCGGGGGAAACTGGGTTTTTTTTCCTGTAAATATGATTCAACACCACCAAGCTGAAAATCTCGAGCCTAATCTGTTATTACAACATTGCTTCCTTTTCCTACTGCCTGATAAGGAGCCGCTGGAGTTACCAACGCTGAGGACTGAGAAGCCGCGGTACAGGTGTTTGCGAGAGGTCTCAGGAATCCCCAACACTGCGTTTGCAAAGAGTTCTGATTTTCTCTGTGGGAGGTTAGGAGTAGTTTATTGCTTTGTTACAGCAAAATTAGCCCCGGAATGGTGTTCTGGTGTCTGGCTGAAATATGTTCCCAGGGTGATGGATACTGTGTTTTACTGGTAATGCTCTTTTTTTCTAACTACACTCATTTGTAGTCTCTATGCATCAAATCAGTTTTGTAAACAAGGTAAACAGGGATGACAGCCCGTGTCTTACAAAACGCGCCTCAGGAGGAGGAGTATCTCATTTGGCTGATGACAAAGGCTTTGTAATTTCGGATAATGTAGGTCATTGCTCTGGGCCAGAGGCAAAGTGCTCCTAATACCAATTGGCTTTTATGGGAACAGGAGGTGTTCAAAATTTGGGGGTTTTGGTGTCTCAGTGGTTCCCGGAGGCAGGGAGCTGCAGGGAATGCCATTGCCCTGCGTGCCCCCGAGGGCCGGCGCCGGCTGCCTGGGTCGGGGCGGGTGAGGATGCTGGGCCTGCTGAGCACTTCTCTGGGCAGAGGGGGTTCGGTCGGTGGGTTGTCAGCCTTGCTCTGGGTACACACTTTATGGATCCGCCTGTTTCTTTGAGTGCCACCCTGACTGCGGCGGGGCTCGCTCCCCGGGCTGGCTGTGCCACCCCACCGCCGCTGGTGTTCCCCGCGGCTTTGGACAGCACGTGCAATACAACTTGTACTTGTTCCTCTGCGGGTGTCGCCTTTCCAGTGACCTTTTAAACAAAGCGATTCAGGGGTTTTCACGGGCAGGCTGGCAGAGAGCAGACGAAGCTCGTTTCCCCCTCGGCGGCCACGGAGACCCACGCCGGCCCCGGCCCCTGCAGAACGTGCTGGCGGCGGCTGTACTGACGGTGCTTTAAGCTTTACGTGCACAAGTGAGACTTTCTGAATTCAGGAACAAAGTCTCCCCCTTATTTACATCTTTTCTCATCTTTGTTTTGAGGCCACATCTGGCTACCAGTGCCCCGTGACCGTGGGGTCCTGCCAGGGGTGCCAGCAGCGCGTGGGTGCTGTGATCTGCTCAGACTGGGGCTGCAAACTTCTCCGTGTGCTCAGCTCTGCTCAGCCCTCGAGACCCTGTTATTAATCCGCTCTTAGGTTTTTTCATTCAGCAGTTTAGATTGTCTCGATATGATAAGCTGCTACAGGAGCTGAAAATTCTTATCTGTCTCTATTGCTTTCGTTATTTGTTTGTTTTTCTGGAAGAAGGAAAAGCTATCAGACTTTCTCATTTTTTCTGTGTGCTTAGTCATAGCTCCTTAAAACCAGGCTGTTTTTCACAAAAGCTGAGATGCTGAGAAAATTCAAATTTCCTGTGTGGTCTCGTATGGAAAAATCTCTTTAGTTTTTAGATTGTAGCATATTGAGAATATACTTTCTTGCGAAGTGTTTACCACATTCTTCTCTGGTCTCACGCTTCTGCATCCACTCAGGTTAGAAACGGATTCCTGCTGATCACAAAATGCCCCTTTTCCCCCACCTTGCACCCCAGAAGAAGGCAAAGGCTTTTGGTGCCTGGAGGTAGAAATGTATGCTGCAGCATCTGGTAAAGAATCAGCAGGTCCTTTACCTTGCTTGCCACGTTCACGTTCGCGCATCCTGGATGGCAGACTCAGGAGGGCGTCCCGCCGTCCCAATGCGACGGTCTCGGGGCCAGCGCGGGTGGGCAGCTCCTCCAGCCTGTGCCCGCGTGCGTGCCCCGTCGGGCTTGGGAGGGGAGGGCAGCTACCCGGCAGCAACATCTGGATGAGCTCCAGTATTCAGGATCATCTGTCTGTTAGGTGAGGGAACAAAGGCAGATACGTTTTGTGTATCTGTTGGGAAAGGAAGTCAGAGAAGGGCCTTCCCTCTCTTGGGCTCTACACTGAATAATTGAGATACCTGTAATCTAATGAGCACACTTTTGGAAACGGTTGATCTGCAAGGAAAGCCCATGAAAATGAGGCAGGCTGCAGGCAGCGAGTGGAACGCGGCTGCGTGTTGATAGCATTAGTAGGATGCTGTTTCAGCGCCAGCCATCCTACCTGACTATTAAGCACGTGGTACCCCGTGGGCATCGTCCAAATAAATAATGAATGAGGCGTAATGTGTGGGGTGCATTTTAAATGCATCACAACCAGGAAGACTGTTCCGCTCAGGAAAGCGGTGCGATGGATGCCTTGGCAAATGAACGCTGTGGGAGGAAATGCAGAGCTGTTTGCAATGTAAATAGTTTTTAATTCAGTTTCACGGCCCCTCCCCTCATGCTATTAAATAAGGGTGACTTTGAAGTGAAGCCCCAAGAGTTGTTATCTGCTCAAAGGCAGAGCAAACATTTTTGTGTTATCGCCTTTCTGCCCTGCGCGTGAGGGAACCTGGCATCCCAGATACCAGTATCGTCTCCCCAGGACCTCGTCACTTTGCTGGGAGCCCAGTGTCGAATTTACCGTGAATGAACAGTTTAAATTGCTTTGTTTTAATGTCTCGGCTAAAGAGATGGAAATCCCAACGTTTCCTTTTCCCGTGTCTCCCTAGTTGAGCTAGAGCCCTTCCAGGCCTTGCTGCCTGGGCTGTCTGTGCCTTCAGCAGCAGCTTAAACTGAAACTTAAACCTTAAACTCAGACTTAGGCCCTGGCTGAAAGGGGTGCAGCTTGGACCTCTGGTCACCCAAGGAGAAGCTCGCGCCTGCCATGGGGACGGATTTGCTGTCAGCCCGTAGCCAGTGCCGCGGCAGCTCCTCAGCTACCAGGGACCACTCTTGAATCGCTTTGTCTCCGCACAACAAGGAGCTTTGTTCACTGTTTTGAAAATATTTGGCGTTGGATGTTGAACGTTTTCTTTCTCAAATGGGGCGATGGTTAAGTGGTTTCCTCTTCCCTTCGAAATGAGTAAACTTCCAAACCACTAAGCTGGTGAGTATTGACTGACTCACCAATGGGATTAGTGGAGATCAAACACATTATGTCTGGTTTACTTGGACCTGGGCTTGTTGCAAGCCTGAACGCATGGCTTCTGCTGGTGAAATCGTGCTAAGCTGCCGCGTGTGTGCCGAAAGCCAACTGTTGGGTTGGTTGGATGGGGAGCGGGGTTAGGGAGAAGGGTTAATCCTTTGTTCCTTATCTGTACGTACCACAGGAGCGACAGGAGACGGCCAAACCCACCACTTTGAGAGCCCCTGTTAATGTTTTCTTTTCTAACAGAGGATCGGCTCTTATCAAGGACCAAATGACTTTTGCAGAGTGTTGTTGCAGCTCACGTTCTCCTGCTGAATCACTTTTGGGAAGTGCAAGTTAGAAATTACCCCTCTTCCCAGGCCTTAATCAGTTTTATGAGGATTTAGTACTGAAAAGAGCGTACGTGCTCTGCTGAACGCTGTCCGCAGGCAGCTCCCGGGGTTAAATCGCTCTTCCCACCTTGTGCCACGGCAGCCTGGTGCCCCACGAGCCGTGATCCTGGCTCTCCCTTTCCGGAGCTGCTGCGCTTTGCCGTGGATGGGAGAAGCAGCGTCAGAGGTTCTCTGCTGTCGTACTTTCGATGCATGAAACCTCACGAGCGTTGCTGCAGAGAGAGCGCCGATAACCACCCCGAGCACGCCGAGTCGTGCAGCGCTCTGGCCATGCCTGCGTCTCCCGCGTTGCCAGGGCTTCTGCGTGCTCTCCTCCTGCAGAAATAGCTGCCGCGCTCTGCTAATGCGTCTGAAAATAGCCTGGGAGGAAGCAGAATGACTAGACCAAACAAACAGAATAGATCTTGGCCATCTCACCCAGACTGGGGCCTCTCCCTGCTCCCCGGGGTGCTGTGCGGGCAGCCCAGCCCTGCTGCGGGGTTTGCAGGATGCGACCGCCCCTTCGGAGGCTGGAGACCTGGCCCAAAGGCGCGAGGCTGAGGAGGCGTAGGGCTAAGCTAGGCTTTTTGTGTCTGGATCTGCTGGCTGCAGGGTGATCTGGGGTGTTGAGGATGGAAAGCCTGACAGCGTGCAGCCGAGCGAGGTGCAGTAAATCGTCAGCTCACGACGCGAGCTGCGGGAGTACAGCGTTGGCTTTCCCCCTCTGCGGCACGCTCCTCTCTTGTGCAAACGCACAGCCACACCTGAAGCTGTGCAAATACTCTTCACCGTGTTAAATCCATCATGACCTTGGTGGTCATGCTTATCAGTGCTAGATAATTAAGTTTTAACTCCTTGTATGGAATGAGCAGTCCAGGAGTGGACTTAGGGTCTGCTTAGGAGTGGTGGAGGTGGCCTTGGCCCTAGGGCGAGGGCTGGACTGGTGGCGTCCCCTGGCTCCCCGTGCTTTCTTTGCAGGCGCTTGGGCCTCTTCCTTCCCCTTCTCATTAAAATAAATAAGCAACCCCAGAGCTATTTTTTGGAGGCCGGATCTACAGCGCAGCTCATGGTCTGTGGTGTGTGTGATGGCAGGGGGGTGGCAGGGCTGGGCAGGACCGGGCGGTGCAGGAGCAAGCACCCTGGGGCACCCCGGGACTCCTTGCAGTGCTCCCCCCACAAGGCTGCTGGCAGGGGCACGTGGACCAGGGTCACATCGCTGCTATTACTGCGTATAGCATCAGTGTACGGCCACGGTCAGGGGGATGGTGTGGCCACGCTGGCACAAACGTGTCGGGGATGAAATTCTTCACGCAGCGGAAGGTTCCCCCTGTGAGCTGGTGCTTGGGGGGGTGGTGGGACATGGTCGGCTGAGATGCGTGGGTGTCCTGCTTGCTGGGTTGCCTTCTCCTGCCATTGCATGGACGTGCTTAGCCCAAGCGCAGGTGAGCTGTTTGGCTGAAAGCCAGAGGAAGAATTTGGCATCCAGCTCTCTTACACTAAAAACACTGAAAATACGTGTCGATTGTTGGAGATACCCTCTGCTCGTTTGCTGCTCCTGGTTAGGACCTGCAGGGACATCCCTGGAGAGGTCAGGCTGGCCTCAGCCCCGTGCTGCTGGGCTTGGCTAGGAAGAAGGTTGTCCTCTTTCTCTCTCTCTCTCTCTCTCTCTCTCATGGGAAATTTATCTTTGTCATCTTTGTTTTCCATTGTGCAGTTTATTTATGGTGTTCCCTTTATCTCCGCAGGCCCGGCGTGATCACCATGCAGGCGCTTTCAGAAGAGGATCGAAGGCTCTGGATGGAGGCGATGGATGGCCGGGAACCGGTGAGCAGAAATATTAGCAAAAAAGCGTTGGAGAAAATCGTGGAGAGCTTTTCGTAGCCTGGGGCAGAGCGTTTGCTGCGAAGCAGGCTGTCACGCAGTGCCTGCCAGCCGGTGCGAGAGCTGTATCCATGGGGCAGCTCACGCCTCCTGCCAAGAGAATAGTTTAATCCCTTGGTTAAATATTTGAGGTAATACTGTATCTCCTGTGCTTGGATTGCTCGAAGGTGCGGTGGAAAGGAGGAGGGTAGGCTTGGCCAGCACAAACACGCTGCTGTGCTGTGCTGAAAGGAAAACATGGCAAAAAGAGCAGTGGAAGAAAATACGCTGTAGATTTCCAGGGCTTTTTGAGTCCTGCAACTCATCTGGCAGCTGTTTCTGGGTCTTGCAGAGAATTGCAGATTTGGTGTGAGCGGAGGAGTGTAGCCCCTGTTCCCTGTGCTCAGCGATAGCCTCCTCGCTGCTGTGTTTGCTCCTGCCGTGCCAAAGCTGCACAGGCTTCCTCACCTCTGGAGGGATTATGGAGGTTTTTTCAGAAAACTCATAGTTGTTGGGTTTTTTTATTTTTTAATGCGTATGCAAATTTTACTGCCAAGCTCGAAGAGCTTTGGCTGGTTCCGACTGGGTTCCCTCGGAGGAGCGCTGGTGTGGGTGCTGTGCGTCGGCGGCGCAGTCCTGCCCAGTTTCGGCGTGGCGGCCGTCCAGCAACAAACGGCAAACACAGCACCGCCGAGCAGCCTTTGTACGCAGAGCGAGACTAGACTGTGGGCCTCTGTGCCTCGGCGTGGCCAAAAGCGTAGCAGGATACGAAGAGAAACTTTGCGGATAGCGAGAGCAGCCAGGGCTGTGACGGGACAGCCCGTACGTTTTTGGAGGAGATGTCTGTGCTTCTGGGCTTGAGTCAGGCTCTGGCAGTCGGAGGAGAGTCCACGCGGGGAGCAGGGTGTCCCGTCCCAGCACAGCCCCACTGCCACAGGCTGGGACTGATTTGAGCAGTTCCCCCTCAAAATCCACGAAAAGGTCCTTGTTTGTCAGAAAAAAATGTTTATTAAAGCCAGGTGAGACGTGGATACACACGGGCTGTTTACGGGAAACCACGCGCTGGGCTTAGTCAAGCAACTTGCTTTTGAAACTGCAGCGTTCCAGAGGTCGGGAAGGCTGTGTGCGTGCGAGGGTGCTCCCCTGTATTTCAGGTAAAGGACTTTGTTGCGGATTACAGCCAGGTCTCAGCCTGGAATCATAGATCATTGGGTAGTTCAGGTAGGACGGGACCTTGGGAGGTTTCTAGTCCAACCTCCTGCTCGGATCAGATTGCTCGGCGTGTTATCCAGTCGAGTGCTGAGAGCATCCGGAGGAGGAGACCGCACAGCCTCCCTGGGCTCCAGCTCTGCTGCTTCACACTCTGATGCCAAATCTGAACCTCTGCTGTTTCAATTTACACCTATTGTCTCTTGTCCTCCCGCCACGCAGCGCTGTCTGTCTTTCTGCCTGGCTGTCTTTCTGATGCCGTCCTTGTAGGAAGGGTGCCATCAGGTCCCCGCAAAGCTTTTCCTTCTCCAAGCAGAATAAACTCCACTCCCTAACAGGGCACGAGCTGTGTAGCTTGGACCGACCTCTGACGGTGATCACAGCTCTCTGCCACATTGGTTTCCTCCCAGCAGCAAAATTGTGCTTCTGGGACAAAAATGCCCAGTTGCACCTGCAGACATACTGTTCCACGAACAGGCGTTGTGGGAGGTGCAGGCACGGAGGCAAAAAAGGACCGAATGTGTGTTGTGTGCACAGGACAGCCTCTGCTCCCTTTTTCTATCATGTGTTGAAAAGGGACCCTTGTTTGGGAGAACCAGCCTGCTCCTCTGCCTTGGCTCTTCACCCAGTGGCCTTGCCCTGGGGCAGCTGTAGTGGGAAGACACTCGGTGTAAGGTGTACCAACCTCTCAGCTCCAGTGTGCAAGCTGTCTTGTTCCCTCCTAAATTAACCCCTGCCTTGGTTCTGTGGTGGCACCTGGAGACAGGATATTTTTTAAAATTTCTTCAGAAACAAAATGGGCATTCTTGCTCCTAGTCCGAATCAAGCCTTGTCCTCCTTCAGCCTGCTCACCTCCTTCCCACTGCCTTGCCTCCACCGGGAGCTGGTGTTGCAAGGATGCGAAACCCGGTCACCTGCAACGCGAGCTGCATGAATACGGTCATCCAGCTGCATTTTGACCTGCTGATGTTGCCAGGGCTTGGCACAACAGCAGAGCCCGTCTGTTAGGATCGGGTTGTAGAAGCGCGGCCAGAGATTTTGCGTGCTTGTAGAGTGCTGTACGTGCGAAAGGTGCTGTGAAGTAACTAGTGCAGGACTGCCTGGATTATCCTGTTTCAGAATCCGGTTATGTGAGCTCCTTCAAAAACACACAGGTCTTCGTGCTACCGCCTGCTTATTTCTACTCTTCGCTATCATGCCCATCAGCTTAGGGTAGCTTGCTCATCCAGCACATCAAGGACTGTTGCTACGCGTTAATGCAATACCTCGTGGCACTTAAATGCTACTGGCGCTTAAACCTGGCCTTCCAGGTGTGGCGCGGGAGCCATGGGAACGAAGCCTGTATGGAAATGGATCCACGAGGCATTTTACTGACAGAGATGGTGCGTGTTGACAGACAAGGTAGCTCCTTGTCCTCAGTTATCCTCCTCGATCCATCAGAAGTGGAGTTGTTGGTCTGTTCTGTTTGGGTTCTCATCTTGCAACACCAGGGTGTGGGATGTTACCTACTCCGCAGAGATTTCCTTGAGCAAGTGACAAGGATTTAACCTTTGGACTCCTAGAAATATCCATATGACTATATTTCTGTAACCAAAAAACCCCTACTGGAAAGAATGTCTGGTTTTCCTTGGATTTGAGTATTGAGTGTGGGAAAGATTGGTACGGTGGGGACAGTAATTCCATGTGCAAATTCAGGCTGTGGAGAGATTAAAGTGGACTGGAGTTTGTTTCTTAATTATAATTAAAAAACTAAAACCAAATGTTGTATTACATTTTAGTAAGATCTAAACATAGAATGTGGGCTGCATTAGCTAAGACATTTGTCACAACTTGAAAAGATTTATTATATATTTTACAGTCAAAGCAGTCTCCAGATAGCTATCATCAGTCTGTTAACTCTTACCACTTGTCACTAATTTGACTAAAAGCCCTGTGTTGACTTTGGGTTTTCTTTTATATTACAGAGGCTGGAAATATGAGAAAATACTAAGTCTGTAACAGAGCAGTTCCATTCGGTTTTGTTCGGATATTCAGGATAAGTTTCCTATGTTTTTTCTCCCCTAGTGATGCAGTTTGCAAATGTATATAGTGGAGGCCAGAGTGATTCTGAAACTTCCGTGGAGCCTGAGTCAAGATACCAAAGCTGCGTTGGCTCATAGCGGTGGCTGTGGTAGGCTGCAGGAGTGAGAGGCGCGCAAATTAGGCTGTTTGCTTTGTGGCAAAGAACTGAACAAGATAAGCATTTTACTCAGGTTGTGGCTTTGCTTGCTAAGTCTGCAGCGAGCATGCCGGCCGAAAGAGAGATGTTGGTGTCAGCGGTTCCTGCTATTACCTTCCGAGCAGGTCGGTAATCTTAGAAATCATCTCGCATCAGTGAGGGCAGAGGTGGGGTATTGGGCTTGAAGTGCTTGGGACACGGAAATGTTTCTCTAGGAAAGCAAGACTCGCAATGTAAGGGTGCGCAGAGGGTTAAGGATATGAAACATGTTAGATCACATTCCCGTTGAGCTATATTAATCCGTTGTCCATAACCTTGGGTGGTGATGGAGAAGTTAGTGTTAAACGGTAAGTGCAACAGCCTGTGATCCCGTCAGAGGAAATATAAGCTATGGATGGGATCTGAGCAGTGCTGTTCTGGCACTCGCATCACGCTGCCCTTTGCTCGATTTGTTTGGTTTTTCTTTTTTGGTCTTTAAAGCAACACAAGTCTATAAAAATACAGCCAGCATTTCGTATCGGAGTTGGTTTCGTTAGTGTGGTACAGCCGAGCGCACCACGGGCTGGGGACGAGCTGTCGGTCTCATGCCCTGGCAGGGGAGGCAGGGCTGTGACATGGAGACACGCCAGCAGTGCTTTCTCCTTTCCTTCTGCTCCCCTCACCCTTCCTTCAGTTCTTTAACATAATCTGCAAGTTTGCAACAGCAGAAACAAAGTCCCTTGCGCGCTTCGGGAGGCTTGAGCCTGGTGATGGAATGGAAAGGCAGCACCGCAGAGGCTGGCGGGTTCTGTCCTGCGACTTCCCAGGAGTCAGACCTGTTGTACTGGAAGAGCCCGGCTCGTCTCGGCACTTGCATATCTTGGTCCTTGGGTGATATGAAGCTCCATCCTCCAGAAAGCAGATAAGGTTTCTGCTCCCATTCTGGAAGGCTATTTCAGGACCTCACCACTCTGGTGTCTAGAAGACTTCCCAGGGTTTCCCACGCGCCCAGGTTTAGTCGTGCCCAGTTCGTGTCTGCTCCCCCACGCCAGGGCACTGGGCTGCGCGGCCACTGAGCCGCGAGAAGCTGGGGGCTGAGCGGCAGCTGCGGTGTCTGGGTTTTGTGCCGGGCGCTGAGACGCCGTGTTCACGTTCCCAACCAGGGGCTGGGCCTGGCTGGAAATGCAATGCTGTCTGTCAGTGCTGGGAACTCGCGAACTTCAGAAGTAGTTACAGCTGAATTAATGGACGCCCAGAGGGCAAGATCCACAAAGTCTTTTAAATGATTTTTGAGGTATTATGGAGACACTTAAACTCTCTTAGGCCTTCCCTAGGTGCTGAAGGTCTGCAGGGACCAGCAGCCCTTTGCTGGAAGCGTTCTGCTGCCTAGATATGCCACTCCTTTGCTTGGGCAAGGAGCACCCCGCACCCACCCCGGCTACTTCAGCAGCGTGCTTCACCCTTTGTCCTTAATTTCTTCTTCTCCATCTGAGCCCAAACCAAACTCTTTCTCAGCCTTCAGTCCAGACTTGGCTCCCACCTGTAGCTATGGGTCATGGCTTGGAGTTTACGGTGGCTCTGTTGTTTATTAGCCTCACGAAACGAAGCGCTGGGTGAGGCCTGTGAACCTACACGAGCGCCCGGTGCCTTTCCTTGGCAGTGGGGGGGGGGTCTGATACTGCCCGATTCTGCAGGGTGCTGAGGGCTCTTGCAGCCAGCAGGAGCTCGGGGCGATCAGACACATCGTGGTGGGCATGAAGGACTCGATTCCCTTTCTGCAGCCGCCTCCGGGCTCCCGGCCATGACTCAGCTCAGCAGAGCCCAGCTCCTCCTTGGCTCTGCGGCTGTGAGGGCCGCCCTGACCCAGGCTGGGGCTGTGGTGGCCGCCCTGGCACTGGGTGACCGGGCGATGTTTCATTTTGGGTGTTTGGTGTCACCTCCGCGCTGCGTTGGGGGAGCGGAGCTCGGGCTCGTCACACACGTCCCTCAGGGCTGTGGGTGTGTGGGCAGCACAAAATGGAGCAGGGCGGCGTGGGGGGAGGCCGTACGGCCGCTCTCCACTAGATGGCAAGCTGAGACCAGCCCGCTCATTGCACTTGTGCCCCAGCGGGGTGTGGACAGCTCCCCCTGTGCCCCCCAGGGCTCTGTGGGGTGTCCGGGGCTGTCCTCACACACTCACCCCAGGGGCTGTGGGTTTGGGGGAGCGCCGTGCCCCCCGGCGTGGGGCTGCCTGTGCCTGTCACCCAGCTCCTGCATTCAGCCAGGGCCGTTTGTGCTGCACGGGGTGGGGAAAGCGCTCACTTCCCAGTTTTGTCCCCAAATTATCCCAAAATTTGAGCTGCTTCCCCCCTCTGTTCCTCTGTCTGCCTTCTGCTGCTGCCCCAAAAAGAGTAACTGATCATTTTGGAGGCAGGCAGTGTTTAATCCTGGTAAACCAAGGGGGGGTGAGTACAGACCTTCAAAACTTGTGAGGTCTCTCGACTTCTCCCTCCCTCCCCAGCCACGGGGGTCCTTCCCCCCTCCCCGTCCCTCCATGGCCGCCAGGCCTGCCGTGGGGCCGGGTCTTTCTGTGGTGGCCACTGCCACCATCGCGTGTCACTCTGTTTTGGGGCCAGGGTGCCCTGCTCCGGTTGATTTGGTTTTATGAAAGGAGCAGAAGCGAGATGGCTGGCCCTGCTCAGCAGCTCCCCACCCCACCGCTGGCCTGGCGATGGTGGGGCAGGAGCCTTCCCCGTGGTGTTTTCCTCCAGGGTCTCCAGCGGTTCCACCGCATGGGCAGCGTGGTGCTGGCAGCGGTGGCCCTTCAGCAGCTGAGGCCGATGACGGTGGGACGATGCCCACCAGCGCAGCGCGCTGGGAAACACCTCTGAAGCTGCCACCACCGCAGTCCTGTCCTGGCCCCTCGGCCGCCCTCCCCGTCTGACAGCTGCTCGGCGGTGCTGGAGCCCGTTCGGCATTGCTGCTCTGGAAATGTGGTGTTGTGTTTTTGTAGCAAACCCCAGCGTAACAACAAAGCCCAGCCTTGCATTCCTGTCCAACACGCAGCACCCTCGCCTCCCGCCTCCTCCTCGGATATTGCTTCTGGGAATTCTTTCTGAAATTGTTTTTCATTTTCCTTGTCTAATTATACAAAATGGTGAGAGATTAATTTCCCAGTGGAAATGATGTCTTTTGAACTCAATCCAGTGCTTTCAACCTCGGCATTCCTGTCATTTTGGCTCATTCAAAAAATAAATTAACTTGAAGGGCTTCAGTCCCAACACCCGTGCTGCCACGGGGGTACGGTTGGGCACCAACCGCACGCTGTCCAACCCTCTTGTATTGCACCGGGACTCACTGGAAGCTGCAGATCTGCTTTATCCTTTTAATTCATCTCATCTCCGACTCCTTGGAGGTCACTTTCTTCTTCTTCGCTGGTTTTGGTACTGCACTCATTACCCCTGAAGCTAAGTGTTTCCAGCAGAGCTTGAAAAACCCTCGATGGAGACGGGGACCAGCGATTTGTGCTTCGGGTGCAGCGTTTACAGCTGCTGCCGCGCCAGCAGCAGGTCTTGGGGATCAGCCGCTTTGGTTACTGCTCTTGTCGGCAGCGCTTTTTTCTGAGGGCACTGCCTGTAAATCGGTAGTCACCGAGGAAGGTGAATTACTAGAGACGGTAGAAAAATCTTCACCCAGAACATCTTGTCTTTGGCTGTTTTCTCTTTTCGTGGGAGAGCCTGTGGGCAAGAGGTCAGAGCGATCATCGCGTTTGCTCTTCTGGTGCTCTCCAGGGTTTGGTCTGTGTCTCTTCAGCTTGTGTCCTCGCAGGTTTTTCCATCCTGATCTTTTCACCCTCTCGATTCCACAGATGTGTGTTTCTGTGGGCTTTCCAGAGAAAGATGGTTATTTGTGTATGCTTTATCTTGCAGTTTTTTCATGGCCTTCATCCTGTCTGGGTTTGTTTGCTTATGGCAAATTCTTTCTTTCTGTTCTGTTTTCCATGACCTGACTCATTCCAGTTGCTGCTTCTCCATCTCCCTCTCTCTCTCTTTGCTGAACAGAACACTTTTTCCCCACTCTGCCCCCTCTCAATCTCTAAATTTCTATTGTTTGCTTTTTCTCTTCACCTCTAACCTGCTCCCTGGCCCAGACAACCTAGTGAACTTTCCCTGAACCGAAGCTGCAGTCTCGCCCGTGCTCTCGCGCCGCCTGGGAGCATCTGAACTGCCTCCGAGAGCAGCACCTCCGTCTCGGTGGAGGTGCATCACGTGCGGCTGCAGTGATGGTGAGGCCCACTGCCGGCTTGGCGGCAAAACCTGGCCCAGTGGAGCTCCTGCTCGGCTTTTTTGTGCCCCATAGTTCAAGATTTTTGCCCAAGAAAGTTCTTTGTCCTTTTTGAGGACCAGGTGATGGAAGAGGATCCTCAGAGAATGAGTCTGAGCTTTTGGAGCGAATGATAATTTGTCATTTTCCATGTTAGTTTTTGTATCACGTGCTCTTACTGCTGTTCCCTTCTCCCTCTCCTGTTTTGTAACCTATTTTAAGCCTATAATAATAGCAACTTTGCATTGAGTTTATAAGCTTTTATTTTCTTTCTAAAGCACTTAAGCCAGTGAGGTCCTAAGCCTTGACTTCAGGCTTTTATTTATGGTTCCAGCAAATGCTGCTTCAGTGGTTGATAGCTTACCCAGCCAGAATCACTGCTGCTTCAGGCTGACAGCTTTTTGTCCTTCGCTTAAGCAGCTGTGCGGGTCATAAAGAGAAAAATACTGAGAAGCATTCTAGATCATCTCAAAAAGAGAAGAGAGCCCTCTGGACTGCTTTTACACACGTAAAAGTGCTATCCCACGCACTTTTGGAAAGTTTGTGATCTCTTCTCTTTCTTCTGGCTCTATTGTTGGGGACACCCAGGAGCAGAGCAGTGGCTCCTATGTCTGGTTTTCATCTCTTGCGCGTGGTGCCTCGTTGTTTCTTTCATGCGTTCTTTGCTGTAGCCAGCTTTGCCACAGCACTCTTTGCTGTGGTCAGGGCTGCACAAATTGGCCACAAAGGTTGGGCTTTACTGGGACACTGGGATGGTTGGTCCCATGACACGAGCTGGGTTTCGCTCTCCCTTTGGGAGACGATGTTGATTCTGCTGGTGGAGATGTGGGCAGCTGCCCGTCTCCTCTCCTATTATCTTGCTGCAGATAGAGGAGTGAGGGCTGGGGATTTGAGTGCAGGTCCGGTCACGGATCCACGTGACGTCTTTTGTGTGGGACACCCACCCGCTCTGCCGCAGCACGAGTTTGTCTTTTACAGTGGTTGAGGCCAGGAGGTGAGCGTGGTGGTGAGAGGTGACCTGGGTTTGCAGAGTCCCTGGGGAAAGGTGGTTAATCGAACTTGAGTTGCAGGGTGCTGGCGATGAGTGTGGTGTGTGTGAACAGGATAGATGAGCTGGCATGTGGTAACTTGTCTGTAAGTCTGGGCCCGGACAGGTGAACCAGCTTAAGAAGAGGTTGCATGTGGTTGCATCAAGTGATTTCGTCACAGTGCTTCGCTGTGAACCTGGCTGTCCACCCTCCGGCTGCATCTGTCCAGCTGTGCTGGCAGCCTCTGTGGGGAGGCACAAAGCACTCGCTTGGAATGAAGGACCAAAGAGAGTACGGTTGCTTTCCTTTTCTCTCTGCTCTGTTATCACCTCTGCTTAGAATTATTTGAGCAGACAATTCAGTAAATATGTAGAAATTCAGGGAATAGCTCCATGTTAGTAGAACAAACTTCTCTGCCAATTTGAATAGACTATTAGAGTATTTTTTTCTACTCTGCATTAAATATTAAAGTGGTTCATTGTACAATCAGTTGCAAAACTAGCCTCTTCCTTTGTTTCCTACTCTATTGGTCCTTGCATTTCATTTTAAGCAGTGACTTACTGTCCTGCTACAGTCCCACCATGGTCCCTGACCCAGGCTTCTTCCTTCTCCTAGCTGCAGCATCAGACGAAAGTCTGCCCTTCGAAACTCCAAACATTTTCATCATCTTATTTCTGTACTTCTGGTCTCCGTCCCATGCCACCCTCGGTTTGCTGTTCCTGGCAGACCCCCGGCAGCGCCGTGCCTGGGCTGGGCTCTGGCAGGAGCAGGCAGGCTGCAGGCACGGCGCTGCCGAGAAAGGCAGCTTCTGTGCCGGGCTGGGGCTGCAGCAGCGTGCAGGGTGGACGTGCCCCACGCCGTCTCTCAACAAGCGTTTGTTGGATGCCATGTGGTAGAAATGCTCCTTGCGGGTGCTGTGCATGCTCGTGGTGCTGTGTACAAGCTGGGGGTGAGTAGTTTCCCGGGGAGGTTATTAGCGTTGTGGAATTTCAGGTCATGTCTGGAATGGGGTAAATGTCCTGCTGCAGTTTTGGAGAGGGGCACCGAGACCATTTAAGTCTCCATCGGGCCGGCTCCCAGCACCAGGGAGGTGAAGGTGCACTGCGAGCCCTGCGCCGCATCCCAGGGCTGCTCCAAGAAGCCACCTCTGCAGCTGCTGGGGCTCGCAGAGGTGTCCCTGGGTGCGGAGGGCAGGGTTGGCGAGCGGGGGATCGGGGGCCCCTTTCTGCCAGTCTTCCCAGAGTCTGGGGGTCCCCGCGACAGGCCGTGCTGCCGGCACACCCGGCCCGACGGCCGACCCAGCGTGTCCCCCACGAGCGGCTGCGCAAACCGAGGATTAAAAGTGATCTCACCTCAAAGATGTTACGGTCTCGGCATTAAACCACCAGCCATTGTTCAGAACAACTGGGCAGTGTGAAACCTCTTTTCACAGAGGAGGAACGCGAGGCGCGTCTGTGTTACAGTTATTTTAAAAATAAAGATGACACTGTCATTTAAAATTAGGTTGGTTTTGATGTGCTCAGACTCCCTGCTCGTCAGTAGACGTTGAAAGGAGGAAGGGCGTGTGTGCTTGCGGGAGAGAGGGAGAGCGAGAAGCTGGCTGGACTCCAGCGCAGATAGCTGGCAGAGGAGGATGTGCAAGTTGTTGCTCAAGCATCCTAGAAAACTTACGGGAAGCTGTTAAACTAGTAGAAGTTTTCACTTTTAATCAGTTACTTGAGTGATCTGAATGCATCTGCTCTGCTGGACTTGCTTAAAAATGCTGCTTTGTGAAGCTTTAAGCGCTTTAGTTATTCCAAAAATGTATTTTTCTAAACCAGTTGACCTTTACTTACATTATTCTAGAGACTGCTGTATATCTACCATGCTTTGCTCCCCGTCACTTCTGCCTACCCCCTTGTTTTTTCCCCCAAACTGACTGCTGCTTTATTTCCTTTTAACATTTAGACATGGTAGGTTGATGGTTTGACCCAGGTAATTTTTTCCTTAGGTGACAAACACGTCGGGTTATATAACCGCGCTGAGCTCAGCAGTCCAGATGGCTGGCGGGCAGCCCGGGCGGCTTCGGCTTTGGAGGCTCTTGGGAATGCCTGCACTTGTAATAAAACGTGGGCTTGTTTTTAATTAGAACCATCATTTAGTTCAGCTTGGAGAGACAAAAGAGCAAGACCCGTGTAGAGGATTCAAGCCCCCAGATGCTTCACTTTTGATAGATTTTTTTTTTTTTAAATTTTTTTTTCCTCTTTTAATCAGGCTCAGGCATCGGTGTAAGTTCTGAGCTGAAATTTATGTTGGAAGGAAGGAGGGGAGCGAGGTGGGGGGGTGGCTCCGATGGCAATGCATTAGTTGAGCGCTGAACAGTAGGTTGGGAGGGAAGGAAGGAAGGAAGGAAGGAGCTGCCAGGGACCCTGGGCCACCCTCTTCCAAATGAACAGCCCTCGTTTGAATGACATAAACCAGCATTTCACAGCGGGTTTCTGCTGCCCTGCCAAGTCTTTCGCTTGGGAAGCAAGGCATATTTTTTCCTCCCCTCCCCCTGCAGGGAGGTTTGCAGGGATGTGGGCTGGGAAAGATCTTACTCCTATCTATATCGTTCTGGCTCAGAGAGCAAGGAAGGTTATTTCTAGCCGCAACACAGTGTAGTCTAACTCTGAAAATCCTGCTTGTAGTATGAAAACCTGGCTCTCGGACAAAAATAGAACAGGCTTGATAAGGCAGAGCCAGAAACAAGGGCTGATTTCATCAAGGTTGCCAGGTGTCCCGCTTTTAACAAGGAAATATGCTTTTTTGTACATGAGCCTTCCTGCTCTGTGCTTTGCTGGCATCCTGCTACTGGGCTGTGTCCCAACATAGCAGCTCTGCCGCGGTGTGCCAAGCTTGCTCGGGCGTCAGGTGCAGAGGATCCTGCCTGGCGCAGTATGGACCCGAGCCGATCTCCCCTTTCTTTTTCTCTTTCTTCCTTCTTTCCTTCCTTCCTTCCTTCCTTCCTTCCTTTTCCCCCTTCCCTGTTGCTGCAGGGGGCAGGGTATACGGTGCCCTCCCCTCCCCAGGCGTGCCCACCCCATCTCACGAAGGGACCCTGGGGTGCCCGGAGGCTCTGGGCATTCCTGTGGGAAACGGGGCTGAGTTGTGGGCTGGGAACCCAGCGAGCGGTCCCTGCCTTTCAGGGGTGTCGTGGTCTCGCACCTAGTCACGCACAGCTCTGGGTGTGAGCAGGCAGGGTTTGGGTACGACAGCAGAGGCTGGAGAGGTGCTGTCCATCTCGGAGGGCCGGAGCTGGCTCAGGGTGTGCTTCCCTGCACAATTCGATCCGCGTCTGGGCAGCTGTGGGAAGTGGGAATCCTACCCGCCTCTCCAGCCTCAGCTCTTCATTCTCTGTTTCTCTGGTGCTGGACCAAATGTTTGTGTGCCCATGCTGTGAACCTGATCTGGCTGCAGACTGTCAAGTAATAATAATACTAATAACTGGCTTGCTAGAATAATTTTCAGCTGGATCAGCCTCCCGGTGCAGCTGTGTAGGTGCTGCCGCTGCCTTTGCTAGCAGCAGCAGGAGAGCGTGGCTGCGAGCGTGCAGAGGGCGAGATGGTTCCTCCGGTTGCAGGATGGTGTTAGATAAATGGAAGCCAACTGTGAGCACGGTGTCATGCTGCTGGGGCTGAGCGGGGGCACCACGACCTCCCACGGACACGCCGGCATGAGGGTGTGGGGCATTTGGCTCATGCTTTGTGGCTCTCGTCCCTGCCGCTGTACCCGCCTGTACGAGGGGAAGGGAGACGGCATGGCAGGAGCATCACTGTGACAGGAAGAGCAGCAAAATGACGCACAAAGTGTTCCTGGCCGGGGAAACACTCGCCTGGCGAGTGTCAGGTTTTCAGAGCAACTTCCAGGGCTCCCGGGGCAAGCTGCCGTCTGTCTACAATCACCTTCTTCCCTCTTTCCTCCTGTGGCGTGGGAGAGCAAAGAAGAGGACCCGGCTTCTCCGACGTCCCTCCCAAGGGAAGGGTGCTCACGGTCTGCGTGGCCGAGGGAGGGGAGGTCGGGAGGACTGCAGGCTGCCTGCACGCATGAAGGCCAGTTTGGGCGATGACGTGGAAAAGACGGAAATGCCGTAATAGCCACGTGGAAAGAAAAGTGAACACTGACGTGCCTGGCCAGAAGAAATGGGTAATCCACAGAGCAGCCTTTCGCAGCAGTCCCTGAAAGTGCTACCATCCACCAGCAGTTTGAGGAAGTGAGGAGGTAACTCCTCGTAGTCTTCGCAGTCAGAGAAAATGGGCCACTCGTATCTGCTAAAGTTAGGCTTGAAAATGGTATTTTTTCACTTTCTTTTTCTCTCGAATTGCTGTGGAAATAATGGAGTATTTGGTGGTAAAGACAGTAGAAACAAAATAATGCCTTATTATCTTTTAAATGGAACGTGCTCAATAATTCACTGAAGTTTTGCTCACTTGGAGTTACCCAAGATCTCCATGCAAAACCTGTTTGTCATCATCTACGGCACCTTCACTACAGTTCGTCAGAGGGGGTTTTTGTGTGCTGCCAAAGCTTTAAG
The DNA here is from genome assembly GCF_028858705.1 of Grus americana. Classification (NCBI taxonomy): domain Eukaryota; kingdom Metazoa; phylum Chordata; class Aves; order Gruiformes; family Gruidae; genus Grus; species Grus americana. Next base: position 1,482,457 of record NC_072865.1, on the reverse strand, counting down.
GGAATGCTAGAGTGAGGGAGTCTTCTCTGGCCATCTCCTAGGAGCACCTGAGCACGGTGCAACATCATCCTGAGGGGATTTGTGTCCATGCATTGCAGGATAATTTTCATAAACCTTTTCCTTAATGGTTGCTGCTTCTCAGGCTTCCAGCTCCTGGCGTAGGGTTGGAAACAAATTCTCCAGGACTGATATTGCTGCATTTCAGTTTCTGCTCTGCTCTGAAGGGGACAGGGACATTAGGATCTTGACTGCAGGGAAGTGATCAGGTGCATCGGTGGTGTCCAAGTGAGAAAGAGGTTGAGAACAGACTTGTTTCAAGCAGCTCTTCTGTCGTCCCGCTCTCGTAGGGCAATTGAAGGGGTTGGAAAAGGGATGTGCACGAGTCCCAGCACGTGGTTATCGCTGCTGGGCTGAGCGAGCCCTCGTGCAGCGGCGGCATTGCAGCTTCAGGGCGCTGCAGACACCCCGCCTACCACCCTCTGAGTCAATCCGAGTGGCTGGACTCCCGTCTGCAGGCTGTTTGTCACCCCATTTTCCCTTTTCGTTTACAAAAGGGTTGCAAAACACCCACGTAAAATGTCTGCGCTGCTCCTGCCCATGTCTCCACAACCTGTCCTTGGGTGGCTGGCAAGCCAGTTGGACTACCAATTCTGAGGGAATATAATGATTTCTATTTATACTCTTTTGGCTTGTGCATCTTCTAAGCTGAAAGTTGAAAAACTTGTTCATGGTTGTTTTGAGGATTTCTGAATATGAATCACAAGGAAATTGCATAACACTGCAGCATTTCCTCCTATTGCTCAGGGCTTTACAAACACTGCGCTCCTCCAGGGAGACCAGGGAAATCTGGCAGGACTGGCCCGTTTGACAGTAGTTGTTGTCTAAATGGAAAGTCTGGGTTGAAGGGTAGGTCCCGGCATTAGTAAAAGGAGCGTAAGGTGGAATCTTCTGTGTCGGTGCATGGACTAGGTGATTGAAATGGCAGGTTCCTTCTCAGACGGCGATCCCTCCGTCTGTGGCTGCGAAGGAAGGACCGCCGGTCCTGTTGTTCGTTAAGGCTTTCTACAAATCACTGCCACCTCCCGCCTCTGAGAAGCTAGACAACCCTGTCCTCTAGATTTTAGCCATCTAGGCAGAATTTCACGCTGATGTTGGAATCTGAAAGATTTTGGGAACTGTGCTGAGCACTGTGCAGCCTCCAAGGGATACAGCTTAGGTTGGGCTGTTTTGAATTTTAAATAAAAAACTGCTTTGCGTATGAGATGTAGGGTACTCATATAAAGGAGGTGTGCACACATACAATTGCCGTGTGAAAGCACAGCCAATTTATTGTGGAGGTTAACAGACATCATGGGCAGCCAGTGGAAACCCTGGAATGGGGAAATAAACGTAAAATTACTTAACATCATCTTTTCTTTGTTGTCCTTCCAGACTCCAGCTACTTCCTTTTCCTTTTCTTTTCCCACGATCCAGTTTCATCCCGAACAACCCACATACCCGTTTGCTCTTTGCATGCTTGTGTGTGCAGTTTATTTAGGAACAGGTTGGAAAAACTGGTGGATTGGATTCTTCTTGGTTTATCTGTGGGCAAGCAGAAGATGGCATCAGGCTGTGAACGGTGGCTGTAGAAGTATTTGAGGCTGCGGATGGTGGCTATCGGAGGATTTTTGATTGTGAAAATCCACAGCTTATGTTTGTATTACCCACAGCTCCAATGTGGGTAACGACAGATCTGAAGTTTTGGGGGGGGAACTGGAGCGGGTACAGCGGTCTGCGTTGCTTCTGCTGCCCACGCTTTGGGCCGCGTGGTGGTGGAGACGTGGCTCGAGGAGAAGGCAATCAGCTGTGGCCATGGGTAGGGTGCGAGCGTGTTTCCCTCCGGCTTGTCCCACCGGCAGCGAGGGAGCGGGGCAGCGTGGCGTTGCTTCCCGGGCTGTCTGTTCTAGCTAGCGCACCCTTGAACATCGCAGGCCTCTTAATCATCTCCGTAAAACTGTTTCCTCTGCAAAACACAGTGTATGCTTGGTGAAACATTTCACCGGGAAGAATTAACTTATTCTTTGATAAATTATCTTAAATATTGAGTTAATAATTGAGCACAGTGCGAATGTTCTGGGGGAGGAGGGAGTTTTAATTTTGCAGGAAAATTTCAAAATAATAATGAATTGCAATTTCTGTCATGCTCATAAAATTTATGCTTCTGGATTACTTGCAGATGAATCTCAGAATTTTTCAGTAATAGGTCATAAAAGCCTTGTTTTAAGCCTCCAGATAGCAGCGATCCTGCAGAAATGAAGCAGTAGTAGCTTCCACTAAAAAAGGTATGATCTGGTTTTCTTCAGCATATTTGACCACATACAGTACAAATTTAGAAAACTAAATTCAAGGCACCAAGGTCTGCAAATTTTCTACTAGGTTAATATATATTTTTCTACACATATCACTTCTGAAATTTCCTAGTAAAGATATTTTGGCTCTGACGATACACTCAAATGGGAATAACGAGTGAGAGCGTTCAAACCGTTGTGGTGCTGCAGGACAGGGGTTTGTCTCCACGGTAGTCACCAGCCCCAAAGTTGTGAGTTTTATAAGTGAGCCTGTTGCCCCAGGCGGCACGTGGGACACCGGCCCCCCACCCCTCGGCACCGGCTTTCTTCTCTCAGATTTCCTACCCTTTGTCAGTGGCTAATACTGAAAAGCGAAAGAAGGTTTTTACTTCATGAGAAGCTTTCTGGGTTTAGGTCTGTTTTCTCCAGAGTGTGTTAACAACAGGAAAAAGGGGTGTGTGCGTATACAAATAGATGTATTTCACGGTGTTTTATCAACAGGCTCTGTCCTGGGCGATGGGCACGCCTGCAGAACTGCCTGTTCTCAGCAAAGCTCTCGCGTGCTGTCTGCTACATGCAGTTACCCCGCGAGGTGTAACCGCGCTATCCCCTCGCGCTTACGCTGGCAGAAGGGTCAGAGCCCCGTGTCTCGGTGCTGCATCTCGTGCCGAGCCGGCACCCCGCGCTCACCCGCGCAGCCACGGCAAGGCAGCCCGCAGCAAAGCTTAGCGCAGGCGTGCAAGGGAAAGGATTTTGGGGGGGGGGGGGAGAGGAATCTGCCTCTCTCTTCAAATCCAGCACTCGGCAGTTGCTTGGAAGAGGGCTGGGAAGGCCGTGTGCTCCCAGCCTGGCGCCCGTCTCTCCCGGGACGGATGGGGGTCTCGGCGCCGTGCACCCACCCGTGTCCTGAGCCGCTGTGCAGCCTGTGCCCCGACGACACCCATCTGCTGCAAGCAGCGAGCCTGGGGTAGGGCAGAGGGCACTGCCGTGGAGATCTCACAACTGTTTCGTGACTGCGTGGTCCTTTGCCATACAAACGCTATGGGGAAATGCTTTAGCCCTTTACACAGCCAAGTGAGGTGTTTCCCCCTCTGCACGCTCGCTGTCCCTTTGGTCCTCTGCCCTGGCAGAGCAGACGTGGTGTTGCGCAGCCAGCGCGGGTGGGCAGCCCTGAACCTGGGGGAGATGCTTGCAGCCAAAGGCTTTGCCTGGTTGGCAGGCAGCGGTGGGACAGTTGCCTGTGCTGGATTCGAACGTGGCGAAGGAGAAGCAGCCGTGGTCACCACGCTGGCTGCATCCACGGACTGGTGCTTCTGCTCAAGGACCACGGGCAGTGGTGGGCTCAGGCTGCCAGGCAGACCTGGGAGGTCAGGGGTGGCTTCACAGCTTCTGCTGGAAGAGCAGCTCTGTACAGAGAGCTTCGGAGGGCTTTGTTGTCTGAACACCCAGTAGCTATGGGGTTACTGGAGGTCTCCCTGGCCATGCTGAGATTTTCTCTGTGCTGAGCTCTTCTGTTCTGGACTGGGTTGCAGAGCTTGTTCACCAGAATCATAGAACCATAGAATGGTTTGGGTGGGCAGGGACCCCACAGCCCACCCAGTGCCACCCCTGCCATGGGCAGGGACACCCTCCACCAGCCCAGGTTGCCCAAAGCCCCATCCAACCTGGCCTTGAACCCTGCCAGGGAGCCAGGGGCAGCCACAGCTTCTCTGGGCACCCTGTGCCAGGGCCTCAGCACCCTCACAGGGAAGGATTTCTTCCTTCTGAGGCAGCTCAGAGAGCATGCTGTGCACAGGGAGCGCCTGGGAGCGTAGGGCCTCCGTTGCCTCCATCCCTCAGCAGAACCGATTGGATTTATGATTTTTTTTGCAGTGCTGTAAAGATGGATTGACAGTGTAACAGTGTGGTGGAGTTATAAGGAGGATGGTGCAGGGAAAACATGCTCCTGTCTGAACAATCTGTAACTTTATTTTTGTCAGTAATCAATGGGGACTTGGGTATAATGAATAGTAAGAACCTCTTTAAAATTCAGCACCCTTTTGCAGGGAAGAGGGTTGGTCCAACACCGACTTGCATACGAGGCTTAATCTTAAAATACATCCTTGTGCTTTAAGCTCTGGTTGTCATCAAAGCTGTTTTGGAAGGAGTGGAATGTCACTGTCCGGGAAGCCAAGCAGGGCAGGAGTGACCTTTGCTGTGCCAAGACCCCAAGGGGTCTCCGCGGGCTGGGCCACCCAGTCTGGCTGCACGAGGGACATGGTTTTGACAGCAGTGGCCCTTAGGGTGCTGGAGGGGCTCCGCTCTCGGACCCCTTACACAGCAGACCTTTCTGCAGACTTGGAAACTGTCTCTTATCCTAAAAAAAAAAAAAAAAAATCTCTCTTCAAAAGGCTTGAGGCAATATAGGAAAAGGATTTCTTTTTAAAAGTAATGTTTTTCTTGGAAAAGGAAATGATGTTACAGAATTGGGGCTTGGTTAAAACCTTGATGTTGTAAAGTGGTGTTAATGGATTAATACACTGACAATGGATAAAAGGTTTGTCCTTAATAAGATGGATGTAGGATGACAGTATCTCCTTGTTTTATGGTTGCATAGTTGACCTCTGCCTGAAATTTCCTTTTCACTGTGTGCATACTTTGCAATTAATGGCATAAGCATATTGTGTTTCCTTGTCTGTTCTTTTCCCCCTTTTTTTTTTTTCCAAGAACGGTCTCTGATGATTAACAACCTCTCTATTGTTTCATGTAACCAAGCTGGAAGAGCGAATATGCAGGCAGAGACATTTTTCCCTGTAGCTGCTGTGCCATGCCCCATAACTCGAGCTGCGTGACTGGTCCTTTAGGCCCGGGCAGCAGGGAAGCCGTTGGCAGAAGGACAGCAGATAGCGGATCTGTGCCAGGGTGCACGTCAGGTGCCGGAGCAAGCGGCTGAAACCTGGGGTGACCCGGAGGAATTGCGAAATATTTTGGTGTCCCGAGCACAGGAGCTGGCGCGCACTCAGCAGGGGCAGTGGCCGGGGCTGATGGGGGGACCTCTTGGGTGGTAACCCGGCTGCACCTGGAAAGCAAGGCTGCGAGAGCAGAGTCACCCGTTTGTCGTATAGAGCGTTCCCTTTGATTGTACAGAGCGTCAGCCTACGTGTCTGGGGTGAGCCAGGGCGGCGTGCAGGGCTCGAAGGCTGCGTGGGCTCGGAGGAAGGGCTGTGCAGCTCCGAGGGTTACCTCAAGCTGTGCGCCTGGCCCCTGCAATGGGTCCTCAGCAGAGCTGCTGAAGCTGGAGAGAAAAACTTCTTTAGGGAAGGTTGACTTATGGCCAGGGCTACTAGGCAGCACCACTGGCAGAGGAGCCCGCTGTTGGTTTCCTTCCCTCTTGTCACTTATTTTATTTTCTTGATAATAAACATTTTCAGTGTTCATGGAGGAAAACTCACTTGCTGACTACAGCTGGTTTTGCTGCTGAATCATCCCCCAGTTTCCAGATGTGGGACGATAGATTTTTCTCTTGTGAACAAAAACCTCCACTTAGTCCTGCGTTGCATAGCTAGGTGCCCTGGGAGGGGGAGAGGGAAGGCGCTCCTTGGGAAACGTTCCAGGAAGAGCGGGAGTTGGCACTGAGGGGCCAGTCTCTACCCAAACCCCCAGTTTTGAGCTGCAGCGGTAGATTTGTGGTTCCCCGAGCGTGTCCTGGGTGGCAGAGCTGATGCAAACCGTCCTGCTGGCCTCTGGCTGGTGCCAGCCCGGCTGGCTGTGGCCTTGCGCTGGTTGGCGTCGAGGGACGGGCCTCCCTCCGTTGAAGATGAACCCGCAGGAGGCAAATGACCAGGTTCGTGTCGTTCTCTGAGGCTGAGCTCCCTCACCAGCTCACCGCCCCGACGGGCCCGTGCAGCCGGCGTGCGGGGCGAGAGCTGCTGGCATCCGCTTTGCCACCGCAGAGGTGTCCGTGGAGCCGCAGCTTTGGTGGCTCTCCGCAGGGCTGGCACCGCGGCCGACGGGCAGGGGAGCACAGGAGTAGCCGTGTTTCGATGCCCTCCGAGGAAGGCGTCAGTTTAAGTGGCCTAAGGGTGATATTGCAGAAGCGCTGTGTGACACACAGCCTTTTAGTGGGGCGGTTGGTATGGGTAATGGGGATACTGGGCTGGTGTTGGGGCACCCGGGGTGAGCGCGGTGGCGAGCTCTGCCGTGGTCAGCAGTGTGCGTGCCCGGCTGCCGCTGGCACCGATCCTTTGAGCGCGTTGTACTGTCGGCTTCCCCCGGCCTCGTGTTTCTGCTGGAGCTCTCGGGGAAGTTGCCGACAGCAGGGACCCCGCTGGCAGCACACAGACCAGGGGCACCTTCTGAACCTCTGTCCTCAGGGTTAATATCGTTAATTGGGAGCCCGCGGTGGGAAAGGTCGAGGAATGCTTGCTTGCCTGGTCACAGATCAGAGCCTCTCCTCCTCCCCGCTCCCCTCGGATGTGTTGGCCGTTGCTGCCCTGTGCTGCTGTCAACATCGCCTTTGGAAACTTTCCTTCCTCGCTTGCTATTTCTGGAGGTAGCATGTGATTAAATCAGTTCCCCATGCTCCGCTCCCGGTGGAAGGGGGCTCCCAGCTTTGTTCCCAGCAGAGGAAGGGTGGGCACGCCGACGGCTTTAACAGCCTACCCAGGCCTTTGTTCCTCTTGGAATGGATGCTGCCACGCTCGGCTCCAGCTTGTGGTGCTGATGGAGTGCCGGCGTGTGTGTGTTTCTGTTGGGGCTCTGGGCTGACAAAGGATTATTTTAGAACATGTTACTCTGTTGAGCTAGAGAAATACAACCTGTCAGAAGGCTGATCTTCTTACAGCCACTGTTTTCATTATGTTAGGCTTTTAAATCATCCTCAAACTGTGGTTGAAACCTTCTGCCATTGTTTTTCCCCATTTTATTGCATCCACTCTAAAGTAGCAAAGCTGTAGTAGTGGCTGGGACAGGAGGAAGAGCACTGGTGTTTGAGGACAGGAGAGTCTTGGGATGAAGCCACAGCGTTGGCTCGGAGGGTGGCTCTGCCGCAGGCAGTGCTGGGTGCGTTGCTTCATCCTTCTGCCTTTCAGGTCCTCTCTAAATTAATGACATTTCTTTTCCTCTCTCAACTCTTTGCCTGACCCATTCATTCAGGCTCTAAGTACTTGTGGGTAAAGATGGCTTCTTGCTCCTTGCCTGAGTAGCACCTACCAGGTGTTACTGTAATGCCCGTAAGATGTAAAGGGAATCGTCTGCTTTGCTCTAAGTTCATATCCCTCATGTGCTTCTTTGAGAAGAGCGTGGAGCATTTGCGTTCTCTTGTTTTAAAACCTGCCCTAGTTGTTATTTCGATATAACTCCAAAGCTGCGGCAACCTGATGTTTCGAATGTAGAAGGCTGCGAGGAACCTTACTGCTGGGGGAGGTCAAGGCAGGTTCTCTCTTATCTTTTAGTACTTCTTCCATTTTGATGGTCCGTCTTAAAAATGAGGACAGCAGACCCTAGTCGGGGTGACACCAGACATGTCAGCAGTCCCTTCTCAGTGGAGCCAGGGTCTTCATAAGATTTTCTTCTTGTGTTTTCCAGGTCTACAACTCGAACAAGGACAACCAGAGCGAAGGCAGTAAGTATTTCTTTTCAAGCCAGACTCCCGAGAAGGTGCTGGGTGCACACACTTTGCTGGGTCAGCAGGAGATGCTGAGCTGCGGGGACACCGGGCTGTGCTGTGCTCCCTGGGACAGGGGCTTGGTGTGAGGACCGCGGGATGGCCCTGGGGAGGAGCTGGATCCGGTGCCCAGCACGGAACTGGTGCAGAAACTTGGTGGTGGGACCCGGGGCCATGGAGAACAGTGCTAAGCTGTTCCCTTAGCACTTTGAGGTGCATCCCCTCCCACCTGCCCCGTGCCCCGAGATCCCTGGGCTATGGCAGCAGTGCAGGGGTGCTGGCGTGTCTCGGGACCGGCTCCTTTCGCTTAGCGGAGCCAACGGGTGCAGGTGGCATCTTGGATCAACCAGCTCTCCTTTCTGAACCAGAATTTGGTGGACAAACGTGCCTTTTCCAAAGGGGAACGGGAGCAAAAATACAGAGTAAAGAGGTCCCGCCTAATCAGGATTGTCAACCAGAGCCCCTAAAAAAAGAGCTGTTTTTATTGTAGTTCAGGCAATCAAAGACTTGAGTCAAGAAAGCACTTGTTTTTCTTCCTGGAGGAGCAGTTGCACCTGGTCCTGGCTCTTATGTCCTGTGTTTCAAAACCCTTAATTGAGCCATTTCCCAGTAGGTTTGAATTGCCATAATTGCAATGCTCAGAACTCTGATCCCTTCCCTCCTTCCCCCAAAGTCATCGGTCATGTGAGAGCCCAGCCTGGGTTGACGAGTAGTAAATAGTTCATTTTTATGCTGCCTCAGACAGGGCATTTTCATCTTCAGTAGAAGCATTTTTCTTATAATAATAGCTATAATTTGCAGATAATGTTCCTCGCACCCATTTTCAGCCCTTGCACAAGACAGTCTCTTCCTCCTCTCTGCTCTCTCCGAGGTGGCTTCTCCCTTCCCTGTTGGTTCTCCATGGCGTCACGTGCACATCCATCTTACCCATACGTGTTCCTCTTGGCTTTGCGCGGCCCCGATCATCCTCGCAGGGTTAAATGCTGTGCCTCACGCTTGGTCAATGCCCCAGCTGGATATGAAGTCTGCATAGAACAGCTCTGTCTTTTCTCCCTTTTAAAGAGGGGCCAAATGAGGTTTTTGGGGTCAGAGAAGAGGACTTGCTCAACTCTGTCCTAGCCTGGCCACGGGCTGCCATTGCTGTGTGTCCCCTGCGCACAGCCACTGGCTCTGCCGGGACAGTGTGTGGTGATTTGGCTAAAGAAACGTGTTAAAAGAACCATTTGCTAAACTGTGTTGAGGGGTGATGAAAAAGCAGGGAAAACATTAGGGATGGGGATGGGAGGAAGGATTGGTGAAGCAATTGGTGAAGTAATTACCGCTTCTGAAAGAAGCGCTTGTCAAAGCGTGACCTTCCCATCTTACGTGCTGTCAGCCAGAAATCCTCCTGGGGCCGTGACTTACGCTGGAGTCATCCTGCAAAGTAACGGCAGCTCTCTTAGACATGGTAAGAGCTCAAGTCAAGCATGTCCATGACTTTCCCAGGGTTGTTTGCATTGTCTAATCCCGGTTTTCAGCTGCCGAGCTTGCGACGGATCCCAGATCGGGGCTCTAGACGCCTCTTTAGGGTTTCCTTGGGTAAGAGCTGTCTGGGGGGTGGTGCTCCCCCCCCCCCCCGGGCGCCTCACTGCCAGGCTGTGTCTGCCCCTGAGCCCCGGCTCCTGCCCATGGTTGGTTGTGCACAGCCTCATCCAGCGTGCGCAGCGTTAGCGGAGGTGTGGGCAGGACCAGGCTGGGCTGCAGGCAGCACGGGGCTGCCTGCTGTGGCCGCTGCTGCTGTATAAATATATAAATAGGTGATTTTCCTGGGCTGAACCTGGGAGGGGTGTACGTGTTGGAGGGGAATGTCTCGCTCTGGGTGCTGCGCTGACGGGGCAATGCTCGGCCGGGAGGGTGGGCTGTGCGCCCCATGGCAGGACGTGCTGTGTCCCACGGTAGGACGTGCTGCCCCACGCGTCCGCTGCCCGGAGCGGGCTGAGCATTTCCGCTGGCGGCTGCTGCTTTTTGGCCATGGCCTGCGGCTGCTGCCAGCCCCTGACGGATCCCTAGCTGGAAGCCCACCCTTGGGGCTGGTGGCTTTGAGGAGAAAGCCGGTTTGTCCCCGGGCTGGGGCAGCTCCCGTGGTTGCCTCCCATGTGGGTTCCCAGCCCAGCCCTGGGCTGCCTGTGCCGCTTCGGGATGTTGTTTGTTTGTAGTGCTGGTAGTGGTGCAGCCCGTGCGTCAGCCGAGCCTCTCCAAAACAGCTCAGCGTTTGGCAAAGTGTAGCGAGACTTTGACAAAGACACCAAATGCCAAGTTTCTCCCTGCGTGTCTTCACCAGATGAGTACGAAGCTGGGGTTTAGTCAGCCGAGGAGGCTTTGGCAAAGATTCTTATCTTTTAGTACCTCTTCCATTTTGATGGTCCGTCTTAAAAATGAGAAGAGTCCTCCTCGTCTGCTCTGTGGGCTCCTCTCCCCTGGCTTCGGGGAGCGCGTTGGGACCCTCGGCTGGAGGCTGCTTACGCAGCAGTGCTTCTAAACGGTCTGGTGGTGATTATTTTCACATACGGCTCTGCTGGGGCTGCCGCTGGTACGTTCAGACATCTGACTCTGCTTTAGCCCTCATTAAAACCATGTCTGTAGTGAACTGCTTGCCTCACCAGCTACACTTAAAATTGATTTGGAGACTGGCTTTTTGCCACGCAAGCCTTGATACAGGAGCTTCCTATAGGGCCTCGAAATGAGCGCAGTCATTCGGTGGAGTCCGGATGCAATTCCTGACCCTGAAAACCTGTATACCTCTGCTTCCTGCCCCTACGTGGCTTAGTCCGACAGAGACTCCGCAGTGCTATAGTGAGGTCTGCTTTTTGGCCACTATCTAATTTTACAGCGCTTTTGGGTTTTACATCCTGCTGTGTGGCCAGATGGCCATCGGCCTACAGGGTGATTTATCTTAATCTTCTTTGGGAGCTGGGAGGAAGCCGTGCCGAGCAGTGGGGGTGGGCGGGTGTCGGTGAACCGCGAGAGCCAGACGAATTTAGATGCGCTAGTTTGGAAACCAGGAGGACTTGCCCTGCTCTGTGGAAACAAATCCTCCAGGCCATTTGTGCTTATTGCATGGAAAAGCACAGAAGAACTCCTTTCCCCTCCCCTCCCCACCATTTCCCTCTCCTTTTTCCATATCCACTTGGTTCCCCATTAGTTCAGGACCCCATCAGAAGGTATCTTTATTTTCATAAGCTCTCCACAGACCTTGAGTCCCTTGACTGCCCTGTCTGCTGGTGCGCTTGTCCGGGTGGCCTGGCCCTCCCCAGCAATCCGCATTTCCCAATCTTTGCAGCTCACTGGTGGTTTGAGACTTGAAGTAACACTTGAAAACTCATTTCTCTCTGCTCTCTGCTTCTTGGTTTCTCCCTTTCTCTGTGGCTTTGAATTCCCTGAAGTCTTTGAACGAATTCCTAACGGTAATCATCGTGGCCCTTCGTTGCACGGCGCAGAAACGGGGGGGGTAGGGGGTGCAGGAGAGCTTGCTTTGACCTTGCACTGCCGTGACCGATGCGCACACAGCTGGAGTCAGCAAGGCTGCCTGAGGCTGAACAGAGCTGATTCAGTCGTCTTACCCCCTTACCGATGCTCTGATATGCCATATCAGCGTAAAGTAAAGGAATTAATGGATTAAGTAGAAATAATCTGGTAGGCAAAAATAGAATGGGATGAGACCAGCTCAGTAACACTAGAAATACGATGCTACATGAAGGTCAGATAAGTATGTGTGTGTGCGCAACAGCTGTCATACAAACAATGTGTATCACCTCTGCTGATGTAAAATATTTCTCTGCTAGATTACGGTGTGAATACTGCATCTCAGCCGTGCATTGAAATGCTGCTCTTGTATGAAGCGCCTGTGACGTCTGTCCTGGCCCGGAGCTGTGTTTCACGTCTTCCCCTGGCGAGTGAGAGCCCCAGGGGAGGGGGAGTAGCAGGAGGCAGAGTTGTAGACTTTGCCCCTGAAGCAGGTTTGAATGCATGAACAGAGGAAAATGCTGCCTCTGATAATAAAAGGGTTTGTAAATCCACTGCCTCGTATGACTGAGAGGCCGTTTTAAACGTATAGGATGGGGATTAGGGATGCCTGTTGTGAAGAGCGGAGAAACACGTTGACCATGCTTTTCTGTGGCAGCCCCAAGAGTTTGCTCTTCCCTGCTGCCTTCCCTCTCGTTTCCTGACCCCGGTCGATGGCAGGAGGCAGCTCCCCAGTGATTTAAATCCATCTGAGCATGGGGTGTGGGACCCATCCCTCCCGTACGGACATTCCTGCCTCTGCCTTCTGCAGCGGCAGCTCTCGCTGAGGTCACCTGGCTGAAGACTTGGGTTTGGTGGGGGTTTTGAGACAGCAGGGTTCGTTTTTTTTTGTTAATCTTGCTGAACCCTCTTGCTGCACTAATCCTGCTGTCAGGGCATGGAGGAGGATGGGGCTGTAAGAGCTGCTGGGACCGCAGACCCTGCGTTTCACGTGGGCACGCTCGGCTCTCCAGCCCCAGAAAGCCATCGGTTGCCCCTTCCTTCCTCCCCGCTTCCTGACCTGCAGCCGCTATCAGGCAGAAGCTAAGTGGGGTCTAAGGTGCTGAACCAACGCTGGGGGCTGCGGATCGCTGTGCCGTGGGGGCCAGTGGAGCAAGTGTAAGATCTGGACAGCAGTAGATGCAAATCCGCCCTTGATCTGTGCTGTTGCTGAACTGAATCGTTGGTAAATGAATGAGATAAAGAGAAGCTGCTTCTGCTGTGAGAAGGGAAATCAAGCTTTTACAATGCTCATTAAAAGTGAAATTTAAGGATGAACAAAGGCACTTTGGATATTTAATCAGATATTATTTCTGGCTATAACTCCTGCAAATAAATCCCTGACCTTTCCTGATCCAGAGCTCAGCAATGAGTGGAAGAGCTGATTTGTTGGGCTGGGAGGATTCCGCTTGGTGCCTTCCCTCCCCAAGGACTGCTCGGCCCCTTACCTCTGCTGTGGCCGACGCTGCGGAAAGCTGCGACCCAACCTCTTGCTGAGCGGTAGAGCGGTGGGCTCTGGAGGGGGCACCCCAGAATGGGGCACGCCTTTGTAGGTGTCTTCTGCTCATGTTAAACTTGGCGAGGGACTGAGGGAAATCTGCTGGTTTACGGAATGGGTTGGCACTTAAAGTGTGTGGCAGAGAGCCTGCGATGGTGAACCGCGTTGGCGGGACGGCACCGTGCACATGTACTGAAAGATCAGGGCTCTGGCCAGCGCTAAGCCAAGGCTGGTATCGCCTGTTGAGCCGGGTTTGCCTGCAGAAACGGGTTTCGACACGGTGGTTTCCTGCTTCTGTGGTACCCCTGTGCTTGTGTTTGTCGGGGATGTGGGTTATGGTAGGCTGTGCCCCACCGATCGATGGCACATTGATTTTGTGCTGCGTGCATGCTCGGCGAGGGGCTGGGAGCAGTGCTGGAGAGCCCTCCAGGTGCCTCGCAAAGGGGCCTGGAGCTTCTGGATATTCGCACATCCTATGGCACAGGCATCCTGTAACTTGTGTGCTTATGTTGGCTCGGCACTTCAGTGTGCTTGCCCAGAAAAATATAATAGAGCTGTTTTACTGTTTCAGGTTCTCGTGCCATTCATCAAACATGAAACACCACCAGCAGAGAACTCAAAACAAGTGATTAGTAAGGGACTGTGCCATGCAAGCCATAGGCAGCCAGCGAGCTGGCAGCTTATCGTGGAGCAGCAGTGAATCTATGTTTAAATAAATGATGTGAACAGGGGGAATGCAAAGAAGTAAAATTGCACGTGCCTTGCTGCGAGGACACTGCCGGCCCTGGGCTCTGATCCCTTCCTGCTGTGCTCTTGATAAAATGCAGTTTTGTGTCTCTTACGGCATTCCCACAAATCTGTGCAGGCGTGAAGTCATCTGCTTTTAAACTAACGCTGCGCCTTTTCTACCTGCGAGAGGTCAACATCTTAAACGAGCGCAGCCGTGCTGCACGCAGCCGCGCTGAACCAGCCTCTGTCAGGCGCAGCTGGGAAAATCCTGCACCTTTGTGCAGGGAGCGGGGCGGGTGGTGGCTCTGCCCCAGGCCCTGGTGCTGTTCCCCCCTCCGTCTGCTGGGTCCGCACGGCCGCAGGATGACGGCAGGGACGGGTGCATCCCCGCCAGCTCGAGGGCCTGCCAGGGCGAAAGGGTTTTGCTTGAGGTGGCACAAGGGAGGCGGGCGGGCTGCGTGCCCTGCGTCGTGCCCTGCGTCCCGCGGCCTCTGCCCAGGATGCTCGTCCCAGCCCTGGAGCCCGGGGTGACTTTGCACACCCTTCTCTGTGGGGCTTCTGCCGTATGAAAGGTTTCCCAAACCTTTATATGGGGAGGAAGTAATTTTCCTTAACAAATAGCTGTCTGCGGGCAGTGTTTTCCACGCAGCGGTAGAAAGCTGACTAAGGGATTAATTCTTCCAGCGTTTTTGGATCCGCGTATTAGTAATTCCTTGAAATTAAATGTGAAAACCTGCAATGGCACGAGTTAATTGAGTTTTACATTCCATTAATGGGAATGTTTTAGATCTTAGTCTCAGGCAGAGTCAGCTGCCTTCAGGACATCCTAATTTGCACCAAATAAATATTTCATTTGTGCTAATAAAAGAAGGGGCTGTTCTTGAACTGTGCACATCTGCATAGAGCGAGGGTAAATGGGATGTAATGTATAGTGTTCGTGAGACAATATTGTTTAGCCGGGCTGTTGCATCGCTGCGGGGCAGGAGGGTCTGCCTGCAGTGTGGTGCAGGCAGGGTGCAGGCAGGGTGCAAGCACTGGTGGGGGGCCGGGGTTGGCGCTGGCTGGCTCCCCAGGGACAGGTCCCTTCCCGCTGGGCACAGGAGATGCTTTGGGCAGAGATTTGACCCGAAATTTGTTCCCATCTCCCAGTCCCTATTGCTCTTCCATCGCTACGTGCCGTCAGGTCTCTCCTCTTTGTGTTACGTCTTTACCTCCACGCTTCCACCTTTGCTTTGATTCCTTTACTCCATTTTCCTTCACAGTCGCTGCTCACAGTTATCTCCTGCTTCTCTCTTCCACTTGTCTCTTTCCCCGTTCTCCTTTTACCGTAAGTTTTCATTGCTCCAACCTGTCTTATGGCTTGCCCTTGAAAAAACCTGCATCTGCACAAAACCACCTCAAAAGCCCCAAGAAGAGATCCGAGGCCCCGAAGGCCCTCGCCCCGCTGCCCCAGGCAGAGCCTGGGAGGTGCGTCCCGTACCCCAGATACGCAGGCGGTCCCCAGTGACGGAGCTGGCCTGGAGATGGAGGTATCTCTCCAGCACGTGGTTAGCTGCCGGGGGGAGCTGCAAGGATTGATAGGAGTTACCCAGGACTCAGCACACAAGCTGCCTCGTGTGCCATTTTCAAGGTTTTGTTGTGTCAAAAATAAATAAGATTCCCCTTTTTTTTCCAGGCAACCTAGTGTCAACTTTCCAGACAAAGGTCTCTTTGGGTTACCTCATCTTCCTCCTAAATTAATATTTTGACCAAGTGCAGATGTAAATCTCTGACGGAGCCCGGGGCTCTGCTGCTCGGCAGGCACGGGAGGTGCTGGTTCCGAGGGATGCAGAGGCTGAAATGACGGACTAGTGTTCTGCGCTCACCTGGGTTACACCTGGTACAGGGTACTGTACTTGTGCCTTTCCGCCATGAACACCTAATTTATCTCCTTCTCCTTCCTCCCGCCTCGTTCGAGCAGTGGCACAGTATTGCTGTGAATGTCAGCGATGACTGTGGGATGAGCGCGGTGCTCGGCGTGAAGCCGTCCCTCTGCTAGGTGTTTATCGCTTCTCTCTTCTCTTCCCTTTCAGCTGCCCAGTTGGATGATATCGGCTTCAGCATTATCAAGAAATGCATACATGCTGTCGAAACAAGAGGTAGAGCAGCTCACCAGATGGTCTTGGTTTGGGGGACGGTTGCAGCTGTTTGTAGCACAGCAATTGCTTACCTGCTCTTTTCATGAGCAACAATGATTCATTAACCCTTGGAGACCCACATCAGATAAACCTGGAATATGCTCAGGCAGATGCGTTCGCTGAGCCACGCGTTTGCCCGGTGGCTGGGGTTAGCCAGGGTTCAGCACGCAGCAGGGCAGAGTTTGAAATAACGCCCTGGACTTGCAAGATGGGGGAAGGGTCCGAAGCTGGGAACCTCACTTGGGCATCCCTTCATGGTACCACTACAAGGCATTTCCTCTCCTGTGGGATAACAAACAGATCTGTGCTTCAGTCCTTCCCCTAAATCTCTTGCAAAGACTATTTATATACAGACGGGCTATCTTGTTAGCATCTGGATGACATCAAAACAAAATTTCGCCCTCTTCTATGATTTTGAATGTAGTTGGTGAGAGGGTTTAATTATTTTTGCTATTAGAGAAGCCAAAGAAATGTTAGTAGCTCTTTTGCCATTCTCCTGACAAGCTCTTTATTTTTCCTAGGGATCAATGAGCAAGGGCTCTACCGAATTGTTGGAGTAAACTCTAGAGTTCAAAAGCTGCTGAGTATATTGATGGGTAAGTATCTCGTATTTTGTTAAAGGCAAGTAGATTGTGCTGCTTTGAAGTCTTGCCAGCCGAGAAGGGAGGCTCTTGTCGGGGTCCCTAATTGTGGTGAATGTGCTCTTAGGGCCACGTGCTGTTAGAGGCCGGGAGGTCCCGGGGCACCACTGGCAGGTTGCTAAGGTAGGACTCATGTAGGACGTTGCTTTCAAAGGTCTTCTGGTGCAGTCACTGGTGTCCTGCTCACATGCACTATGAATTTTGGCAGCCTTTCCAAATGCAAACTAAAATCTTCAAAGAAATAGCTGAAAGCTTTGGTTTTTAATCTCATACCTGCCACGTTGTTCCCAGAATACTTTTTAATTATTTTCTCTTGTGTGTTGCATGCTGCCTGTGGCTCTTCTTACTTTCCCCTTGGACCTTCTCGTGCCTGTTTTAACACGGCCTGGCCCAGACCTTTCAAGCATGCGTTTCCCTCATGCCTGAGGCATCGGGTCCTGCGGGTCTGGGTGCTTGGGAGGAGAGAAGGTGTTGGATCACACCATGGCAGAGCTTGATGTTGGCGTCGTGGGGCTCCTTTGAGCACTGGCCACCCTGTGCAGCCGCCGTGCAGCTGCCCAGGAGCCCTCAGAAACCGCTCCCCACCTCCCAGCTGATGTGATGGCAAGAGAGAGGCCGCAGCATTTGCTGCAAGCGCCTTTGCGCTCTGCACCCGTGGGCCTCACCTGAGGGCAAACAGGTCTTGTGGTTGTCAGTGAGCAGGTAGTTCTTCCTGGTGCGGGGTAGGTCTGGGACCACTGCAGCTGACTGTTCCTGGAGCGGTTCCCTGTCGATGGTGTTGGTTTTCCATCACCCCATAGCTGTGCAAAGCCATCCGTTGGGTCGCACTTGTTGGTTTGCCTTGGAGAATCCATAGCCTGACTCCCAGCCTAGTGTCTGTGTCAGAAGCCCAGGGCTTGTACTGGACCCAAAAAGAAATGCGAGCCGTTCCCCTCTTTGGTCTTTTCGCTGCCTTCCCAGGCCTTGGCCCCTCCAGCAGAACCTCCCTGCTCCCTCTGCCCTTGTCTGTGGTCCAGGCTGGTGCTGAGGTTGGCTACGTGTGACCAAACCATTTCACCCCCTGAACTAGCAAGCGGCATTTCCACCCCCCCGCTGCGGCCCTGCGGCAGTCTGTCTGTCCGGACACGCATGAGACAGACATTTGAAGAACCGCTTTGAGAAAACACACACTTGGGTTGGAGCAGCAGCAGCTGCCCTCTGCCAGTCCCAGCTCATCCTTCTCAGACTTGGCAAAACCACGTATGAAATAGGTGTAATAATGAGGAAACAAATGCTTCGTAATTTGTTAGCGCCCTTATGAAAGTGTTTGTTACTTCTTTGGGGGAAATGAGGGGAAATGAGTGACATTCGTGGTCTTCTTCCTCTTTCCATTTGCTTATTATCATTCCTTTGCAACATGACTTCCTTTTCGTTGCCTTCACAAAATGCCAGTGTTCCTCTCCCTACATATTTCACCTTGCAAAAACTTTTAATCCGTTGCGTTTCACTTTCAACATCTTTCCTTCTCCTCTCCCAATTCCCCGATCTTTTCCCAGCATTCACTGAGCAAAGCCCGTGGTGGCTGTTACAGTTGTCAGCGTTAACCTATGCAAAATTGATAATCCAGGGATAATTAGGAAACAGAAGGGTAAGGCTCTAAATCAGAGGCTGACGCAAGGGGACCTCTCTGCACCAGCTTTGCTCTGGCATTTGGAAAGTTCGCTGCAGTCACAAGCGCTGGTGGCTGACTCTATTAGTGGAAGTTTGGCACAGGTTCTGGGGCATGTGAGTATGTCCTGCTAGCCACCCAAGTACAGCAGATAAGCCAGAGTTGTCTCATGGCGCACACATTTGGCACCACTGCGTTAGAGCATCGGTTAAAGAGCATTGCTGCCCGCTGATAAAAATAGGCTGGGGATTGGGTGCCCCACGGCGCAGCGGGTCTGACGTGCCAGGTCCTCTGCTCGTGCTTTTCACGCTGGTGTGATCGTCCCGTGAGCTAGCGGAGCAGCTCATCTTGTCGTCTTCTCGCAAGGGTGATTTCAGGCTGTGTCGGTTCTGGGCTGAGGTGGCGGGGCTGTGACAGATGGCAAAACTTGCTTGGTTTAAGAGCTCTCGGAGCTGGGAGGGATTCAAAGTTTTGGACAGCATCCAGCATCCATTATCTCCTCAGCGACTGGAGCCACTCAGCTGTCGACCTCATGTCTCCTAATGCAGTGATATATCGTCGGTGGTTTTTCTTTGTTCCGGCACGTCTTCATTAGTTGTGGGTGCTGGAAGCCTCATGAGAGGCGAGTGCATGCCGGGGGGATGCTGGACGTGGCACTCCCTTGGGGATCTCCTGTGCCGTCGGACGCCGGGACGCTTTGCTAACCCCTGACTCCGTATCTTTCTCTGAATCGCAGGCGATTAAATCGTCTTCAACAATCCCAGCGTTCACGCTGTCTGTAGCGTCAGTGTCAAACGGAAACGCATCCGTTGTCAAGCCCCCTTCTGTTCTGGGCTGCCCTCGGGGCTCTGACCTCCTGCCGGTAGCGGCACCGCTCGAACACTCGTTCGGATCCAGCCCTCGTCAACGGAGGAGCCAAATTGTGCTTACAACTTCAGGTTTCCCTTATATTTAGAAATGAATGTGGGCAGCGTTACTGAGTCACATACAGTTGAAATGGCAAAAAGATCGGGTTTCCCTGAGCGGTGGCTGGTGTCGGTGACGCTGCCGGGAAGGCCTTTGGCACGAGGCGTCTCTGCAGGAGGTCGGCACTGCTCTTGGCCGACCGTGGAGCGCAGGCTTCCCGTGGGCAGCAGCCGGGTCGGGGACAGCGCAGGTCTTGGGCTTGGGCAAGCGGGGTGAAGCGGGGAGGTGTGCAGGGCTCGTGGGAGGCAGGTCATCCGTGGCAGAGCAGGCTGCCTTTCCCTAGCCTTCACCGTCACCGGGCACCATCAACATGAGGACAAAACCCAACAAATAAACAAACTTTTATCAGTCAGAGCTGCCATGAAAGGGTTTATTGTGGAAGCGTGTGTGCGCAGGACAGCGGTGGTGCCAGCAGATCCGCTGCCGAAACTCGGCACTGCCATGAGCGCCTGATCTGCTCTTGCTCCTTCCCGAGGTGAGCCATCAGGGCTGGCGGGTGAGGCTCCCCACCGCCCCTCGCTGCGGGATATAAGGTGCCCTATGGCTGTTCTGGAAATCTCTCGAGCCGCCCAGGCGTGGGTGAGAATTACGGCTGGGTGATGAGGTGGTATCCCAGGCGGTTCCCCTTGCCTGGAGGAATTGGTGAGGAACTGAAACCAGCTCTGGTGGGGCAGCAGGTTTCTCCATCGCCAGGAAGCAGATGGAGACGTTCCTTAGAAAGGGCTTCGGGTGGTGGCTGTGCGGGACGGGCTGGGCAGCAGCCGTGGCCAGCGGGGACGGCTGCCTCGGGGAGCATCCCCGGCATGGCACACCGGTGTCCTGCTGCGGTTCCATCACAGCCGTGGGTTTGGGGGTGTCTGATCAGCCTGGGCTTCCCTCCTCCCCACCGTGCCGCGGCCAGCCCCGTTCCCTGCCCCGTGGTGCAGGGATGAACGCCTGGAGATGAACGGGGCCCCCATCCCCTCCGCTGCCACTGTTGTTTGCCTCCAGGAGGAAAACAAACGAGCAAAGCTAATTTTTTGGGAGTAGGAATGGATTCCTCCCGCCCCTGAATTTCTTCGTAGATCCTGCCATAAAAACACACATTCAAATTTCTTCTTGATTTAGATCTGGAGAGCTGCAGCTCCCTTTTCTTTCCTCAAATATCCCCCGGGTGAGGCCGTAAGTGATCTGCTGTGGTGGCAGCCCGGGAGAGCCGGGGAGCGCTGTCCTTGCGGCAGTTGTGACCATGCTGAACGGGGGAACAGGAACGGGGTGATGCTGTGGCGGCCGGCAGTGTCACGGGGGGAGCAAAGTGCTTTTTCAGCCTCTGCTGGAGTAAAAGGCCTGGGGAAGTTAACTTTCCACTCCTTTTTCCCTCGCCCTTTCACTGCAGCCTTTCCCACATCTGCCGAGACCTCCGATGAGTCATTTGCAGCAATAAGCACCTTCAGGGTTAATTCTGCGTTTGGCTTGTGCCGGGCCCTGTTTCACGGTTACGCCAGGGCACGTGGAAGTGTGTCCTTGTGCGAGGCACCGGTTCGCGGTGGGGCTGGCTGCAGCCATCTCTAGCTGGGGAGGCAGATGCTCCATCTGCAACCTACAAAGTTAACTTTTTGCGGAGTCATAAATTTGAAGGTCAAGGGGAACTTCATGAGACCGACCGTAGAATTTCACTTAGTGTTTCATGACTCATGCCTATAAACTCCTGGATGAGCTTTTGAAAAAACATGCAGGCTTGAGTTGTTTGTTCAACTTCAGTGAAGGTCTTGCTATTAAAAAGGGGTTTTTAAAAATGGGTGGGGTTTTTCGGGTTTGGGGGTTTTTTTTACTATGCCAAGCTTATCTTTAATCTATTAAAATTGCCTCCTTAAAAAGGTAGTGCAATAGGAAGTTGCCTTGGCACTGACGAGGAAGGACGGTGCTCATTTGTGTGATTGCTGTGAGAGATACATGTGATCTTTGTGTGAATATACATTTCTTAAATGTTTACTTTTTCAAGTGCTCCTCTTGATGTTTTTTTTTTAATTAAAATAAACCCTTTGCCCTAAGGGAAAGCCTAACTCTTATTCAGTGCATTCTTTTAATTAGTTTTAAAATTACACTATGCTTACCTATTGCTTTAAAATTCAAAAGCGCATTATACATGTCTGTGAAAAGACAAACACCCACTGAGCTGAATCCGTGGGACCAGATGGCGGCGGCAGCTGTATCTGGCGTCAGGCTTGGCCTTGGTCGCGGCGAGCGCCGCTCTGCGCCTGCTCCGGCTCTCCAGGGACGCTGGGCGCGTCCATGTCACTGACAGGACCCACAGCCGTGTCTCCCGGGGTCCCTGCAGAGGTTTCCCAGGGATTTCGGTGGGAGCAGGATCCCTCTTGTGTTTCCAGGTCCCGCTCAGCCTTCGGCTCCAGAGCAGCTGAGAGGTGCCAGGACCGCGTTAGCAAAGAGCGTTCGTGAAGCAGCATCCAAGCAGGAGAGAAACAACCTGCTCACGCCTGCAGACAGGGCAGGTTCGTGCCCTGCTCCTCCCCAGCCGTGACCGGCACAGCGCTCCTTGCTTCTCGCCTGGAGCGGTCGCCGTCTTGGTCCTCGGTGCCTCGGCGCTGTGCGTGAGGTATCCACGGCTAGGCCACTTAATGCCGATCTGACGGTGGCTTTTGAGTTGACTGGTTGCAGTTGTCAGCAAGATTAAAAAAAAAAAAAAAAAAAAAAGTCATCTGCACTGGTGTCCGCAAGGGGCGAGTGTGCAGATGGCAGCGGTCACCGAGGAGCCCCCCCCCGGCACGGCCAGCTCGGCTCCGGCCCCCATGGCGGCTGGGTCCCGGTGTGGGCGGAGGTGCCAAAGAAGGGAATGGTCGCTGCTTCCCGAGGGCTCTTTTATTGTCAGAGCATTAAGGGGTTTCCACAGAAATCAGTAAAAATAGTGCCTTATCGATCTCACTACGGAACTTTGTGCAGACAAGTCTTGCTTCCTGGCCTGGGTTGGTGGTTTGCAGAAGGCAGGGAGAAGCAGAACGCTGCGGAGTCCTGCGAGCAGGGTTTGCAGGCGGCTGGTCCTGATCTGCCTTGGGAGGGAACAGGCTGCTGGTCCGGAGCCTCCTGTTCACAGCGTCCAGAACAGCTGCGCGTTTTTCTGGTTTCTTGAAAGGAATTTTTAAAAGGAAAGATAGGAGGGGAAAAAATGTGGAAAGGAAAGGAAGGCCTCGGAGGAAATGGAGAAAAGTATTCTGCAGTATTTAACGACAAAAATAGAGGCACTTTGGAGGCTCCTCGGCCCCAGATGCTCGCACTGCGCAGAGCTGGAAACCGGAGGGCAGGAGGGCAGCTCCGTGGTTCCCGTGGGATCTGCGAGCCGGTGCCATGAATCCCTGGGCAGAGATGGGGTGCGGGTAAGGGTGGGTGGTGCTGGGGTGCTGAACCCTTTTGGCACGAGCATTGAGAGGGCGGTGGGGCACGGGGCTGGCACACGTGCAGTTACGAGTCACGGGACTGGATTTCCTCTGGGCACGTTGGCATCGCGGCTGGGTGGATGCCCGGTTCCCACGGAGCCGTGCCGGGGGCTGGAAGAGCAGTGTGATGCAGAGGTGCTGAGCCGGTCCTGGGCCCCTCGCAACGAAACACGGCCAGGAGAGCCACTCTCCTAGGAGCTTGGTGATACCGATTGGCGGGAAGGGCAGGCTGAGCCTGTGCATGGCACTGAGCTGGTGGCACCTCACTGCCCTCAGACCCGCCACAGGCCCTGGGGTGCCAGTTTGGGCAGTGCCGGGATGGACACGCTCCAGGGCTGCCCCAGGAGCCATGGCAGCGTCGGGCTGGCGAGGGCGTTCCTGGAGCGGTGAGCTGAGTGAGGGCCCCCTGGAGCCGGCAGCCCGGCGGGTAATGTGCCGAGGCCGGCTGTGCCGGAGCCCGGCCGTGGAGCGCCGTGCAGCAGCCCCTCTTCCTCCTGCCTGTCCAAAGGAAATGCAGCCGAGGGAGCACGGATCTGCCTTCCTGCACCCTCCACAGCGGTTCGGGCTGCTCCAGGGGCTCTTCCCCACCTTGGGCAGGAGAACAAGCCGCCTCCTGTCCCCCCCACACCTGGGCAGGGCTCCTGCCTCCGCCACCCTGCCTGTCCTGCAGCCCGCCCGACACCCGCCCCCCGCCGCAGGGGCCGTGCACCGTTGCTGCCGTTGCTCGCGTTGGTTTGGGCTGTGGCAGTGCCGTGCAGCCTGCTTGGGGCTGGGAGTTCTGCTGAGTCCCGAGGGTCTCCGTTTGCCTGGGTCCGTGCCGTGTTTGTGCCCTGCTCTGTCACCACTGTCGCTGAACACCACGGGCTCCTGCGCCCTGTGTGATGTCACGCTTTGAGTCAAACTGCCCATCTCATTGCTCATGATTAATGTTTTTCTTTTCTTTTTCTCGGACCATACAAGTGAGTATGGCCCATCTCGTGTAATGAACTCCGCTTCCCTGCAGAAGTGTCTGTCGGGGATCAGCTTGTGGTCGCTGGGCTGGGGAATTACAAATAAAATGGGACGTGACGGTCTTCCTGCACAGCTGAGCCGGTGAGCTGGTGTGAGCTGGTATTATCTTCACTTTGGTTCACTTCTTTCTGTTTTTTCTTTTTCGTCAGATCCCAAAACAGCCACTGAAACAGAAACAGAGATCTGTGCAGAGTGGGAGATAAAGACCATTACTAGTGCACTGAAAACCTACCTGAGGTAAGCCTCATCTGTCGTGTGGCTTCAGGGCAGATTCAGTGATGGTCTGGGAGGTTACTGCCTGTGATTGCAGATCCGTAATGATAGCACTTCAATAGAAAGGAAGAAGAAACTGCTCTCAGAGAATTTATTTTGGCTTTTCCCTTGACCCTCCAGCAGATTTGAGTAGGACTTGGGGAGCATATTGAGCTCTCTGACAGATGCATGTGTCATACACTTGTGATTTAAAAACCGCGTTCTTCTGTACCCTGCCTTGATTTAAGCGTTTTCCTAAGCTTTTCCCAATGGGCTTCCACCTAACGACGGGGAGCCCAGCGCTCCTCTAAGGGCCGTGGCTGCAGTGCTTTTTCAGAACTGGGTGCTGAGCTTCACCGTGGTAATGATTTCTGTCTGCGAGTTGATGCCGTTATCATCGTGGGTTATCTTCCCAAAGGGTTGCTTCGTTGGCAGCAATCCGCGTCTCGTTACCCACAACATGCTTCTACCTGTCGCAACTGCAGCTTCTGGCTTGCTGTTACTGCTCTGTGCGTTGGGGTTTATTTGAGAGAGAGAGCGCGCAAGAGAGAGGCTAAATCCAATTAGGGTGATGAGTATAATTAGCTTGGTGGATCTCAGCCTAGAAAATCACAAAACACTACATAATTTTGCTTGATTGGCAACCTTTGCTCCAGACTTTTTGAACTGTTTGCAAAGCAATGAAGAATGTCGGCAGCTCCGAGATGTCCACTGGAGGGATGTGGAAGCGGGAGGGGAGAATGGGGAATTTAATGGGAACGCTGACTGTTAAAGTTTTATGATGAGGCTTGTTTCTCTTTTTAATTTATTTTTAAACTTACTTGGAAATCATGGGCTTACTAATGTACCGAAACTCTGTGTTTCTAAAGGAATGCTAAAATTAAAAATGAATTTAGTGTGGTGCGGAGGAGGGAGAAAGAATAAATCGAAGGTCCTTCGATAGATGTTATTCCTTCTGATGGGGGGAATTAATTAGAGTTGCCATTGCTTAATTCTGCACTTTTAAAAATGGAGCTGACTTTATGGTAAGGGCAAAGCTGTATTTCTGCGATTCTGTGGATGGTGTTCCTCAGATGTGTTTTGTGCCTGTTACCTTTTTATCTTCCAGAATGCTTCCGGGGCCGCTCATGATGTACCAGTTTCAAAGGAGCTTCATCAAAGCAGCAAGTGAGTTTGTTGATGTTTACGGCACCGGCCTGAAAGAGGAGCGTCATTTGCAGTGACTGAGCATAACCTCTGCCCTGCTGCTTCCCCACCGACCTCCTCGTTCTTAAGTCCCGGAAAGTAGAATAAGAATGGAGAGTCGAGGGGCATGTTGTTGTTTGGAACTTCACCAGATGAAAAGGAAACGCAGATGGCGTGGGGGGAGCGGAGAGCTGGCTGGTGGCAGGGGCTGCTGCTGCAGTTCTGTCTTGTTCTGACCGTCGTCTGCCGAAATGAGGGAGGCCGTTGTTCAAACACCACCTACGGTGTTTTGATGAGATCAGTTGCGGTTCAGATGTCTGCGCCGCTTTCCTTTGCCGTGGGAAGATACTGTGCATGAGAGCAGGTAGCCCTCCCTCGGCAGCCCTGCGGTGGGACCAGGGGTCAGGAGGGCTCACGTGGCCACGTCGGCGGTGGCCTCCTTGAACGGCTCCTGCTTAGGCTGTGGGGGCACCTGCGGGCCCAACCAGCCTGTTGAGGACTGGATGCTAAAACCTTGCCAGGCGCCGTGCTGAGCGCATCCTGACGGTGCTTGGGAACGCGTAGAACGGGAACGTGCTGATGCTCCCCGTTGCTGAAGTGGGAGAAACGCTCTGGTTCCAGCCAGCCCCTTCCCTGCTCACAGCTGGCTTTTCCCATGGCTGGCGTCTGCCCTCAGCTCGCTGTTTCAGCCCAGTAGTTTCTTCCTTTTGGAAACAACTGGTTGGAGTTGGTAGAAAGGAAAAGTGCCATGGGGAGTATCTGCAGGGTGGAGTAGGGAGCGGGAGCCGTGGGTCCCTGGGATGTCTGTTGGTGTTAATGTTTGGGCCTGCGTGCCTCTCTCTGTAATAAGCCCCTTGATGCGGAGATAAATGATCTCTTATTTCCGACGCAGAACTGGAGAATCAGGAGTCGAGAGTGTCGGAGATCCACAGCCTCGTTCATCGGCTCCCGGAGAAAAACAGGCAGATGCTGCACTTGCTCATGAACCACTTGGCAAAGTACGTTTATGACTGATATGTTTTTCTCTCCTTTTTCCACTTCCTCTGAAAGTTAATAGTGCTCGAAAAGTTTCCTTGTGTGTGTGCGCGGTGTTGAGTCATATCTGGTTGGCGAGTAACTGGAAACCCGTGTGTGAGCGAGATGAGGGCTGGCGGAGGAGCGGAGCGGGCGGGAGGGGGGCTTTCCCGCTGACCCGCGTCCCTGCCGTCCCCTCCGTGCGTGGCCGTGTCCTGGCCCCGGGGGGCAGGAGGAACCCATACGCTACTGGGAGCGCAGCGTTGCTTCTAATGGGGTTCGGCTCTCCGGGAGGCAGAGCGGAGGTTAAGCTCCTCTCTGGGTTTCAGATCAAGCCTAGTATTAAAGGACTAAAAGCTATTTCTTTGCTACAATAGGAGACCACTCCGGAGCATTTTTTGTGCCTTTATGCAACCCGATTAATCAATACTTGTAGGTCACCTTGAAACTTTTCGAGGGCAAAGGAATTGAATAATTTTTTTTGCTTTCAGTGATAGAGCTGACCTATAATTTCCCATCTTCTTCCTGCTTCTGCAGGTTACCATGGGAACCTTTGATTAGTGTTTTAAAAGTGAAAGCATCATCAGGTGTTTGTGCCAGCCTCAAGGCTGTGGGATCGTACCTGCCCTCGCTGTTCGCACCGGTGCTGCAGGAGGGCGAGGCAGGGCTGGGAAACCTGGGGAATGAGTTAATCGGCATAACTGTTTGGAAGGTCTGGGAGAACCTGAAGTTATCTGTTTAAGAGAAAAAATAACAAATGATACTTGAAATAGGCTTAAAAATTACTCCAGATGCTTTCTTATGACATGGGTTTGTATCTGTTCCATGGACGCCCCGGCAAGGCTGTTAAAAACCAAAGAGCTGGTTTAGATCTTGGTTTCAAAACCTTCTGCATTTACAGGCTCAAGCCAAGGGCCAGGCGGTTCCAGGTCCTCCCATCGGCCAAATATGTGCAAGGAATCTCCTAACCGCTTAAGTGCTTTTCATTTAAAGGAAAACCTGGTGGTGTTTGAGTGGGAGACGTGGAGAGGGAGGCAGGTAATACAATGGGGTTCATGCTGCTTTAGTGGGGAAGGAACTAAAACAAAACACAGACAAACAATGAGCGTAGTGGTGTGCGCTATATTAGGAAGAGAAACAGCTCATAGTGGTTATTTAATGGGAAAAAAATTATCTGAGAGAAAGGCAGGAAGCCGAGGAGCAAGAGCCTGCTCTGCGGAGCTGGCCGCCCTGCAGAAGCTGTCCTGGCCCCGGAGCCGGTGCTGCTCCTGGGGGATCCCGGGCTGCGGGGCCAGGGGAGCGGCCAGCCCCAGGCACGGGCCCTCTGGCATCCCTCCCGTGTCCGTCCTGCAGCCCCTGCACGGCGGCTGCCCTGCCTCGTGCCGCGGGGCCGCCCGGCAAGGAGGCCCTTGGTGCAGGAGCAGCGGGAGGGCGGCCTGCTGCGGGACGCGTTGCTGCGGCTCCTGGCCGCGCACCGGTTGCGGCAGTGGTACCGTAAAGCCGGATTAATGATGTTGTGGTGCAGATAAAGCTTCACAGCTGCAGGTGTTTGGAGGGAGGGAGAGTGTGGCGGAGGGGACGGGGGTCTGGCTGCCCCGGGCGACTGCGTGGGGAAGGGGGATGCCCTGGGGCGGGGACCGGCGCGGCTTTGGGTGCTGCCCCGTCGCCGGCGAGAGGAGCCAAGAGCAGGGTGTCCGGAGCTAACGCCAGCACCAAAGGGCCCCTTCCTGGCCCCGCCACGCTGGGCTGCCCTTCTCGGATTCATGAGGGGATTGCCTCATCCATTTCTGGGGCTTTTTTATTTTATTTTAAGTAATGTATGAATAATCAAGATTTGCATTTTTATCAGATGAGCTAAAAGATATTTCTTACAGTATTACTGTGGAGATCTCTTACACTAAAAGCAGAAGTCAGTCTGTATCAAATAGAGAAAGAGAGTCTGTCCCACGTTGTCTTACATCCCCTGTTCTTTTGGTTTGTGTGTTTACTGCTGCTTAGTGAAAAGGGACACGGGGCTCCTCGTGTGGCATGGGGCTGCCGTTAGTAACAGTAATAAACCCACCCTAATACACCTGGTACATTAAAAAATGGCAATTATTAACACAAATATCAGCCGGGATAAGCGCCTCTGAGGTGGCTGAGCAGTGCCCTTCCTTCTGCACAGCAGGGAAATGTCGTGGGTTTCCCCTGCACACGCGAGGGCTCGTGCCCCCGCGGCCCCGCCGGAGGGAAGCACTGCTGCGCCCGGGCTGCCTCCCCCTGCGCGGGAAGGGAGCGGGGAGCTGGAGGCGGGGGGAGGACAGGTCCCGGGGACAGGCACAGGCAGGGTGGAGGGAGAGGAGCCTATAAATAGAAAATGAAGTTGGTTTCTGCATCTTGCTGTATCCCTAAGCCTATTTGCCCTGCCTCCTGTCTCATGTTCAGGTGTCCGGGCAATTATCCACTGAAAAACAGGGCGTGAGCAATCCCTGTCCATGCTCCTTCATCAGGAACATAATGCTGCAAATTTCCTCCTCTGCTCTACGGTCCCTGGTTCCAGTGAAACTTGCTATTATGATGTTATTCTTTGACCCATGAGTAGGTGAAACCTTTAATTTTCCTTCTTGGGACATGTTCACGCTGTCAGGATTCCTGTGATAAACCCAGCTGTGATTTACTGTTCCTGAAAGAGAGGAGATCTCTTTGTTCCGATGTTTTTCCAAGGGGATCTCTGCAGGAAAGCCTCAACACCCGCAGTCTGGACCATCCCAGTACGCCCCGTGCCTGCATCTGCTGGCCCTGCCAACAGGCACGTCTGGGGATGCAGCAACTGAAGTTAGGGAGACCCTGGATGATCTTAACAATCGCCTGGTTTCTCTTGTCTCAGGCCAGAATAGCCCATGGCTTTCAAGGAACTGAAAGGCAAACCCGGCCCGTATCTTCTCCTTCTTGTAGCTGTTTTAGTTACCGGTCACTGTTGCTTGGTCAGTCTGTTGATCCTGGGAGCTTTCGGTGTTTGCGGGGATGGCTGCTGAGGGTGCTCCTCATCCCCTGCTTTAAAAATAGGGAATACACCTTTTAAAAAGCTACAGGAAGAACTGATGCCAGGAGATGTGGCGAGCTGGGTGCGAGCGCGTGGTACCAGCAGTGACACAGCCCCTCGCCGCCGCGCGCTCCCCGCTCTCCCAAATGCCTTTTCCAGCATCATTTTTTAGCACTTTGTGCTGAGCCTTCCCCGGGCCCGACGGGGCAGCAGGCTCGAGCTCTGCACGGCGTGGGACTGCTCCCACCATCTTCAGGGTTTTTTTTCTTTTTATTCTGGGATTTTTCCTCCACTGTTTCTAGTTGGGAAGGAAAGAAAGAAAACAACCCTTCCTCGGTGCTGCAGAGCACCTTGGGTGCAGCAGGCTGTCCCACAGCACATCACCTAGCAACACGCTCCTGCTCACATGCTTCTGCGTTGTATTGCTGCAGATAGCGCCTTTTGGCCCAGCACCTATCTCCAAGAATGGCTACGGTGTAGTTTCAGATGCTTTTTTGTCAACAGAATGTGCCAGCTCTGATTAAACCAGTTTGGTTTTTTTCTGCCAAGTTAAGTTAAAGCAGGTCAAAGCGAAGTGGAGGCGCGCGGTGCTGCCGAGCTCGCGGGTGGCTGCGCCGATGGTGCTGCCGGGAGTGGAGCTGCTTGCAGAAAATTGCCATTTTTGTTAGTGGAGCTGTGATATCATCCCTGTGTTTTTCTTCTTTTTTAATGTACTTTCTCATCAAGGAATAAATGCTTTGGAGGTGCAGAGCAGGAGGATTTCGCACTGATTGTGTTTCAAGGATCTAGGAATTATTTTTTTGGCATGGGCATAATTTGACACCTGAGCTTTGCTTTGTTCTTGTAGCAGTGAGATCCAGGTTCACCGGTGCACCTGGTGCGGTGCTTGTGCACCCTTCACGGGGCTCCCGAGACCCTCCCGCGGCTCTGCACCGCTCCCTGCCGCTGCGTGCATCCCCCGGCCCGAGGAGGAGCAGGGCTGCCCCTGTCTGCGTGTCCGCTCCTCTCCTGGCAAAAGGTCAAAACAATTAAGGAGGCTGCAGAAGAAATGTGTGTACGTGTATTTAGCAGAATTAATTATCTTTAATCATTCACAGCTGCGGCCTGGCCAGCAGTGACTAGTTCCCTTTGTTTTTGCTGCGGTGGTGTTTTCTAGTTTACGTGTTTTAACCAACATGATAGTGATTGCTATCTCTAGCACAAATTGTTTTCCACTTATCAGTGCGGATGGTTTCCATGGGCTCTGCAGGGCGGCTGCTATCGGCCACGGCCCAGAGATCCAGCAAAACCCACCCTCCGCTACAGCCCGTCGGCGGGATGGGGCAGGGGCTGGACGGGGAGCGAAGCGCGTTTTGGAGGGCTCTCTGCTGAACGAGGGATTGTTGGCAAAGGAGAAGAAAAAAATCCTCTAGGTCTTCTGCCTAAAAATACAACCCGGCGCTTGTTTTCCTTCGCGTGGAGCAGTCCCGTCCTTGGCAGCCCTGTGCCGTGCTCCCCAGGCTGTGCTGCCCGTGCAGAGCCCCGTCGGAGCCGGGGTCCCCAGCAGCGGTGCGACGCTCGCCGTGGTGTGCTCAGTGCCCGGGGCTTCAGGAAACCCACCGCAGCACCTGGGCGGGACTTGGGGCGGCTGCTTCCCCAGAAATGTGCTTTTCCGTGGGCTGTTTTCCCCGTTTCCCCCCGAAGGTGCAGCCGGCGAGGAGGCTGACGCCTCTTGGCACAGCAGGTCTGATTTCATCCCCGTGGCAGCTGTTTATGCTGCTGTCTGCTAACTATTCATTTGCTTGATTTATGTATTACTTCCAGTAAGTCACTCTTGTCCAGGATGTTCTGGAAATTTCCACTAGCCGCTGAGGCCTCTGAGATGCACTTCTCTCATATGCTCCTCGCCTGATTTGGCTGCCAAAAGAAAATAGCGAGCGAGTTCCCTGACCTCGCGTGGCCAGGCCAGGCGGCGATCCTCCCACGCAGCTGCCTGCTCCCCGCGCTTCAGAAATGCCATTTTTTTTGCCTGGTGCCTGTTTCTGATCCCATTTGATCCCAGCACTGCTGGGTCCCGGGTGAAGTCCCGGCAGTTCGAGTGACCCAAAGGATCCGGGTGCTCCCGTGGGTAGCACAAGGCACGTCACACGAGAGGTGATTTCCCTGTAGGCACACTCTGCCTTGCAGGAGCTGGGAGAATCCTGCCCGGGGCTCATCTGTCCCGGGTCCGGCTCTTGCTTTTTGTCCCGCTCTTTCCTTTTGTTCCTTTTTCTCTTGTTTTGTTTCTCTGCCTTGTGTCTTGGTTTGGAGCATCAGGTCCTCGCCCCTGGGGAGCTGGGATGGGTGATGGGTGCTGCCAGGGTCTGCAGCCAGGTGAGCACCGTGCCTCTGTGCCGTGCTGGAGGCAGTCCCGTGCCGGAGCCGGTGCTGCCGGGCATCCCCAGAGCCGCTGTGCCGAGGCATCCTCAGTCCCAGCTAACCCAGTGCACTGTCTTGGGACAGCTGGTACGGGCGGTTCAGGGAGCAGCAGAGAGAGGATGCCACGGCGTGTGAGCCCAGCCCGGCCGCAGCTCCCCGGAGCTTCATCCCCACCGCGGCAGCAAGTGACCGACGGTGCTGCCAGGGCCGTCACTGCCGGTGTGCGTGGAGGTGCGTATCCGCATCGGTCCTGCCGGGCACGAGTGTTGCCTATACGTACCCTAGGCGGGCAGGGCAAAAGATGTGAACCAGCGTATGGTAAGGGAGAAGGAAAGTTTAGGCTGATCATGCTAAAACAAAACAAAACAAGAACATCCTTCATTTCAAAAATACAGTTCTAAGCAACTATTTCAAATCATCCTCTTCCCAATTGGAGCCAAGCCCGCTCAAATCAATAAAACTCTGTTTTGTTTCAGTGCTTTGACATGATTAGCAAGTATAGCCGGTCGTCTGTTTCTTTTTCTCCCTGCACGGGAAAAGCCAACCACGCCAGCAGCAATGCAGCGGGCTCGCCGCACAAGGCAGGAGAAGGGGGTTGGAAGGAGCAGCCTGGGAGGGCGGGTGAAGGGGAAGGTAACACTGCGGCAGCACGCCGTGCGGGGGACCCGACCTCGCTCCCGGCTCCCGGAGCGCAGTGCGACGTCCTCCCAGTCTCCCTCCTCCATCGCATCGGGCTCTGGGCAGGTTCTGGGGTATTTTTAACGTGGGAGACAGGCGGTGGATGAGCGATCGCTCTGCAGATTAGTTTGAAATCTTAGCGCGCCCATCTTGCCTGGCTAATTGAATTACAGCATTTAACTGGAACCACCTGTAGCTCTGTGGGAAGACAAAGCCGCGGAGGTCTGCAGGGCTCTGGCAGAGCCGCCGGTGGGGGCTGCGCTGCCCCTCGGCTCCCCCGCGCTCACACGCCTTCCCAGCATTAATGAAGTCTGCATGTTCGGCCTAACGTCTCCCTTGTTCTCTTAGTTTTTGCATTGGGCTCCTGAACTTAATTTTACCTTTAGCATAGCTTGTTGGGGGTTAGGTTTTTTTCAACCAGGGAGCTTTGCAGAGAGGAAGGAGCCTGCCCTGCGCCTTCTCCTGCCTCCCCGCAGAAATCCTGTGCGTGTTCGGATCCCGCAGAGGCAGCGCTTGGACTGGTCAGTGGGTGCTCAGACCTCCCCGTCTGTCGCAGGCGGTCTCTTACGTGGTCTTGATCTGGTTGCAAATGACCTGCATCCGTTTTTGTTCTGCTACCACAAAATAATCCACTGGATTATTGATAACGTGCCAGCAGATTGGCTCCTTGCTCCTGCTGGGGTTTGGAGTGCCTGCCACCAGGTACGCAGCAGCAGCAGCACAGCGAGCGCGCTCCCAAGCTGCGTTTGCAATTAGCAGCTGGGGTAACGATGACGTCGTGAATGCGTTCCCTTGTTTTCCTGCTATTTTCTCTGCTCAGGACTTGCGGTGAGGGAGGTCCTTTCCCACCGCTGAAGCCCTTCTGCGGGAGGCATCCCGTGCTCAAGGACCGCTGTGGCGTGATGCAGCAGCTCCTTAGGAACCATTCACGCTTCGGAGCCGGAGGTGTCAAAGCCTCGCGGGGCAGCAGCAACACCTTGGGTTTCCCCCTGCCCTTTCCTGGAGGAGCTGGTGATGCTCTCCGCAGAGCAGAGACCGCTCCGGGTTTAGCAGGGACTGGTGGGGGCACGGTGTTGATAGGGTTGTGCTGTGCAGGATGCGGCCCCTGGAACACTGGGCACGCTGTGCAGAGCACAAGGCTGGGTGCATGCCCTCCGCCTTGCAAGCTCTGGCTCCCTCTTACTCTTCTGCTTTTGTTTTTAATATGAGATTCTGCAGAATTTAAAAAAAAAAACAAAACACGCACACAAAAAACCTGTAGGTGTTTGCTGTGTTCTGTGGGCTTGGCTTCCTGTAACGTGTAAATTAGCAAAAGGTTTTGTTCTACTTCTGCAAATGAACTTTTCACCCCCTCAGCCTGGATTGTCAATAGATGAGCTGTTTGCATTTTCTGGTAGCTATTTCTTTCATGCTTCTCCAGAAGGTCCTTATATTTTCTGAAGGCTCCCCAGTTTTTAGCTGGAGAGGCATGCACTTCAGAGATGGCAGCATCTCTTATCAGATTCTTCACCGCTCTTGTGTCTTCATCATGCGTAAGAGTCATCTCTAGATATGCTAACGGGTGTCTTAAATTAGGTTAAAGCTTACATCACCCACGCTGGCAGGACCAACGGGTTAGTAGCATGGAACGCGGCATAGGCTGGGTTTGCTGTGGAATTTCCGTGGTTGCACATCTCTGCCGAGCTCCCGCCGGACAGCCGGGATCGCCGGGAGAAGCACCAGGCGTTTTGTGTTACCCAAGAGTGAATTCTTGTGGGCTTGCGATTGAACTTTACGTTGTTGGATGGAGGTTATTGATAGCGCCTAATTATCTGGATTCTTTTTAATTGTTTATCACAGTGAAACTGAAACTATGTACAGAAACAGATTGAATCTAGAGTGAGCAAAAGATTTCCAATAAATAGCTGGCATCTCTCCCTGGTGGTGTCTGCTCCATCCCCGCAGACAGAGTGGGACTTAGACATTTTAATGAGAGCTTCTCTAGATTGCTCTTACGCTGAACAGACCCGGTACTAAACCAAATTCAATTATATAGATTTTAGTCAAATCCTTTTTCCACAGAAGAAAGGAGAATAAAAATCACAAGCGCCAAGATGTCTTTGAGCTGCGGTTTTCCGCGGGGTGCGGGAGCGATCCCCAGCCCAAGCCGGACGTGTCTCCTCTGTCCATCTTCAAGTGACTAAACCGCACGTCTAGTCAGGTCTAGCCTTTTTGTAACTACGGTTTGTAACTCCATTCAAACTGAGAAGCAGGTATTTTTCAAAACGCCTGCTGTGCGTGTGGAAGGTGCACACGGAGGAGCGTGGGGCAGAGGGTCTGAAAGCCACCGTTTGGGGCTGGCGGGGCCGGGAGGCTCCGGGAGCCGCTGGCGGAGAAAACCCGAATGCGATCGCAGCCTCCGTGCTGGAAAACCCGGGCGATGCTGGCACCCCCGGGGGAAAGGAGCTGGTTTGCGTAGGACGTTCTCTGGCTTGGTGGTGACGCCAGGCGGACCAGGGCTGAGCTGAGGGAGCCAGTCCTGCTTTCCACGGGCTTTATGTATGCGTGTACGTACAAATGTATGTGGAAATGCATTTCTTGGCTCCTGCTCCCTTAATCTAAGTCATCCCGCAGAGGGAGGAGGCAGGAGGGTCCGTCCATCGGCTGCACGGGTGCCCCGCTGTGAGCATTAGCAGGCTGTTATGTTAGTAAATTAAATAGTTACTGCACTCTTCTAACGTAGTTCCATGGAAGTTTGTGGCAATTGGACGTTACCTGCTGCCAGGAAGAGTGGGAAGGGCATGGCGGGCTGAGCGGGTCTGCCCACGCGTGTGTGACGGGGCGCATGAAACCTGGGGGGATTATGTTTCAAATTGTTGGGCAAAGCCTTGTTCCACCGGCAAGGATGGGACAGGCGTTTTTCCTGCTTTTGTAACCATGACTTTAATTTATTCTACAAAGCTGGTTATTTCTGTCTTCACTTTCTTTCCATTTAAGGATTTTTTTTAGGAATTCAGTGTTTTGCAGGGAAGGGCACTAATCTCGCATTTGTGAAGTGAATGTGCTCCAAAATACCCCTAAGGTGGAAGAAAAAAAGCCAAAAAAACCCCCCTGCTTTGTTGCTCTTCCCTGTGGCCAATGCACTTGTGTGACTGTACAGGCGGGTAAGTTCTGCTCCTGACCTGGCGACCTGGCCCTGGGCTATGACCTGTTTCCCGTGGCTCCCCGAGGGACGGCGCCCGTCGGGCTGCAGAGCCGGGGCAGCTGCGCTTGCTGAAACCGCTGCCCGTTCTTGCTGGGAGGCTTCTGGAAGCCCATTTGCTTTGGCTGGTTTCCATCTGTCAGGTAGGCTTCGGCACGTCGCTTGCCATCGCGGCAGATCTTTCAAAGGATTTCTCATTAACGCGTACCTGCTCTTTCAGGCTTTTATTGCCCCGCCGGCTATATAGATTTTCTTATATCAGTGGGAAAACATCAGCAATTTCTGTTTTCGGAGGAAAACCCGCCTGCGCAGCGGGGGCTTTGCTGGGGGCAGCAGGGCCGGTGGTGCTCGTGCACGGGACGGCTCTCGCGGGGCTGCAGGTACAGCCCGGAGCCAGCCAAAGCTCCGCTGCAGCACGAGCTGCCGTGGCTGTCGCTAATGGGTAAAATAACTATTGTTATTATTGTAAAGAGGAAAGATGTAATTGAGTGCAGCAGACTGAAGTTGTAACTGAATGCTGTGCTTGCACACATACGGCCAAAATTAAGGGAAGAAGTGCAAGGCTGGGGGTTTGGGGTGTGGGGTATGGGAATTGCATTCACTGGTGTTGCCTCTTGGTTGCGTGCTGTGAACATGAAGTTCGCTGGTGTGGTGCTGGGGTTTGGCCCGTGCAGGGAAGGGTGGCAGATCCTCTGCGGTGCCCAGCGTGTCCCGTGGGCTGTGGGAAGGGTGCTGGTCTCAAACAACCAGGGCATTGCCGTTGCAGGGTGCTAGCGGCACAGGGGACAGTGTTTGCAGCCTTGGCAGCCCCCGTTCCAGCTCCGTCCCCGGGGGACGTTTGAGGGTGAGGTCCCCTTTGGCTAGCTGCGTTTCTGCAGGTGGAAACCATGGTGACATTTTAACATCAACTCGTGGCTGTGCCCATGGCTTTCACCGGGGCGTCAATGGAAACCCCTGGTGCTGCCAACGCTGTGCCGGGGCGTGGGGAACGTGCCGGCCCGTGCCGCTCACCCCGGCCGCAGCCGTGGGCTGAGGGATGGTGAGCAGGTTCGGGTTCCCCCTGTCAGCACATCCCCCCGAGGTCTGGCATCAAGCTCCAAAGCCAGAGAGGATGGCTTTGGAAACCGAGGCGACTTGGTCTGGATAGCCTGAACCAGAGGAGCGTGGCAGCACCGTATGTGTTTTCCTTGCAAGTCACGGCACGTATGGTATTCACACTGATTAGAGTTACCGATACTGAACTTCACGTTTGGCCTCTGCATCTGTTCAGTGTGATATGAGCGCTTTTTTTTTTTATCCCTGGGAGTAAACCCAAGCATCCAGCTGTGGCCAGATTCACCCGAGAGAAAAAGAGAGTCTTGTTGGAGCAAGTCAAGCCGCCCAGAAACAGTGCAGGCGCATGTTTTGTCCCAGCTGAGCAGGGAAGCCCGAGAGCAACGCGGCTGCTTGTCGAAAACCCCTTTAATTCTCAGTGTTGCGTCTGAAGGTTTTGTCAACTCCTTTCAGAAAGTTTCTCCTTGTCTTCACTGGGAGGTTTTGTATTTCCCTGATGATCTGTCCTCCTTTCAGATCCGCTGGCCTCCATCTGCATTCCTCAGTACTTGGCTCTCCCCGCTTGAGCGGCGGTGCTGAAGCTGCGGTGCTGAGGCTCTGCAGCCTGGGAAGGCTTGGGCTGCGTACGGTGGTGTTTTGCCCGTGCTGCCGTCCCTGTTCCTGCGTGCTGAGAACATGCAGTGACCACGTGGCGGCTGAGCAAGCCCAGCGAGCTCGTCCTCCTGCGGCTCCAGGCTGCTCTGGCCCTTGCAGAGCTCCCCTCATCCAAGAGCAGCCCAGAAGAGCACAGGCACATCCAGAGCCTTAATAAAACACGACAGGATAAATTACGGTTATGCAATTTGTAAGTGTTTAGTTTCTGTGCGTGTGTGCCCCGGCTCGGGAGATGAAGTGGAGCTGATCCTGCTCCCCGGTTCTCCGCTCCGCATTGCTCTTCACGGCGGCACGGCTGTCTGCCAGAGCCCAGTGCGAATCGATGTCCCCGTCACCTCCTCCTGTGCACAGGGACCTTTTGGGAACGGTTATTCAAATGCGTGATTGACCGATTTAGCTACCTGGGACGCCAGCGGTTAGTGCTGCAGGTGTAATTCCTTTTTAATGTGCCACAGCCTTCTTGGCTCTCTTGCTGTGAGTAATGGGTGACACTTGTGCTTACAACGGCACTTGATGAAGAATTTCTATTTCCAGTCTCCTCTGTTTCTGATAGCGCAGGAGGGGAGCTTTGGTTTTTTAAAAGAATCTCCTTTTAGTAACTGAAAAACATTTTCATGATTATTGTTATTTGCGTTGTTTTAAAACTCGAGCTGTTTCTTTCCTGACCCAAGCTTGCTTTTCACCAGACTCGGTACTGGGCTTCTCTGGGTTTGGGTACCAGGGATGGCGCGGATGCCAGCACCATTCAGGTTTCCCTCCGAGCAGAAGGCGGTGGCTGCGCACAGCTGGGTTTCACATCTCTGCCTCGCGGCACAGTGTTCTGCAGTGCCCCTGCGATAACACCCCGGCTGTGCTCCCAGCCCTCGGACGCCGTTCCCGAGCACGGGGCTGCGGGGGTGGGTAACCCGTGGTGGGTTTGGGCGAGGAGCGGGCAATCCCCAGGAACCGCAGGGCCACCGTCCGGGGCACAGCTCCTGCGGCCCCGCAGAGAGGGGTGAAGCTTCTCGCCCGGCTCTCCACCTACGTGCTCATCAGCTGCAGCCCAATTAAACTCAATAATGTGCAGGGATGACTTGAACGCACCCAGGAACATTTCCCAGAAGTCATTAGATTTTACCCGATAAATGCCGCCAATTGCATGCGCGAGCAGCCGCCCGCTCTCTGTCCGGCAGCGCGCGCCATCCAAAGTAAGTGGATGGAAGTGGGGGAGCGGGGGGGCAGGGACACCGGCTGCGGGGTTCTGCTTGAAGGGAGCCCCCCAGCAGCCTTGCCCAGGCTCTCCCCGAGCCGGCAGCCGCGCTGCCCCAGACGTGAGTTCCTTTGTAGGACTCGGTGGGACACGGCTGCTGCGTGCTGGGCTCTCTCCGGCGGGGGTTAGCACGGCTCTTCCACGTACCGACTCGCTCAGCACCACGGGGGCGGTGGATCCAGAGGTGCTGCCGTCACCCAGCGTGCTGTCTGCGTTCTCTGTGGTTTCTGTCCTTCAGTCCTGCCCGGAGTCAAATGTGTTCAATTTGTAACAAACTACCCAGAGCACCCCAAATAATTTTGGGGTTGCTAACCCTCTGCGTGATTGGCTTTTCACCTTGAACAGAAGTTTTGATGGTGGTGGCAGACACAAAACGTATTTTTACCTGTAGCAACGTGAATTAGCTTCATTATTTCCCATCCAATAAGGTCCTGTTAGGCCAGCCGTAACAAGCACTCTGTTTTCAAAGGTTTGTCCCAGGCTTGGAAATAGAAGCACTCCAGACTTTGCCTTTGTTCCCTTGCAGATGTTTGTTTTCTCAGAGATTTTTCTCTGAATCGGGGAAGATATTTGAACTAATAACAGCACTCTTTGGCTGAGGCTTATACGCGTGTATTTTATATATAAAAATTTTGTATATAAAATACATAGGCAAAGTGATTCCAGCCAGAGAAGGCGAGAGCTCAGTGGGCAGCAGAGCCAGGTGCCCACGTGGCATCCCCTGGAGAGGCCCGTGGAGCTGTGCGGTCGCTGGTGCCCGGCGCGGCCGGGGGAGCCGGCTCAGAGCAGCGCGTTCGTTGCGGTGACGGCACGTACCAGCGGGACCGTGTCCACCAGTACTAGGTAATCCCGCTGATGCCAGTTCACAGCCCAAAAGTCTCAAGTTCGTCCGTGTTTTGTCGCCCTCGGCTCTGTGTGCGGCGTCGAGCTGTGGTGCCTGCAGCGGCGGCTCGGCCCCCGGCTGTGGTGGTGCCGGGTCCGGCCGTGTTACTGGGGGGGCGGGCAGCTCCCGTGTGCTGCACCCGCGCGTCCTCTGCTCCCGCAATGCACCTTTCTCTGTAGGTCACTGGAGAAGCAAATGAGTTCTTTAATTGGATTTCCATGAAAATAAATATGAGCTGTTGACCGGGCTGAAGAAACTGAAATCATGAATATCTGTGAAAGAAAAACAGCCCAGTGCAGCACTTCCCCCAGCCTGCCGCACCCCCGGCTCCGCTGCATTTCTCCTCCTCGGTTACAGGATGCTGATTGCAAGCCAGTGCAACAGCGAAATATTTACTGTTCCTGTATGCTTTCTCTGCACTGAAGCTTGACTACCAATTACTCTGTATTAAATTATGTTTGGTCATGCCAGTGATTATACAGTATCCAAGCAACCCAGGCATAATCTAATTTAACACACAACATGGATTTACTCCGCTCTCATTCTCCTCTGTTTTTCTGAAAGTGAATGTAAAGTGAGCGGGCGTCCAGGGACCCCCCCAGGAAACACGACCTGCCCGTTCCGCCGTGGGGACAGGGCTCCCACGGAGCCCTCGGCTCCCGGCCCGGGGTGTCCCCTCGGGCGGCAGAGCTGGGTCTCCAGCTCCTTTGGCTGGGTGCTGGCGGCAGCCTCTTGGGCTTGCACCAAATGGGTCAGGTCTTCACGGAACAAAGTCCCTTTGCAGGGCTGCTCGCTGGTGATGCCTTGCTGAGTGTGGCTGTTCCCCGGTCAAGGGGCTCCGCAGTCTGTCCCACGCTGCCGCGCTGGTCTCCCGCTGATCCTGGAGACACGTGGGAACCATCGTGTGCTGCAAGGAGGAGGAACAGCCCAGAGTCCAAAAGTCAGGGCTAGCCTGGCACGTTGCAAGCACCAAGCAGGAGTTAAGGTGTTGCTCTGCACGTTTCTCCATTAGTTGTTGATTCCCACCTCCTGCTTGTGCTGGAAGTGACTTCTGCAAAGCGTGGATGGAGAGAGAACTGAAAAAGGACCCATCTAAATTACTATTAGTGCAATTGCTTTCAGAGTGCACCGGGGGCCAGAAAGAAACAGCAGGTTAAAAGGAAAATACAGCAAATACTTGGAAACCTTCTAAAGGGCAGCTCAGGAATGGCACTAACAATGCCTGCCGAAAAACATTAAGCACACTTTGGGATGAGAACGCCCCATCTTTAGAAACTGCAGCATTATTTTCTGGTACAAAGGCTGATGAAGAGGTATAATTTATAGTGAATTATCATGTGGATAATGGCTGTGGAATTTGAAGGATGTGAAAGGTGAATCATGTTTTGTAGCATAGCTTTGGTAACCGAGCGTTGTGAAGACTGCTGCTGGAAAAGTACCCGTGGTACGGATCAGAAGTTCATGTGCCACCGGGGTTTATTCCAGAAAGGAGCCAGACCTGCACAGTGGCAGAATGGCTTCACTTCACAAATTTTAAAGCAAAGATGGTAGAGGGGAGCTTGGTGCTGACCATGGGACAGAGGCGAGGGCCAGCGCTCGTGTCTGGGCACGTGGGCATTCCTCGGGCAAAGCAGAGCCAGGTCTGCGGCTGGTGCTGCAGGACCGTGTCCTGGCTGGGAAGTCATTAATAGTTTAGTCTGAAATAATTAACAGGACCGTGCACAGCTGCCTAGCCGTAATGAGTCAATGACAATGCAATTTATTAGAGTGATGTATTACATGGTAACGGTAATGAGAAATGGAGGGACCTAATTTTGTAAGACTTGGATCAATTCAGTTGTTTTTTTATAAATGAACTTTGTTTAACTAACCACAGGAGATCATTAAAAATTATTATTTTATTAGTACTTTTCAAAACTGTTTGAATTACAGCTGCGTTTTTCAAAATTCAAATAGGAGCATGTGAACTTTTGTCTGACGTACAGCTGTTGTTGCAATGTAAAAACATCGTTGATGCTTGTAAATGTCTTGATAAGGAGGTAGGTTGGAGTGGGGAAAGAGGTGTGAGTCCCTGTGTAAGTAGGAGGATTTTCCTGTAAGCAAGCAAGTTTTTTCCTAAGTAAGAATTTGTTTGCTATTGGACGTCTCTGCTCCCTGAGGTTCTGACCTCCTACAGAAAGTTTGCTCGTACCCCACCAGCTCTGCCGGTCGGGGCAGGCTGCTGCCTGGTCTGCTCCTGCTCCGGTGCGGATGGGGAGAGGCTCTGCACCGGGATGGGGATGGCCAGCCGGGCTGGGTGGAGGCGATCGGGAGAGCGGGGTGGCAACAGCCCCGCCGGGCAGCGCGTGGGGCAGCGCGTGGGGCAGCGCGTGGGGCAGCGCGTGGCCTCGCTGCCAGCATAGGGCTCCTTCGCCCCCAGGCTGTCGTCTCTGTCAGCAGAGCCTTTCTCTGGGGCAGCCCATGGAACCATGGAATGGTTTGGGTTGAAGGGACCTTAAAGATCATCCAGTTCCAACCCCCTGCGCTGCAGTTTACTGACACGGGAGATTTCTCGGGCACGTGTGATAAGATACTCAGAGCTTCCTGACAGTGGGGGAAGTTACGGGTAAGAGGAAGGTCCTGCAAGCTCCCAGGGGACTTTCGCTGGGACTTCTGCACCTTTGGAGTCGTAACCTAAGCGGAGACTTGGAGGTGACACCTCTGCGTATTCTCTAGGGATGTAACAAGCACCAGAGGTGAGACTTCTTGCCCGGGCAGTGAATAGGGCTGAGGTTGCTGCTGGGGGGAGCTAAGCCAGCAGTCCTGAGCCCCTGAGCTCCGTGATGAGGTCCTCTGCTGCTGCCTGAGGAGCCGTATGTAGGAATGAAGAGTTCTTTGCTGGTTCAGGTGAGATTTGGATGAAAAAGGATGGAAAGCATCTTTTCTTTTAAGTCAGCCCTAGCTTACACTGTGCTGAAATAAGCTGAGCACGCACATCAATGAGCACTGTGGTGTTTTGGCTCCGAGATCAATAATAAAAGCTCATGGCAATAACTTTTTGGGACAACTCAGAAAGATCTGAGTCTCAGCCTCACTTTGTCCTAGCCTACTGCATTTGTCCAGGGAAAACAGGAGAGAAAGAGTAGAGGGAAAAGACACCTAAAAACCCCTTTGGGCTAGAACTGTGTGTTTGCACTGCCTGAACTCATCGAGTTTCCTGGTTGAAGAGGTCAGGAGAAAACCACAAGAAAGAGTTGCGGAGACGGGGCTGTAGGGCTTCCACCGCAGGTCCTCATTGCGTCACCCGCGCACGTGTCGTTGTGTGACTCCAGCACGTGACTCAGCCGGAGTCCACGCTACTCAGTGAGGTTGCTCCGTTGCAGCCGAGCACCTAGGTCCCCCAGCACTCGCGGTCAGACACGACCCGGGGACCCCGGGGCTGCGTCCCGCATTGCAGTGTGCCTTCGGGGCACGGCAGCGGGGCTCTCTGAGGCTGAGCCGGAGCAGAGGATGTGCCCCATCAGGGCTGCTGACGCTTTGCAGCACTAAGACCAGGGGCCAGACCAGAGCTCCTCCGAAGTAACCACCCGGAACGCACGTTAGCCAGGGTGCCAGGTCCTCAGCTGAACTGATCTGCTCCCAGTGGGCTGCGGTACTTGCGTACATAAAAATAGATGGAGATGACAGGGAGGAAGGCTCGAGTGTCAGTGGGTCCCTGGGAGAGCGGGTGTCCATGTCGGGCGGGTGTCCATGTCGGGCGGATTCCTCGGTGGGGTGGAGAAAGGCGCGTGTGCGTGCACGTGGGTCCGGGGTTGAGCCCGATCTTCGCCTTCCAGCCTGTTTTGGTCGGGCTGGATGGGCTGACCTCTGGTGCAGGCAAAAGCTTAAATGGGTGAGGAGGAATTGAATTTTGGAACATATTAGGTCACTCATTCAGTTGGAGAGCAGCGTGTGTCAGAGGTCCAACAATTTGTTTTCAGAAGGGTTTTAAGCATTAATGATTCAAGATGTTTTCCTGGGAGTGGTTTGCAACATGAGACTCAGTGGCCAGCGTAGTGTCGGGGTTTTATGGGATTAGTCAGTTCACTGAGGCTGAAAGGTCTCTAGTAACACAATAGTTAAATTTGTACTTTTCCACATGGCTGAGCCTTCAAGGAGCTCACCAGGAGTGTAAAAAATGTAAACAGCATTGCAAGCTTTGTGCCAGCCATGAGGCAGGGAGGGGGTTTCTGTGCACATTAGTTCTATCACCTACTTTTTTTTTTTTTCTTTCAGAGTTGCAAATAATCACAAGCAGAACCTGATGACTGTTGCTAATCTGGGTGTGGTATTTGGGCCAACACTGCTTCGACCTCAAGAGGAAACAGTTGCTGCCATTATGGACATCAAATTTCAGAACATTGTGATTGAAATTTTAATAGAGAACCATGAGAAGGTAATGGCTTCGCTTGCATCTTTCAGTGCAATTAATTTATGAAACCCAATTTGTCTTTCTTTACAAACTGCAGCCCCCTCTCCCAGGCCCCCCTTGCTCCCCGTGGCACTGGCGGAGGTGGCTTCGCTGTGGCCAGTGGGGTTGTGCCGGGGCGGGCAGCAGCCGGTGCCTCCCAGGCGTTCCTACCGGCCATGGACACGGCTGCGTACGGAGCAGAGGCTCCAAAGCCGACAGTTCTCGGGCCATAGTTGCATAAGCAGCGCTGCTAGTAACCAGCCTTTTTTATGGTCGTCTCGGTGTGAGTTGGCATGTCCGCGTCTCATTACAGAAATCCCCCTTTCTTTCCCCTTTCTGTTGCTTAACAGGAATTTGTCCTTAGTTTCAAGAGAGACGGGCACTAAAAGAAACTAGCGCGAGATGAAGGCCTGGGCTGGCTTCCCGTTTTTCTGACTAAATCTGAGTTTTTTGAAGTGCTGGCTTTATCCACGACATTGGTGTCCTAAATTATGATGCATTTGTGTTTGTCGGCTGTAAGGATGCTCTTGTCTGCCAGTGGAGCGGAGGCGGCTCGGTGGGGCCGGGGTGCTGGCTGTCCCTCCCAGCCGGCTGCATGGGGTGGCTGCATGCAAATGGCAGCGCTAAAAAAGTGACATTTTCTTCTAAATTCCAACAGTTCCCTGTTTACGATCTTTTCTTCGTCTGCTTTTGGTTGGAAATAAATGATTAATTTGTGCATTCAGGTTGCAAAGAAAGAAGTAGAGGTAGGCTTGCCCCCAGCTGGGGCTGCTGTGGCGGGGTGGCATCGTGGCTCTGGCGCGGGGTTTTGCGTGTGGATGCCTTGACCGGGCTTGTTGGAGGTTAAGGTGCGAGGCTGAGCCCCTGGTACAGGCGGTGCAGGCAGCAGTCCTGGGGCACGTCTGCGTGGGGCTGCAAAGGGACATCAAACGCGCAGCCGGAGGGGACCGGGAGACTGTGTCTGTTGATGTATGTTGTTGGAGAAATTGCTTCCACGGGCACATAAAGGCCATGGTATTTATTTAGGACGGAGGAGCTTCTCCTCTGTGTGGAATGGAACGGCAGCGATGGCTTAGTCGCGAGCTGCTGTGCAGAGGGGCGTGTGAGCAGCGGGGATGAAGCGGGGGTGTTCCAGGTCCCAGCTCCCCCAGCCCTGCTCCTGCGTGGAGGAACCGGCGTGAAACCTCGTGTCGGCCTTTGACGGTCACCTCCGCCTGTCTGTCATCGCCGCCGGCGCACACCTCTGCCCGGTGGTGACGAGCTCTCTGGCTGTGCCGCCAGCATCACGAGCAGCACGGCGTCGCTACAAACGTGTTTTATCTCCCTTGCCCTCACTGTGCTTTATGGAGCCCT
This sequence comes from Grus americana, assembly GCF_028858705.1. Classification (NCBI taxonomy): domain Eukaryota; kingdom Metazoa; phylum Chordata; class Aves; order Gruiformes; family Gruidae; genus Grus; species Grus americana. Next base: position 1,437,498 of record NC_072865.1, on the reverse strand, counting down.
TCCCTCGCAGGCCCTTACAGAAACACATCTTTAGACATCGATTTTTTTTGTCTGCCTGAGCCGAGTCTCTTGCTGTGCCAGCCGAGCCTCCGTCAGCTGGCATCTGTGGAGGAATCGATGGCAGGTTTCTGCAATGATCCCATCCGGGTGGGCTGGTCTCTGCTCACCAGCCAAATTACAGCTCCTGCCCCGGGGGGGCCTGGCGCTCCCATGGTTCCCCTGCCTTAGGAGTAATCATGGCACCAGCAGAAGGGTGAATCTGCAGGTTGGGTGCATACATTTGTCACCAATTAATTCTGTGGGTGGGTGTACCTGCTGCCCGCGGCGCCCGGGCGCAGTGAGGGCTGAAGCTGCAGGGAGCTGAGCTGGGCTCGGGGGGCTCATGGGACTCGTGGGGCTCGCGGGACTCTTGGGGCTCGCGGGGCTCACGGGGCCGTGGCCGTCTGCGGCTGCTGCTTTGCACAAGGATGCTGTGAGCGAAACGCCTGTGAACCCCTGTCCCCAGTTCTCCAGGGCTCTTGGGAAAAGATCCTGGGAAGGACGGAGATAGGAGAAGGTAACTCCAGGAGCAGAAGATCTCTTAAGTGTAGTATTAGTGCCGGTTCAGCTCCCGCTTTAGGACTGTTTCGTTTCAGTGTATTTCTTAATTTGAATTGATGGGAGCTCACTGAAGGCTCCCCACAGGAGCTGCCGTAGGTGATTAGCAATATGCAAGTTGCCTGCGCTTGTGCTGCTGGTGCTTTATATTGTCTTACACCGGTGACTCACAGACAGTGTTTATGATTAAGTACATTCACAGGGAAAATGTAATTGATTTGAATGGTTCCTGGCAATCAGCAGCTGTCTGGTATTACATTGTATTTCCCCCAGGTAAGTGGAATGCCTCTCCCGTCAAAATTGCTGTTGTCATTGTGTAACCAAAAAAAAAAAAAAAGCAAGCCTGGTGATAACATCTCTTGGTCTGAATAACTGCTGGCAGCTTGTTTACACGGTCGCTTCAGTAGGCTTATCTGATTGCCGGGGCAGCGAGAGGGTTTCGGGAGGGTTAGTCAGCGTTCCCCGCTCGCCTGCCTGCATTTGCAGTCACCCCTCCTGAGATTTGGCTCATCTTCCACCTGAGATTATCCCTGGGGAAAAAACATCTGTCCCGAAGCCATAAAAGCATCAGGGAAGGATGCTGCAGGATACGGTGCCGGTCTTCCAGGGTTGTCACTGATCACCAGGAGCTCGTGCTCCCTTTGGCGGTACCTCCGGATTGACGTGTGCCCTGTGCGCAATGGGAGCGATGTGCGGTTTGGAATCGTAGTCAGTGAAACAGGGACTTTCTGAAGGTTCCCGGAACGACTGGTAAATTATGGTTTGTGCTTTGTTGCCAGAGCGTCCGACACAGACCATTAAACTCTGTGTGTAATCCAAAAAGTTGAGTCGTTTCTGGAGATTTAACAGGTTTCCAGGTCTCAGATCCAAATTGTTTGTTATACTTGTACCAACAGCAATAAACTCAGAGACGTTTTTTAAAGCTTCTCAGACATGTTCTCCTCGAGAAGGTCTCTGCGCATCAAGGCATCGCAGCCCTCGCGTTTGTCCTTACAACTGCAGCCACCACTGGGAACTGCCGCACATGGGCCATCTCCCGTGGGTTGTACCAACACCAGATCTTCTGGAAACGTGGAATAGTGTTGGGATGAGTGTAGGATCGGGGCTTGGGGAGGAGGGGACGACGGCTCCATTTGCCTGCCAGATGTTCCAACGCAGCAAACAAGAACCCTGAAAAGTCAGGCCGGAGCAGATGCCCAGTGCTACCCAATGAACCACAACATGTCAAATTGCTTCTTGGCAAGATTTGTCCATTGGTGATTCTCAGCCTTTTCTGCATATGTTTGTGAATACAATTCATTAAGGTAATGTGTTGTAAAAGATATCCTGATTATGTATAATTAAATGGATAACATGATTTTTCTCCTATGGCTCTGGATGTTGCCATGACAGACGCACCAAGAGCGCATCCTGTGCAAAAAAAATTAAGGATGCTGTGTTGTGTGCCTGGTTACTCAAGTGGTTGTCGTTTAACACCATATTTCTGATTTAAAAATGAAACGCTAACCAAAAGTAACATTGAAATGCTATTACATCTGACAATTGCAGATGTCCATCCATTTTCTTTTCCAAAGCTTAAATTTGTATAGCTCCCTGGAAAAGGCCATTGTTCTGAAGTGTTACAAAATTAAGAGATCGATTTTCTGTCCTGCTGATGTTTGCTCCAGACGAAGGATTGACCAGGTGAAATGTTAATGCAGCCAGTATTGATGATAAATAGGAGACTAGTTTATGCAGGGAATTGCACAGACCCAAACACCAGCCTTAGAAAACGGTATGGACTAATACTCAAGTCAAAGCCCTCAGCACCTCGTCTTCATTTTATTCTTTTCTGTACAGAGCAGAAATGCTCAGTGACGCTGTTGGCAGTGGTTTTAGCCGGTCCTCATGTATGACACTGTACCGCTGACGTTTTGAACGTCAGAGCAGCGTCTCATTGTCCAGGTTCCTTGAGCGAGTGCAGGCGCAGGTTTGTGCGTGGGACTACCCCGAGCTGTGGGCGAGCAGGGGCTGGGTCTGCGTGATCCGTATGTGCTGTCACGTCGCGTCCCGCTGGTTTGGGCAGGGTGCCTAGCCTGCCTGGTCCTCACCTTCCTTGTAATAAAAGGGCCATGGTGGGGTGATTAGTGCCAAGCAGGAGGACATCCTCTGCTGCATGCCGGGGTGCGGGGAGGCAAGGAGGGCTCTGATGGAGGGGCACCATCCCCGGCCCCACCAGCACCCCCAGTGCACGCTGGGCAGCCCGACGGGGGGGCGATTCCTGCAAGACCCGTGGAAAGCGCAGGTGCCTCATCCCTCTCCTCGCACAGCGCAGGTGTCGGTGCTGGGGAGACAGCCCCGGTCCTCAGCGCTGGCGATGGGGCCACGGGGCCGCTCGCTCTGGAAAGCCACAGGGTAAAGGATGTAGCAGCACCTGGATGTGTTTCATTTGGATGTGGGAAGGGTATCGCAAAAAGCCTTTTAACTACCATCGAGACGAGATGCCGCCGGGTCTTTGCCGTTTTGCAGACGGGGAGAAGGTGGTGTGGAGCCGTGAAATTGCTGCTTGCATCAGGCCGAGCAAGCGAGCATGGTACGGCTGTAAATGTGATTTATGAATCCTGGCTGCTTCTCTCCCACTCCGGCTATTAAACTGTCTCTCTCTCCCCGTTAATTGGGCTCTGTGACTGGGAGAGCTGTAACACAGGTTTGCGCAGTGAGGAGCACGTCTTGGCTATTCTTGTTAAATTAAAAAATGAAACAAACCCGAGAAACTTTCCTGTGAAGAAGAGTGGGGGTTTTGTGCAAGCAGCGTCTGAGCTGAGGGAGATGGAGGAGGAGGGTTTGGGTCCAGCAGCGCTGGTTTCCTTCGCTGCTGAAGAGATCTGTGCTGTTTCCTGGTACATAATGATGGCAAAGTCGCATCTACAGTCAGCTCTTTACCTTACAGTTCTTGGGGTCTCCGACTCCTCCCTCCTTAGACCTTCAAAGTCAATGTTGTGCTTTTTTAAGTGGAGCTGTTAATTGACTTTTCTCCATTGTGAGCGGCTAAATTTAGCCTGTGCGCGTCGTGCTGCTCAGAGGTGGCAGAGAGCGGCTTTTAACAGCCTCCGCCTCCAGATTGCCTCTGCTCCCCTTCTCCGGCTTTCTCTCGGGGGAGATGCCGTCGTGGGCTTGGGGCACTGAGGAGGTTCGTGGTTGAAGGCTGTCCTGGAGAAACGCTGGTGTTTCTGCTTCGTCAGGACGCCGTGGAGCTCACTGCTCCAGGGGCAAAGGGTGCTCGTGGAAGAGGTTGTGGCTTAATACAAGTTTATAACATACAAAGTTGATGATGGTAAGTTAGAGTGTGCAAGGTATCAGGTGCTGAAGGTTTTCAGTAAAATTGTCTCATAACGGTGTTCCAGCTGTGTTTAAAAATGCAGACTCCATATAAGCTGAGGCTGGTTTTAGTCACTGAGTTCATAATTTAAGAGCATATCTATCTTCTCCTATTAAAGACCAAAAAAAAGGAACGAAAACCTGGAAGTTTATTTTCAAGTGTGCTGTGGGAAGTCATTGCATAAAATGCAATTCATAAATCAATACTTTTCTCTTGCTTGATTTATATATTTCATTATACTTCCCAAGTAGAATTTACTATTGAACAGCAATCTGAAAGCAAGAGCATGTTAAAACAGGCAGTGGCCGTGCTGGGTATGGGGAGCGGAGCCCAGGGCAGGCAAGGTGCCCCGGTACCGATGTCGGCCCCCCCGTGCTGAGGATCCTGCCCCAGAGGTGCTGTATTTAGCACGTAGAGAAGGGCTCCCGGCATGGGTCCCAGCAGCCGGGACAGGCACCTGAACCATGCGCAGCTGTGTAATGTTTTAGCGTGGTGAGCAATGCGCTACGAATAGCCCTTCTCACCGGGACCTGCGTGGGCCTGAGCGCCTGTGCTGGGGGGGCTGTTGGGGTGCTGGGGGGGGGTGCTGGGGTGCTGAGGAGGGGTGCTAGGGTGCTGGGGGGCCTGTTGGGGTGCTGGGGAGGGCTCTTGGGGTGCTGGGGAGGGGTGTTGGGGTGCTGGAAAGGGCTCTTGGGGTGCTGGGGAGGGCTATTGGGGTGCTGGGGTGCTGGGGGGGCTGTTGGGGTGCAGGAGCAGGGTTCAACAGCCATGCGAGGGGCTGGGGAGCCGCTGACCCCCAAACTCCCTGGGGAGCCTGAGAAACAGCCCCTTCGGAGGTGGGAAGGGCCGTGGGCAGGCGTGCGCGGGGTGAAGACGAGCGGTGCCGCACGCAGAAGGCGCAGCTGGGGCTGCTTCTCCCTCCGCTGACCCACGCGCCCGGGAGGCCTGTGGGCAGGAGCCCGGCAGAGCTCTCTGGGAAGGGCTGCGGCAGGACTCCACAGTGCACCCATCCGTTTCATGGCGTGCCCACCCGTGCACCGGCAGAGTCGACTGCTCGCTCGGTCGGCGCTGGGCCCTGCCGCGTGCGCGGGAGTTTTGCACGGGGATTCATGGCCGCTTCCCGTGCCTGAGGCCGGACCTGAGCGCGGGCAGTGAGTCCCTGCAAACAGAAAGGTTGGGGAGCGATGTCCGTAGCTGTGAGGTGTTGGATTCGTTGAGAGCGATTCGTTAGTTCCTCTCCAAGGGCTGTAAGTACTGCCCCTCATGCCCGCCTCGGCCTGCTTTTGGGGAGAGATGTGACATTAACATTTCTGGCTAACGCGTCTTGGCTCTTTAGCATTTATTTGTAGAAACCGGCACGGAGGGTTTGTGTGAGTGTGTGAGGATTTTGCTGTTGTTACACGAAACAAACCAATTAACTGCTGGCAGCCGCTCCCGCTAGCTGGCAGCGGCGTTTTATGGCTCCGGGCAAGGCCATGGCTGGCAGCGACCTGCGCAATGGCTGCGTGCGCCCAGCAGCCACCCCGGTGCTGCGGTGGGCCGCGAGCTGCCTCCCAAATCCGGTTTTCCTGTTGGCCGCCCCGGCAGTGCCGGCCGAATGTCGGGCAGGGGCAGGCAGAGCAGGGGAGGAACGGAGGGATGGAGTTCGGTACGCGCCAGCAAAGGCAGACCTTGGGAGGGCTGGTCCCGGGCAGCACTGCCGTCGTCTGAGCCTGCGGTTCCAGAGCAGAAACAATAAATAACCAAATAGCAACGACAAACCAAACTGCTGCTCTTTAGGTTTGTGCAGTTTTAAAATTCCATCCCCTTGAGAAAAATGTGATTACTCGGTTTTTCTGACAGCTGTGGCTGGAAGTTGCAAAGATTTTCCCAAGCTGGTCGGCATCAGTGGGTGCGAGGGCACCGAGGGCCGCGCTGCAGGGAAGCGCGCGTGGGGACACGCCGATCTGTCGTGTGCCATCGCCACCCACCCTTGAAAACTCAGCAGAGTTATCGGGGTTCTTCACAGCTTGCAACATGTGTCTTGGGAGAAGAATAGAGAAAAGGAGTGCAGGCAGGGTGGGAATGTGGAATTCAGAACGTTGTACCCCAAAATGCTGCCTTGTCGAATGCGAGTCTCCCTTGGGCGCTGCTTTGCGGAGCGATCGCAGGGCGGTGCAGACCAGGCAGGTAGGCAGCCGTTCCGTTCGAAGGGGTGATGCCAAACAACAACTTGTTTATTATTTTTAACAGATATTTAACACGGTGCCAGAGACTCCGCCATCGAACTCGCAGCTGCTCTTGTCTCGCAAGAAGAGCACGGACTCGAAGCCTCCCTCCTGCAGCGAGAGACCGCTGACGCTTTTCCACACCGCACAGCCCAACGAGAAGCGTAAGTGTGCCGAGCCGCGGCTCTCACCTTTCCCACTTGGCAAAGTTTTTGCCCTAATAGTGACTAATGGATTGTAATTCCCATGCCACCAAATGTGTTTTGTACTGGTTCCAGTGGCAGAGGTGATTCCCCGAACAGGATTGGGCTTTGGTTTCCTCTGCTGTCACGTTGATGGGGAGTGTGAAGACCGTCTGGCATCCAAGCCCTTAACCAGGGGCTGGAAGGGAGGCGGCATTAGCACAGTATAAAGTGTTGCTGTCCCTTCTCCACCTGCACATTCCCGTTCTCATGTTCCCCGGCCCCCGTCCTCACCATCATCAGCTGCTGAGATGCGCTCCTGCATGTGGGGCACAACACTTGTGGGAAGGGTGGACACCTGCCCGCCTCTCCACAAGGCGATCTTTTTTGGATGCCTGCAGGCACTTTACCTTTTACAGACACGAAAAACTTGGCCGGGAGGTTCTGCACGTTACTGAGGATTATCGACCACGGCAGTTTAAAAATGCGGAAGATCATTTTTCCATTTCTGTCACTAATTGATGCTCCAGATATTTGGGTGAAAGAGTGGGTGCCCCATCCCTACTGATGGAGCGGCAGAAATGTGTCTGCCCAGGCTGTTGCTTCACGTTGTAGCTAAGCCCAGTTCCCAGCTCTCCGGTTCCTCCCGGCCACACGCTCCCAGCCCTTGCCTCAGGCTGCTCCGGGAACCGGCCCGTTGCACAGGGATCTGTTCTGGTTTGCTACAAAAGCAGGGGAGCAACCTGGGGAGCAGAGCAAGGCTCTGGGGCTCGGCTTGCTCGGCTCGGGCAGTGGGTGCGTGCGGGGAGCGAGGCGTGGGGGAAGACTGAAGTTAAGCTGCCTCCCCAGGACTTAAAACTGCGGGGCGGACGAAGTGGTTGCTGTGTGCTTTGCTGACTCTCAAAACATGTGGGCTTGTCTGATTGAGTTACCAGTAATTATCAGGCACCCTCATTTCGGAGGATGTCATAATGATACACGTGGGTTTAAGGAAGCGGTGGTAGCACCAAAGCGTGCTCTGGAAATAGTGTATCACACGACTCTCGGGGGAGCCTCAAATATCAAAAGCTGCTTTTGAAAAATTTCAGCCTAAAAGTCATTTATTTGCTGCTAACCAAGTAGCTGTTTGTTAGACTCTAGAGTCGCCCGGCTGCTGGAGCCTTCATGTACTGTCCCCCCCTTGCCTAGAAGAGAAACTGAGTTAATTTATTTATCTCTGCATTTATTTATTCCAACGCAAAACAATGTTTTCTCAGTTTTCCTCCTGACAGTCTGTAGTCCTCTGTGTCTATGGGAAGCCACTACCATTTTGTTCGGTGTTTTCCATCTGATAGCTGGAGACTGAAGCTAGACATGTCCAAAATGGAAACAGAGTGCACACTTTTTAAGACTGAGAGCAATTTAACCATAAGAAGAAGTGGGACAGTGAATTTTCGATTGCTTGAAATCTGTTTATTGAAGTCAAATAGCTTTCTAAAATTTTTGCTAAAATTCATCATATAAAGCTGTGTGTAAGTCAAAAATTGTAATGTTCAACAGACAAGATCATGCACAAGAGCAGATTAGATAATTATAGTGATGATTTCATTGTTACACATTCCCATTTTTGTCCACGACTGACCCAGGAACCGAGTGGATATTGTGAAACAAGTGTCATTAGCACAGCAAATGCACCACTTTGTTCCTTATCAGTTCTTCATTATAAACACTGTTTTGGCACTTTGCTCTTATTTTGCCATGCAGAGTGCTTTCACCGTCACTTCTGTGGCCCCTGCGGATAACTGTTACCAAAGTGCCCCAGATCAGGGTGGCAGCCCCAGGCTGCTGCTCTGCCATCGGGAAGGTGTGGGGTTTCTCCGGGGGAGCCCAGCGTTCCTGAGGGTCCTGCGGCTCTGCCTGACAAACTTCCCATTGAGACTCCGAGGGTTTGGGTAACTGGTAAAACTCAACCCGCTTCGGAAGAGAGGGAACCCAGACTGGCCGAGCAGTTCAACGACGGGAGAGTTTGTTGTTTAGTGAAGGGAGGATTGCAAAAAATGTACGAGTCCAGCTCCCCATAAAGCCCCTCCTTTCCAGGCAGGCAGTTTGGGGGGGTCTTGGAGGGCAGTTGCTGGTTTGGTTCATTAACGCAGCTCTCTCATCAGCGGGAGCTGGGCCACGGTGCGAGCAGAGAGGAGATGCAGCCAGGAGCCGGGGCGGTGGCGGGGCCGGGACTGTGCTGCGAGGAGGGGGTTGGTGGTCTGCAATGAGAGCGTGGCCGGCTGCCACCCCCCTCGCAGCCGGCTCTGCCGGCGGTTTGCAAAGCGGCTCTTCTGCCTTCTGCCCGACGGAGGAGAAACACGCTCTAGCTGATGGGCGGTTCTGCTCTTGTAGCTGTAAGACCAAATTAAATCTCACAGCAAAGAATCCTTCACGTAAAAACATGAAGCAAAAAACACTATCCGCCTTTTAAAAAGGAGGAAATAAAGCAGGAGTTTCAGATTCTGCCATTCGTCTCCCTTCCTCTTTAGATGAAACACTTCCAGTTTCTCGGCTGATAGGAACTTTAATTCAATATTGGCTGGTAGCTAGCTCTGAGATTAGGCAGACAATTGGCACTGATTTGTGCTGGCTTACAGAGCTTATTTTCAGACTTCAGCCTTGGGCAGAAAATGTTTGGAAACAAAAGGACGTAGTGTTGGATGGCACCTCATCGGATCAAGTCTGTGCTCCTCATGGCCCCGATACGGCCGTGCAGTGGGGTGGGCTCGGCGTGGGCTGTCCCTGGGCTCAGCCACCTCTGTACGCCACGGAGATGGTCTGTCACGGCACTGGGTAAAACCTGCGCTGGCAGATGCAACAGCAGAGGAGTGATTTGGATCGACTTTTGGGGTTTTAGGTCTGTAGGCAGCTTAGTTTCTCTCTTATTTCATCTGCTGGCTCCCACGTTTGCCTGTCACTATTTGTGGAGGTCAGCGCTCTGCTTTTCTCCACTTTTGCCTCTTCTTATCTTCTGCATGGATAATCTTTTTCATTGCAAAGTGCTTTTGCCTTCTGAGTCCCAGGTCGGCTTTTGCGAGCTCACGGCTTCGTACCGGAGGAGCAGCGCTGGCTCCGGCTGGACTTGGTGTGCTGTTCTCCGTCAGCCTGTCCCACTGCGCGACACCTGCCGCCGCCGGCTGAATTGCGGCTGCAGCACCAAACTCGTCACCGGCTGCCGGGGCTGGACATCAGGCAGAGGCCGATAAATACATTTGGCACTCTGGGGAAATTGCTCGTGTTGATGAGCTTTTCTGACTTGTTTTAGGGAGAGAAGGGCTTGTCGCTTGAGCCGCGTATGGCTCGAAGCTGACGGGATTGTTTGTGTTTTCCTTTTGGCTTGTCAGACGGTGGCAAGTTGAAAACCACGGCTGGGCAAAAAATCCAACTCGGCGCATCGGAGGAACAGAGGAGGGGACAGAGAAGTGTATGTGCTGCTTGTTCCCTTGGAGGCTGATTGGAGATGATTAATGAAATGCAATTTCAGGAACCTGTTGACATGTATTGACATGGTTAACACACCCTTGGCTTTGCCTAATCTCTGGAAGATAAGCTCAACCTGAGCTAAACCAAGTTTTAGCCCTATCTCGCTGCCATGTGGGCGCTGATTTTGTCCAGATACCAGGAAAATGCAGCAACTCCCTCGAAGGAGCGTGGCAAGGGGCGTTAGGCTCTGCTCTCCCCGCTTGCATCCACAGACCTCTTCCTCGTGGAGGCTTTTCTCTTTGAGGCGGTGGCAAAGGATTTCACAATGCCGTGCTCCTCCGCGCCTGAGGCAGCGCTACTACCAAGCTCTTTTATAGAAACATAGGTGGTTTCTTTCTGGATTAACTTTTCATATATCCCAGGAGTTCCCCTTGCACTCTTCTAGCCTGCTTTAAACGTGTACAGGATACGGATGAGCATTACACCGTCTCCTTCTAACACAAGCAGAGGTGTACAATTTAAAGGGACGGAGAATAAGGGATTCCCTATTACTATGTGCTTTTTGGTGGTAACTGGGTCATATTAGTGTGCACTGGAAAAACAATTTCTTTGGAAGATTTATCACTGAAGTAGGACTCATCATGTTTTCTAGCAGATGCCTATCTTTCAGGAAAAGATCATCACAGAAGTAGCAGTTCTTTGCAATAGGGCTGCTTTCCATGCCATCAGTGATGGTAATTGCTTCTCATAATTACAATTACTGCTTATACAGAAACGACATCTTATGAAAATGAATTAATGTGATTTGAGGTAATTCGGTGTAGAGCTGAGGAGGGAGCCCATGCTGCGGGTGTCTGTTTGGGATGCATAATATTTTCCCTGCTTGCTGCTGAAGGCACACAAATAAGGGGGAAATCTCTTAACAGAATATGATCAAGGGAAATGAGAAACTCTGAGAAACCTCCAGGTTGTCAGCAGAGCAGCGCCAGCGTCTCCCCAACGCAGCGCAGCCGGCGCTACGGCGGGTGTGGGCAGCAGCCACTATTTCAGATCAGATACGACGCCAAGGTTCTCACCCAGAGCTGTTCTGTGTTTTAGAAGAGCGCACGCGGAACGAGCAGAGACCCTGCCCCCTTTCTCCTTACAGACCTGGCCAGGGAAGATCCATCGTACTTGACGTCAAGTCCTAGGCTGAAGCATTTCTTGCTGAGATAAACTTTAACTAAGTGATCTGTCCTTTTCTTGTTCTAAACCGTTATCCTGCTCTGTCACACAAACGCACAGTCCCTTGGCAGCTGGTTTCAGACACAGAGAAATCCATTCCTCTATGTAGTCTGCATTTTAATTTTTTTCAGGTTGTGTGGTACTTCGGATGTCTTTGGGAGTATAAAATATTAATGCCTTGAGAAAAAAGAATATTTTCTTACTAAGAATTGTATTCATTTAAAATGTAGCTCCATCTTAAGAAAAATAATAAAAAAAAGAGTATCTGGTATTTCTTATAGTTTAATGTTTAATATCTAGAAAACATGACTGTAAACTGCCTGTCTTCTGGGGTCTGGTAAGATGCATTAGGGCAGGGATTATTAATTACTGGGAATGCTCGAAGCCTTTGCAGCAGTATGCTCTTTACTTCTGCATGCAGCGGCAGCTCTGTGTGATGGTGATGATTCTTGGGTTTTGATGTTTTTTTAGAGGAGAACAGGAACAGTATCATCAACTCCAGCCTGGAATCCGTCATCTCGTCAAATGTAAACAGCTTCCTCAACTCCAACAGCGCTCCCCAGCCCAACCTGAACTCAAGTGATCTTGAACTAGAAGTAATTAAACCCAACAGGCCAAATTCACTGTAAGTACAGTGGTAATTAGTGTTTTATAGGCTCTCCGTCCTTAATCTTTAATCAAGGCTGTTTCTTACTCTGAATCCCAGCAGTTTGTTGAAGAATACAATTTAACATTTTAATTTTTAATGGATGCCTAGCGTGTGCCCTGCATTTTTAACTCGGTCTAAGCGGTGGAATTAGTTACTGTGGGTTATATCTGCTGGCGAGTTTCAGCTCTGATTATTTTGCACATGTGGAATATTTTTCGAGCAGAACTCCGCGTTGCCGCTTGAACTGCTCGACCCATCTGGTGATAACTCCAGCAAACACAAAGGACTTTTCTTCTGAGTTAAATTCTGTGACTGTTGTCAGTACAGTTGATCTCCGGCCAAATCTGTGCCATTGCCTCTGCTATTGCTTCCTTCATCTGGAAAGTTCAAGGGAAAAAATAGCGACCTTAGCAATGACTCCCTGGGGACGGCCGAGTTATTTATGAAGTCCCCTGAACTTGACACAGCTGAGCCCTCGCGCCGATGGCCGTCTCTGCTGGGGGAATTTCCTTCCTGCTGCGGCTCTGCCGGGCCCGATAGCATTTTCCCACAGAACCTCCCCTCCCCGTACATGTGAAGATCTGCTCAGATCTTCAAGAGCCATTGCGGTCCTTGCAAGCCGAAGCCAGTTTTCCCCCCAGCGCTGCTCGGCACGTCCCTGCCCGTCCCCGCGGATCGGCCGGGAGGAACGCTGTTCCCGCCACGGCATTTTATGGCCTCGCTGTATGCAGCGACCTTCTCAGTTAGGGGAGACCTTCCTGCCCACCCCTCCAGCCCTCCCACAGGCTCCGAACACATCCAGTTCCCACTCAACCGTAGGAGCCCCCAGTCCCTTGAGAGCAGACGGTGACATTTTTGCTTTAGCTGCTTTCCTCTGGTTAGCAGCAGAAGGATTGCTACGGATCCGAAATGGAGAAGTGCCAGGGCGGGTGCTGGTAGAGATGGTGGAACTTGTTGCTGTTGGCTTGGTTGACAGCAGGGGTTGGGCTTTGGGGGAGTCTGGGGTGCAGCCCTCGCTGCCAGTGTGTGGGGACAGCTGAGGCCCCTGCCTGCAGCCATTTGCACGGCAGAAGGTAAGTACAGCGGGCAGCTGGCACTACTGCCTGCGTGTGCGTGTGTGTGAACAGAGGACAGGCTCTGCCTTTCATCCATCTGCTCTGCCTCTCTCCGCACCATGGCTGCCACTAAAACCGCGAGCTGCATGAGCATCAAACCAACCCCTTGTCGGCCTCGCCTGGCGTCGGGTCCGGGAGCGGGCTTTATAAAGCTCAGCTCTATGCCTCGCCTGGCGTTGGCTCTGGGAGAGGGCTTTGTAAGGCTCAGCTCAGCTCCATGCCTCGCCTGCCGTCTGTGGATTTCCCTACTGCGAGGAAGCCGCCTGCAAGGAGTGTTGTGGTGGCAGAATAGAGCATCCAAAAGGTAGGAGCCTCTAAATTAAGGTTGTGCGTTAACGTATGTTATGTACTGAATAAAGATGCGTCGATATCTCATGCCCGTGCCGCCGGTTGAAGCTCTGGAAGTCAGTCACATACCATTCCCCCAACAGGATGTTTTTAGTTTATTTATCCTTCGAGGGAAAAAAAAAAAAAGTGAATTATAATACAGCAAGGTTTGTGAGCCTGAGTCTTGCTGTGACCTGACAGGAACTGTTTGCCAAATTCACAGTTTTTCAGATTCCAAGAGTTGCCGCTTCCTAACAATTTCTTTTTTAAAGGAAATCAGAAAGAAGTTCAGCAGAATAAATCAGTTAAAGCTATGTGGGGCTTTGGGGAATGGAGGCATCTTGCTGGTACCAAGGAATTAAGTGAGCAGATCGATGGTGAAACCATTTGTTGCCACCAGTTAAGTGGCCTTTACAATTCTGCGAAGTGAAATAGTGATGAGCAGGGTAGTGCCAGTGTTTGTGGCATTCGGTGCTTTTCCTCAAATCCAGTGATTATGTGATAATTTTTCACAGGCAGGAGTACACAGGTTCTCAGTCCATGTTGAGCTAAAGGTTGAAAAGTGAGTCTTAAGGTGAATAATACCACAAGCAAGTATTTTCTTCTCTATAACCCCAAATATTTACATCAAGTATCTTTAATCCAGTCTTTCAATGAGAAATGAAGCGTTTGACTTCATTTAATTCTTTTTAAACAGTGTGTATAGCTGTCACCTCAGCCTCTCCACGCTGCTCACCCATGAGCACCAGTCGTGCCCGTGGTTTTGGCAGCTCCGTGGCGTTTTGCCCTCGGTGGTCAGCACTCCGGGAGGGGTGTTGGTTTGCAGCGGCGAGGATGAGGAGGGTGAGGAGGGCTGCCAGCGGCGGGTCTGTCCCCCAGCCCTGCCCCGCGGCCGTTCACAGCCTGCGCGCCTGGTTCGGGCAGGGTGCCCGGGTGGTGCCAGCGTCCCGGCCGCTTTGTCGGCGCTGCTCTGCGGGACACCCAGACAGCGTCTGTGCGAAGCTGCTTCTGGCTTTTTAACCAGCTGAGCAACCCGGGCTTTGCGGGAAGCCTTGGGCTGGAGGCACGCTGCAGTGGGTCTGCAGTACCTGTTACTGCCCTGCGAGGGGTTCTGCTGCTCCCCCGTAATTACCGGACACACAATTAGGGTACGTGGCAGCGGGGAAGGTCTCAGGGTGCCTTGCCCTTTGCATTCCTTCAAGTGCTCTGCCAAAGTCTCTGCGGGTCCTGTGAGACCCATCTTTGAGCTTTGCTTCAGGACTTTGGGGTTTTTATTGCGTTCTTCGCCATTTTCTGTAATTTTTCGGCCGTGGAGCGGGGCCATCCTGTTTCGGGGCCCGTTAAGGAGGGGTTGGCTTTCCCGGCAGCCTGCCCACAAGCTGATCAGCTGGCTGCGCTGGGAGCTGGCGCTCGCCAAAATTCAAACCCTGCAGCTGAGGAGCTGTAAAATTCCAGGTGTGCAGAGGCCAGGAAGTCCCGCTTTCCTTCTCGAAAGAAAAAGGGATTTCTTTCTGAACAAGAAACTCTTTTAAGAGAACAAGTACAAAAGAATCCTGGATTTGGTGTTTCCTTCCCTTCGAGAAAGGGAGCTCTGCTTCCCTAACGGGACAACAGCAAAGGTTAGTGAATTAAAAACTACTCCAGACCAGAATTTGACCTAGTCCTTATTTTCTGCTGTCTAAATGCACCATTGAAAAAACCAGGCTGATGGAGATTTCCGTGCAGGGGAAATGCCTTCATTAATTAGGGCCTTTTCCTGCTTTATTCTGGGGTTTCGTGCCTTCAAGTGTTGGTGTGTCTCTTGCCCTTCACCCGTGTGGGCAGGGTGGGCACAGTGACCCCCGTGTCCTTCCAGTCTCACCGTCCCTCCGGGCCCCGGTCTCGGCTGAAGCTGTCCTGTGATGGGTGCCCACCCGGGGAGGGTGGAGGGGGCACGCGATGAGCCTTTTGGCATTAATGTCGCTTTGAAATCTTTGCTTGTGTTGTCTCGTGGCATCAGTGGGTTGCCCATCAGTGGCTCTGTGTCACCTTCTCACACGTGCTACGAGCGTGACAGCTGCGAAGGGGAAAACACCTTTTTTCTGCTGGTCACAAGGTACCGGACTCTGGTCCGTGCCCGGGGAAAGCTGCGACGTTGTGTTGCCCCAAAGCGATGTCCACCTTGGAGCTGCTCTCCAGCCCAGCCAGCGGCAGGGCCAGCGGTGTGCCCGAGGCCAGCAGACCTTCAGAAAGCCGTCACTAGTTGCCTCCTCCCCACAGGCTGCAGCTGGATTCACAGCTCCAGCCTTCATCCTTTAAGCCTTGGTAGAGCCCAAGTGGGGTGTCCCCACGCAGGATGTTTCACGTTGGGCACGGTGGCTCCTCACGACGTGGGAGCTGTGGCACAGCTACTCACCCTCTGCAAAAGCACTTTGCGAAACTGCAGGGAAAGGACTTGGGTCGTTTTGATGTTCTTGCTTCTTAGTAAGCTGAAAACAGATGCTCTTGTGCAAATAGCTCCTGTTGATCTCAGTGGGAGACTTGTTGGAGCACAGACGTTAAGGACTGCAAGTCTGGGGGATTTCTTGTTTTCCTTCTGCTGCAGTGAGCACCGATGCATTCAAAGGTTGCCTTTAAACATGCTAAAAATTGTGAGCACTGCCTGTGAAATTAGAGATTGTTTGTTTGAGCTTTTCTTTACAAAAGCCTCTTGGCTCCCTTCTAACTGTATCCCCCAGGTCTGCTCCACGGGGAGCTGAGCCGGTCCCTAAATCCCCTTGTGAGCCTGTGCCGCTTCTTCCCCAGCCTCTGGGCGTGACGGGCGTTACAGCAGCAACCGCGCCGGGGCCGAGGTCTCCCCACCGCCGTGCCGTTCCCCGTCCTCTTCCCAGGGGGAAGGCAGTCGTTCTCAGACTTGCCTTTCCTCGAGTGGTCCTCCTTCACCAACCAGGAGGAAAATTGTTTTGCTGCAGGGCAAAGGCTCTTCCTTCCCAGCCACCAATTGGGGTTTTACTATGGGAATGCATTTATTTATTAGGGCTGGGTTTATTTTTATGGAAAAACTGCTCTGGGTGGGAGTTGTACCCGGTGAGTCAGCAGGACTGCTGTCCCATGCCAGGAGCTGCCACTGCGGAGGGACCGGGCTGGCTGCCCGGGGCCACCAAAGCCCCCAGGGAGGGGGATTCGGTTTAAAGAAGTGTTGGGTTTTGTTATCCTGCCCCGGCAGCAAACAGCTGCCTTAGAAAACATGGCAAAACAAGAACCAGAAGTGCTGTGTTTCTAGCATAGATGCATACTTAACCTGAAACAGGGGAAGTTTTCAAACTACATTGTGTGACCACAAAGAACAAAAGATTTAAGATTGTGGCTTTTAAAGTCCTTTAAAAAAGCACCTTGCTCTGGTGGCTCTGCAGTGCCTGCCTGTGACACCTCTGACACGGGGTGCGGATAACCAACACCTTGGTGGGTGTTTGCTTTGTGTCTTTGGTCCTCTGTTTTATTTATTTATTCGCCCCATCTGTGTCCTATTCAAAGACCCGTGCTGCGTGCAGGGCTCTGCTGTGCTGGGGGCACGGGCGGCCGCTCCGGGTGCTCACATCTGGCTGATGCCAAAGAAGAGGTGGGTGCTGCAAGCGCAGCGACGAGTCTGGTTACACAGCCTCATCAGAACCACCTTTCAGTGCTAAAATAAGTGTAACACCTTAGTCTTAAACTAGCCGTTGGGTATTATACTGGGTACTTCTGGCTGGCTTCCTACCTGCGACTTTGGACAAGAGGAAATGGTCTCAAGTTGTGTCAGGGGAGATTTAGATTGGATATTAGGAAAAATTTCTTCACCGAAAGAGTGGTCAAGCATTAGAACAGGCTGCCCAGAGAGGTGGTGGAGTCACCATCCCTGGAGGTGTTCAAAAAACGTGTAGACGTGGCACTTCGGGACATGGTTTAGTAGACATGGAGGTGTTGGGTTGACGGTTGGACTTGATGATCTTAGAAGTCTTTTCCAACCTTAAAGATTCCATGATTCTATGAGTCTA
This sequence comes from Grus americana, assembly GCF_028858705.1. Classification (NCBI taxonomy): domain Eukaryota; kingdom Metazoa; phylum Chordata; class Aves; order Gruiformes; family Gruidae; genus Grus; species Grus americana. The sequence continues at coordinate 1,420,382 of NC_072865.1, read as the reverse complement.
TGACTCGCTGCAGGCTTTTACAGTTGTTTGCTAAGTGGAACAACTAGTATGTTATAGTTTGGAAAATAAACAGTGGCTAAAACTTAGCAGAGGAGGTGGATGGAGTCATGAGGGTTTCCCTTTCTCTTCTCACAGTAATTTCTTGCTGTGCGGGGCTGTTTGGAAGGTGCACGGTGTGTCGCCGTCTGCTGCTCTCCCGTGTGTCGGGTTGAACAGGCAGCGCTCTGCCTGTAGCTCAGCCTGCCTCCGTGCCGCTTGCAGCCGAGGTGCTGCACGCCTGGCCCCGCGCTGCACCGGGTAGAGCTCAGAGAGGGGAGCCCATCCCGCCATCGCCCCGTGAGCAGAGATGGCTCCCCGCGGCGCGTTTGCTCGTGCTCTCTGCGGAGGTTGGGCTGTTTCTCCCGGGCAGCATCGCTTTGGTTTGACGCCCCGAGGATGCGCCGTGGGCACGAGGCGTGTGCTGGGGTGTGGAGCAGGCAGCCGGGAGCTGGGGAGGCAGTGCCCGGCGCTGGGGTGGGCTGGGGCCAGCGGGACGGGAGCAGGATGAGTTGGGGAGGCACGGGAGGAGGCACAGAAATACCCCTTTTCTGGGGGGGGGAAACTCGAGCGTCAGCTGTGCGAGTGGGTGTCTCTAAAAATAGCAGGGACCGAGCTATTAAATAGCCTGGCCCTCGGGCACGGGCAGGCTCAGCCCTGCCTGCGGCTGACCCGGCACGACCCCGCTGGCTCTGCTTTGCTTCCCTAAACCCCGAGAAGCCCCTCGGCTTTGGAAGGGATCCCCGGGGCTGGGAGTCAGCCTCGTGCACAAGGAAATGCCAGAACTACAGCTACCTTCTGGCCCCCGTTTCCCTGCTCTGTGCCTTGGTGATCTGTCCTTCAAGACTTTCGCTGTCCCTCGGGGAGGTGGTGGGGCCCGGTGTGTGCCTCGCCATCGGGCGCCAAGGGGCAAACCTTCACCAGTGCTCTGGTGCCGACTTGGTTCAGCATTTCCCAGCTTTGGGCTTGGCAATCTCGACATCCTTTTAACGTAGGGTGGGTTCATGTGCCGGTCGGTGTCTGCTCGGTGTTGCGCTGGTGTGCTAATTGCAGAGCAGCTCCCTGCACAAAATCAACGCCTTTACCGGTTGCCCTGGGAGTTTGCTTTGTAGGTGCAAACCAAGTCAAAAATAAAGCATGCATCACTTGATGAGGGAAATATCACCTGTCACTCCCTCAAAATGAACTATTACAGGCATTTTTGCCCGATGTCCCCAGGAGATACAACCAGCCTAACAACACTGCCTGTGTTCGATGGTGTGTTCCCCACTCTGCACCTTTCCGGGTCCATCTGCGATCGCGGTGGAGTGGCAGAGACCTTTGATGTTGGGGTTTTTCCCAGGCGACAGGGAAGCAGGGCCAGCCGGGGGCACCGATGGCAGAGCCCGTCCTCGCCCGCAGGCTCGGGGTGCCCGAGGTGTCCGTGCCGTGGGGCAAGCTGAGCCCCTGCTCGGCCACCCAGCCCCGACACATGGTGTTTGCTGCACCTCCTTCCCCTGGGGACTCTGCCTTTAGGGAAATCATAGCTTTGGGAAACTTAGATTTAGTCACCATGTGTCTATTTGCATTTTGCTTTATTTTCTTGTTGACCAAGTATGGCTATTTCTTGCCCTCCATGGGTATGGAAAGAAATGAGGAGCGGATCTAAGGTCTAGTGGTCATGAAAAAAATAACCCAGTTTTAATCTAAGGAAGAGAGGTTATTCCCATGTGCTTTTGATTTACAGGACCAGAATAAATCTTCATTAGGCATCCCACTTAAAACTTGAACAACATTTCTCCTTCCCTGCCTGAAAATGAGAGAAATTTCAAGAATTAATGTATTTGCAAAACAGCCTCCAACAGTGGCTTTTTGCTGGCCCTGGGCCGGGTGGTTGGGAGAGGAGCCGTGGGCTGGGGCAGAGAGGGGTGCCGCACGCTGAGACCGGGGTGCTGGTGGCCAGGACTGCACCTTGTGCCCGTGCTCTGCTCTGAAGTCCCTCGTGATCCCAAATCTGTGTCTAACAGCAGACAAATCAGCATGACATCATCAAGGTATCAAACAGGATAGGATACTGGGTTTTGCAGTAAATAATCTCTTAAAAGTGCAAACAGCTTTGGCAGTTACCAGCTGTGACACACGTAAGCAAAAGCATGCGAGAAGCAAGTAGACCTTTAAATGCTGCTGGTTCCTCACAGAATTTAAGTCACTTTTTCCACTCTGAAAAATAACTATGTAAACATGACACAGCCTTATTCAGCAGCTCTGCTCCCTGTGCCCACGCAGCATGCAGATCTCTGCAGCAAAAATAAACTGTTTAGTTTTGCTTTTCTTTTTATTTTAAACTTTTGTGGAGTCGGCAGTAGTAGGAGTGATGTGAACTTTACTGTACCCTGCTTCATTAGTCAAATTACTGTAAGAACAAATCTTTCTTGTTCAGGAGCCGTGTCCCCGCACTGTCAGCAGGAGGATCAGGCAGGTGTAAAGGGCAGCAGAAGCCAGCGTTGGTTAGGAATGCAGGGGAGAGTTTCTTGGTTTCTGGATGCCGTGTGAAGTTGGCAGCTAGAATAAACTTCTTTTTATTTATAGAAAGACCCCCCTGAAGGCACACAGAGAGCATGTCTGGGGAGTGAGTTGCCGGCTGTGAAAGCCCAAGAACTCTTTACAGCCATGTTCAGCTTTTATTTTATTCGGCACAGGGAAGCTGTGAGACCGTGCCATTCTACGCTCCGAGCAGAGCTGGATGAAAGCACGGCGAAGGGGTTGTGTGCACGAGAGCTCCAAGGAGCGCTGCTCCCGGGGGCGATACGGCAGTCACCCTGGCACCCTGTCTCTGAGCCAGTTTAACTCATACAGTGGAAGAAACCTTTCCTCTGGAGGGGAGCTGTTTTCCTGTAAAATGCAGTGCTTTGAAGTGGTGGTCAGCTTGTGCCGTCCTGGCAGAGCTGAGCTTTCTCATGGCTGCAGAGTTAACCCGTGGTTACCATCGGTGGTGATCTCTATGTCTGTCAGCTGCTGTCACAAAATACCGTCTGGCTTTTTAGCTGAAGTTCTAGAAATGCTCAGCCATTTTTTAGTTTCTTCTTTTTTTTTTTTAACAGATATTTGTGATCTATTATACTGAATCTAGTTGGGTAAACAGTCGGAGAGGCCAAGGCGGTTTGTCCTAGGGCAGCACCAGCAACGGCAGTCTTGACTCTGCCCTCTGTCCTGCCCTGGGATTTACATCCTAGAAGTAAATCCCGTCTTTATCACACCGGATTTGGCAGTCAGAGCTGGGATGGCAGCTGCTCAGAAGTGTTCCATTTCAAGCTAGGAAAATGTCCGGCTGCAGCTGAAGTTACTAATTCCGACAGCGGTGTTAGATGAGCCGTGGGGTGAAGTGGAACCAGCCGGTCTTGCAAGGGAGATGCTGGTTAGTCACTGCTGCGTTTTTCACACCTTTAAAATGCAAATGAGGATGGGTAATGACCAACTGTTGCACTCACCAGATAACATCTTGCTGACTTGGCAGAAAGATTTGCCATCCTTGTCAGCCGAGCGCTTCTGCTGGGCATCAGAAGGAGCAAAATGAGGTCATCGCGCGTGGTGAATAAGGCAGTATGGTGCCAGCAGGCTGCCGAGGCTCTGGTCTGCACCTCGCGTCACAGGAGGGTGCCAGGGGTGGTCGTGCAGGTCACAGGAGGGTGCCGGGGTGTCCCTGTGGGTCACAGGAGGGTGCCAGGGGTGTCCCTGCGGTCCAGCCCAGCCAGCTGCCGCTCCCATCGCAGTGGGCCATGGTGACAGGGCTGTGGCACTGGGGACGTGTGCTGCCAGCACCGGCGGGATCAGCTCCGGTCTGCCCTCGGGATGGACCTGTGTGCCTGATCCACGTCCCCATCCGGCAGTTTTGTTTCATCTCAGGCTGTCACTGCCCTGTTCAGCGTGTCCCAGTCCTTGGAGGGCTTTGGGAGCTGCAGGTTATATATACATCCTTGGCAACATCCACGTCAAATGCCTCTGCCTCCTTTTTCTCTCTTTCACTACCCTTCCCTGTCTTCTGCTGGGATTGTACAAACACTTCTGGCATTAACTGCAAAACCCCGTTAGTCTTGGGGTCTGAGCTTTGGACTGATCCAGAACCGCTGCTCTGCAGACAGCAATACAGGCTTTCGTTTGCCCATTTGTGATGTACGCGTCAAATTTGCACAGTTTAAAGTTCAGCTGGCTTTTCAGACCCATCTGAGTTGGAGCTGTGTCCTCTCCCGATTCCGCATCCCTGGAGGCGCGCAGGGGGGGCACAGGCAGCCTGTGTGGGCCGGGGATGCGGCTCCTGCAGCTCCTTCTCCCACGTCCCGTGCGGAGCTGTGGAGCCTGGCAGCGCAGCGTGCCAGAGGAGCGGGTCACCTCTCGCCGGGCTCAGCAGCGGTTGTGCGCTCGAAGCTGTGCTCAGCCCCGCTTGCCGATGGATGTGAGTAGGAAGAGCGGTGCACGTGCAGCCGAGCCCCTTTGAGTTGTTTATTCCTTTTCTCCTCATTAAAGCCTTCCCTGCTATTTAACTGGTTACAGGTAACTGGTTTGAGAGCAGCTCTGGGTGCCCTGGGCAGGGTGCGGTGAGCGTGGCAGTGCCCGGGTGTGGAAGAGGCTCAGCCTCCGAGCATGGACCGGATGGGGAATGTTTGAGCTTCTGTTTCCCTCTGTGCGCTTCTTGGAGGTCAGGCTTACGGGTCAGAGTATTTCTGAAATAATCCCTTCCCTGTTATCAAATGATGTAAGTGAGGTGCAGAGCCCATGTGCTTCATGGCTTTGAGCTGTATTTTCCGTATATATTACCCATTTCAGCAGGACGAATAAGGTTGAGGAAATAGAAACCCGGCAATGCTTTTGAAAGGAAAACAAATTATCTCTAGATAACATAAGACCACGCAGAGACTGTCAGCCAGACCATCTGCCCTGCGCATCGCCAGGGGAGCTGCCGATAAGGGGCTGGGGCTCGGGGCGGGCTGGCGGAGGGTCCGGCCACCCCCCAGGGCAAGCTGGACGGAGCAGGCAGGAGAGAGCAGGCAGCATCTGCTGCACTGCCTCAGCCTGCCCGTCCGTCCGGAGGGACCGTGGTGTGGCAGAAATGAGCCCTTAACCTGCACGACCTCTTCAGTTCCTCTCCCTTTTGCTCGCTCGCCCTTGTTTTGCAGAGGCTTTCGTGGCTCTGTTTTATTTGCTCGTGTTGTTTATATTCTTGGAGAATAAAGGCAATTAGAGGTGGAGGAGCGAGTCCCACCCTCATCCTGCCTTCCCGTCAGCCACTTTGGGAATGTCTCTCTGAAATGGCATCTCTGGGACTTCTGTTTAAGAAATTTTCTCATAAATCAAGTACTCCTGTCCCTGAGAAACCTGGATTCTTACCCGCTCTCCGCCCACCCCAATATTCAGCCCTACTTTAAATTTAGAAAAAGACCGGGAAAAGGTATTTCGTATTGACGTGTGTCGCTATAAAAACGGGGTAATTTGTGCTCAGAGGGGTCCTCTTCCTCCTGGGTGGGAGAGCGGGTGCCCAGGATGGTGTCCCAGGGGCTGGCAGCCGGCAGGGTCGGGGCCGCCAGCCTGTCGGGAGGTTCCCGCATTGCATCCAACTCTTCGTGCCCTCCTAGCAGTGCTCACCATAGTGAAGATGTTTCTTTTTACTTTAGCTTCATTTTCTAGTTCTCTCTGTTCATACAAAATTGCAAGGAAAACCTTGGGTGCCTCTTCCATGGCGATAGAAACTGCCTGGTGCATTTGGGGTAGGTAAAGCGGGACCGCGAGGAAATAGGAACTTGATTAATTGTGAGGCTTTGGGCAAAACAAAGCTGTTTCTTCTTCCTTCCACCACATTGTGGCCGCCTGGCCGGGAGCCACTGCGGCTCCGGCAAAAGCCAAGAGCCGGGAGAAGCGTTGTCGCGGCCAGCGGCTCGGGGCCGGGGCCCCCCCCAGGACTCTCCTCCAGCACCGCGGGTCCTCTGCTGCCCTTTGTCGGGGGGTTAGAGCCCCGAGCGCCCGGTGCGTGCCTGGCACCGTTTGGCCACGCACAGCGACCCGCAGCTGGTGACTGCCCGGGCTGGAGAGACGCGTCTCCCACCAGCCCTGCTGCGTGCAGCCACGCAAAGCTCGGCCCAGACCCCGAAACGCTGGGCTTTTGCCTAATCTGGGTTTTAATTGCGAAGGCCAGCCTCGAGGGGCGGATCTTCTGACTGCGAAAGAAAAAATGGCATTTTTTAGGGATTAGGTAAAATCTCGTAATCATAGCTTCTCTGGAAAAGCCTTATCTACGTTTCTTTTTAAGACGAGACCTGTTCCTGGCTGTGGTTGGATGCTGAGACTGGGGGTTTTACACCCGGCATTTGTGGTCCCAGCGGGGTAGGGTGGCCCGGAGCTGGTGCGAGAGGTGCCCCGGGTGGTCCCCAGCCCCAGTCCCCGGGGAAATGGCTGCTCAAAGCACTGCCTTCCAAGCAGGGTCAGGATAAACAATTCTTTTGGTTTTCCCTCCCTCGATACCTCCTCGTGTGGCTGGTCGGGGTTTGCACTTTTTCTGTCTCCTAACAGACTTGTGAGGTGCTGCTGCGTTGCTTGTGGAAATGGGGAGGAGCCCTGCGACACCCCCCGTGCCATCTGCACGTAATTCTGTCCGGAGGGGCAGAGGGTTCTCGGCCACAAAACTGCCCCCAGCAGCAGCAAGCCAACCTGCGGCATTTGATGCAGATCGGGGTGAAGTTACCCCGAATGTCATTGTTTCCTCTCCTGTTTGGAGTCACAGGAAATATTAAAAGGTTACAAGAGCGAGATTGGGGACAGCATGGCAAAAATGAGGCATCGGGTTCTGTGCCAGGAAGGAAAATGTGAGTTTGCTGCGGAGGCTCGCCGTGAACCTCGTGGTTCCAAGCGCTGCAGGGTGGGCTGGGGCCGGGCCGGAGGGGAAATGCCAAATCTCTGCAACAAAAAGGCCGGTGCTCCAGGCGGCAAAGCTCCGGTTCTCTGCCTGAGGACCAGGGTGTTTCCCTGCGCTGGGCCGGGCAGGGGGATGTGGCAGGTGCCTCCGGGGAGCGTCGCGTTTTGTACGTTAGACACAAGGTTGTCTTTGTGCTCAGGAGGATTAGAGGTTATTTACAGTTTAAACCAGAAACTGGCTATCTCCTACTTTTCTTATTTGAGAAAAGATCCTAAAATTCCCAGTCTGTTGCTTGGCTTATTCCAGATGACATAATATTCAAAGTATCCTATGATTTTCTCTTTTTTTTTTTTTTTTTTTGGTGCAGACTATTATAAGGGTGTCTGTATGTTTGGTTTTTTTAAAGCAGTTTTAACTTGGGAGTCCTAGATTGTGCCTGCAGTTAGAAAGCTCCGTAAACTTTAGTGATTCAAGGCTCTGGCAAACATCCTTAAACCTGTTTCATGAAAAACACAAGCAGAGTACTCAGTAGACTCCGTAGATAAATATACTTGAGGCTTATTTGCTGATGGCAATACATTTTAAAGCTTGCGTATATATACTTATATATGTATCTATTTCATAGTTCTTTCCTATGTTGTGTTTAAATAATCCTGGATTTATTTCTAAGCATCTCTATGCTTCCATGAGGTGGCTTAAGATATGTGAAAGAGAAGGATGCTTGTAGGTGACAAGAGCAGTGGTCTTGTTTTGGGAGGGCAGAGGGAAATGCCGGATTCTGTTTGAGCGAGCTGTTTGAGGCCGTTTGGCCGAGAGGGAAAGCCCAGCGCTGAAGGGACGCCAGCCTCCCCCAGCACCTCTGCGCGGCCGCCCCTTGCTTTGGGCTCGCAGAAGGAAAAGGTGGAAGACGGATGGTTTATCATCTGTTTTTCTGCTGTGCGGGAAAAGGTGGAAGATGGATGGTTTATCTGTTTTTCTGCTGTGCGGGCTTTTCATATGCCCCAGAGTTTGGCTTAACAACTTTTCAAAGCTTTAGCTCTTTCACTTTTTAGTTGGCTCTTGGTCTAGAAACTTTCCACAAATTGAACTTGAAAATTAAGCCAAATATTCTCATAAAATAAGTCTCCAGTTCTGTGGCTAACCCCACGTGAACCAGTAGTCATACGTCAAAATATTTTCTACAGGCTCATCCATTAAAACAAAGGTAATTTGTCAAGCTAAGAGCCCTTTTACTAGCGGGATCAGGCGCCTCTCTTCCCTTTCTCACCAGGAGCGAGTTACGTGGTTGCTTTGAGTCTGCTGCTCTGGGGTTGCTGTGGGCGTACTCCTCCGGGCACTACCGCCTGCCTGGGGTGCGTGGGCGCTCGCGGACGGACGGACGGACGGACGCTGTCCGCAGCTTTTCCCAGTGCTGCCTCTCGGGAGACTTTTCAGAAGTTTCTGCCTTTGAACAGCACCGCTCTGTTTGTGCGATTTGCTCTGGGAACATCTAAGGGTGCTTCTCGCAAACTGAATTAAATTAGATCTCCCTCCAAGAGATCTAAAAAAGCGCCTTAAACTTCAGCGGCACATATGTTTAAAAGACAGCTTTCTTGAAAGCCCAGGAAACAAAATACAGACATTGCACTTTCATTGCTTTCTTAATTCATGTAATTAGTGTGGAGATAGCTGCATAGCAGTATTTTCTTCAAAGAAACTGCCTCAGACAAATATTGGCTAATGGAAATTTTACTTTCAAATAAAGCAGTATTTGAAAATACATTAAGGCCATTGTGGGGAAATGGATGCAGGAATCAAAGATGCTACAACAAAGCCTTCCCTGGGGCGGCTACCAGAACAGTCTGTATTTTGTTGCGAGCTGATGTGCAGATCTCAGACTCATCTTCTTGCTGGCCAGTCCTTTCTTTTTCGCTTTCTCCTTTCCTGCCTGCCGCCCCCCTTCTCCCCTTTGATTTTGGCCGAGCCGCGGGTCCCGGGGTGTGTTTTGCTCCGTGGCGGCCGTGCAGCCCTTGCCCCAGCCCGCTCAGCCCCCGCGTCCCGGCTCCGCTTCGAGCGCCTCTGCGCAGTCTGCATCTGAGTTGTTCCTTTGGGCAGAATCTCTCAAGCGTGAGCCTAGCCAAAATTTTTATTGAGACTGCTGAAAGCGAAATGATAGTAAATTAGGTCTTCCTGCCACCTATAAATGTCACCGCAGTCAAAATATTTTAAAGAAACGGCCGAACGCATTCTTTAGTTCCTCTTTCTGCAGGCAGATTTAATTCAAAATCAAGGATGTAGCCTAGACTCTCCCTTGTAAAAGTCTTTTGACGACTGTGGGAGTGTTTTCTGAAGGCAGTGCTGGTTTCCAGCCGTACCACACAGGCACTGAAAATGCTGAAAACGTCCCAAACCTCCCCAGTCGCCCGGCAGCTCCAGCTGCCAGGGCTGTGAATGAGCTGGGGCGGGCGCGGGAGTGGCGGGAGCGGGGTTCAGATGGGGACCCCCTCTGCAGGGTGGCTGTCCCGGGGCCGGCCGCCCCCTCCTCCCGCGTGATCCGATTTCCCAGCAAAAAGCTGACAATTTCCTCCGAAGGGGCAGGAGGAGAACAGGGCTGCTCGCTCACAAAGACATCCTGTCTCCCTCTGAAAGAAGATCCTTGTGCCTAATTAACTTCATAAATTAGCTGGAGCTGTAACCCACCACTTCAACCTAAAATGGAGGTAACCCAATCTCCCTGGTCCTTTCTGCCGCCGTAAGGGATCCTGCCTGCCGATTAATTTGCCCTTGTCCGCTTTCCGTCCAGCTGCAATTCGGCTGTGCACAAGCCGCTGTGCAGACACTGTTGACAGGGCTGTGCTAAGCTGGGAAATTATCAGTAGCATAAGAACCGCCGCCAATTATTCGCCTGCCCCCGCGCGCTGGCATCGCTCCCCGCTTCGCCCGGCTCGGCCCCGCGGCTGCCGGCACCTGGCCACGGTGGCAGCCGGCGCTGGCGAGGCCGACCGGGTTTGAAGCCGTCCGCAGGCTTCCTGCAGCAAAGGTGTCCCGGCTGGTGTACCGGGCAGTGGGAAAGGAAATCACGGGAGGAAGGAGCGCTGTTTCAGCTTTTGTTGTTGTCTGCACCGACACTGGGAAAAACACGACCGCAAGCAGCCGCGTCCCCTGCGGAGGAGAGGAAAATCCCCTCCGGCTCCTGCCCGCGTCAGGATGAAGGGGTGGGAGCGGGGGGAGAGCGGAGGGAGCCGCAGAGCTCCCTGCCTTAACCAAACCCCCAGACCTCAGTCCTGGAGACCCTGCCGGGAGCTCCGAGGAGCAGGGAACACGCGTCCCCTCTTGCAGCGCAGCCGCCATGCCCACCCGTCTGCGGGCTGCCTGTGCCATCGTGGTGGTGGTGGATGCGGGGAGGCTCCAGCGGCTCTCTGCCTTCCGTGTGCTCCTCAGCAGCATCGGCCTGCGGGTCCCAGCACAGACCCTCGCCCCACCTCGCTGCTCGCCCTGCTGTAATTTGGTGCCTTCGTCAGGAAGGGTCTGTGCAGGCACGTTCACTTGAAGGCAAAGCGGTGTCTGTGCCAAAGCCAGGGCTGAGCCCGAGCCGGGCATTGAGGACCACGGGGCAGCTGGGGCTCTTCCAACCCATGCTGGTTTGCTCCCCAACCACTGCTTCATCAAATAGCGATACCAACTAATCATCTCTGTCCAGTGTATCATCTCTGTCCAATATACCTGTAGCTTTTAAATATGGCAGCCCAAGATGGGACTTAAAATTATATGTCTTTCTGTGGCTGTAGTTGTTTGACATGATAAAACGTGTCTTTCGGGTCTCTTACGAGAGCCAGGCTGTAATGGCATAATGGGGTAATCCTAACGTGGTACGAGGGCCTGCAGTCGCCATCCTCGGAGGTTTCCAAGCCCTGGTCTGTCAGCCCCCCTGCCTGAGCAGAGGCTGGGTTAGAGACCTCCCGGGGTCCTCCCCGAACACCTCGGGGGCTCTGGGTGCAGCAGTGGGTGCAGCCCGCGGGGAGGCTGGGGAGAGCACATGAAATGTTACAGATAGAAGTGAAAAAATAGCCAACCAAAAAAAAAGTGCATGGAATGTATTAATCTGCACTGTATTTGATTAACGGGAAGGGAGGAAAAGCTCCGTTTTCAGCTTGATTGCAGGCAGAGGAATTGAGGTTGGGCCAGTAAACTGGGAGGGTTGTCGTGCTCACACCTCCCAGCTGGGCTGTGCTGGGAGGGGATGTGCAACTGGAGGAGGAGGATTTTGCTAATGAGAGCTGATGAGGCAAAAATATTATTACATAGTTTGGGTTTTTCAAGTTAAAAGATGAAAAAAGAAAGAACAGAACAAAAACGGAACTTCTTTTGATAAGTATGATCAAATTGGATTGTTTCTGTATTGTAGCCTTTGGGGTTTGGAGTGCAATGTTCTGATCAGCTCTCTATAACTGATGTTTGCAGAATACTTGCAAAACAAAGCAGTACAAGAACAAATATACAAAAGGAAATCAGGCAAATCAAGTAAATGCAGAAAATTATTATGCAGTGACTTTACTCACTCATTATTCTCAAATCACTTTAACAGGCCAAAATAATCCTCATTGTTTTTCCCAATGCGTATGACTTATGTGGGCAGGTGTTAGTTCTTTACACCGCGTGAAGAATATTTGCACGATACGAAAATAAGAGTTTTAGCTTATGAAGGCTTAAATAAACGGTCTTTGTTTTTTGTTAGCATTTGAGTCTGGAAATGGCCTTCTATCAAATTATGCGAGGAAGATTACTTAGCCAGGAACGAATTTTTTACGGTGTGGAGTAGTTTTTCTGACCATTTCCAGAAATTACTTAAAAAGTAAAAGAAACTTTTCTTCCTTCAGAGAGCTGACAGTAGCAGCTCGTGGGGTGGGCTGCTGCCGCCCGTCCCGTAATGAGTGACCTCCTTGGCTGTTTGCAGAGCATTACTTTTTGGGGGGGCTCACGTTAGAGTCTGAGAGCACATGGGGCAAAATAGTCAGCTCCAGGCATCTCCCCCGGTAGCTGCCCTTGCCGCACTGCTGGTATTCCGGTCCTCCCCTTGCTGGCTCCCTGCAGCAGAACGTCTCTGCCAGCAAAAGGGAGGTTTGTTTTTGGGACATAAAGGCTGATTTCCCCTTTCCCTGAGCCTGAAGCCGGGCTGCTGTGGGCTGCCGGGGCGACGCGGGGCTGGTGCTGAGGTGCAGGTCCTGCAGGGCAGAGGGCTGGGGGAGTCCTCCCCAGGTTCAGGGTGGCGATGGCTGGCAGCAAGGACCGCTCGATATCTATCGGTGAGCTTTCCTGCAGCTCCGACGTCCCGTACGAGGCCACCCTCAACTGCGTATGGCAGGTTTGAGCTGCTTATGGTTGGCAAAGCGTGCTCGGCAGCGAAGCAGGGCCGCCCTGTGCACAGGATGTGTTTACCTCAAATATTTGATCCTACCAAACACCCCCCAGCTGATCTGGGGGCTGTGATCCCACAGGGACTGTAATTGCCTTCATTTTCCAAGAATCCCATACGGTTGCTGGGATGGCAGATGGGAGAGTTTTCTTTTCTGGGGGACATAAGATGGCAGTGGATTGAATGCCAGAGAAAAATGAGACATTTCTGGAGGACTGTTGAGTTCTCCTTAATTGTGAATACAATTTGTTGGTGACTAATGCATCCATTGACTAATACCTCAGGTATTAGAAGCAGTGACGCGATGGAAAAGATGTGACTAAGATGCTGGCTCCTGATTTACCAACACTTCCCTCCTAAACTGCCGTTTGGCTTCCTACTGGCACATTACAACTTTTCTATTAATAATGAAGAGCTTTAATAAGGTTTGAAAGTACTTGGTTCAACATAAAATCTGCCAGCTTGATTTTTGGTCTGCTGAGAGCCTTTTTTTTTGAGCAGAGAGGAAGCGAGGAGGGGGTTATTAATGGAGCAGAAAATACAGCTGCCGAGCAAATGGTGGAGCGAGGCAGACCATGTCGTGTCCAGGCCAGGTGCCATGGAGGACCCAGAGACACGCTGGTGTGGACCCGTGGTTGCCTCTGTTCTGCTGCCCTGCCCCGTTTCTTCCTGCCTGTCCCACTTCCAGTGCTGGTACGACGTTTCTGTAGGAGCGGTGACTGATGGGTTGGTAACTCGCTAGTCATACTGCAGATTCTGTTATAAACGAGTTGCGCAACTGTTAATGAAATGCTGTTCCATATTAAGATGGCACGATGCTCCCATCGCCTGGATCCCACCCGATGGGGAAGACACCTACACGCCAGTCCAGCGAGCTTCCTTTCCGCAGTGCTTCCAACGCTTACTCATGCTGAAATGCATCCATTTCTGGTTCTTTGCTTATTCACTCAGCCTTTCTCCAGCATTAACATCAGTCTCTAAGCTTCATGCCGGAAGGCTATACCAAACCAGCAATGTCATTGCATCCCTTTGAAACATCAAGCGTCTTCCGTCTGTATTTGGAAATGGAAATGTGTGTTAAGTGGGACAACAAAAACTCCAGCTCTCCTTCCCAAAGTCAGAACTCTTCCCAGTCTCTCTCTTATTGAACCGGAAAAGCTTGTAGATGGTTTATGAAATTACTAAAGCAGGGAAATATTTCTACGTGTGGGAAATAAGCCAAGGAGCAAAGTGACAAACCAATGCACTGAGTATTTTCAAGATTACAAAAAGGGACACGTCCATATTATTGAAAAGAAGATTCTGTAATCTGTGCTCATGGAGGCAGAGGAACTAGGAAATGGAGATGTGGGGAACGTCCACGCTGAAGAAGTTGGAACTTTTTTGGACCTGTTTGGTCAAGTGATGTTTCCCTCAATGCATTTTGGCTGCTTATGTCCCTGGGTGTGTCATTATTTTCCACCTGAAAGATTATGCAGCAGGAGAACTCCTGAGAGAATAACACTGGAGAGAGTTTAAACATCATTTTTCTTGCATTTGAAGTACCAAAGCAAGGAAGAATCCGGCCAGCCCGAAGCCCTGTGAGCTAATGGTCACATACAGTGTCATGCGTGGTGCCATCACTAACCCACAGTGCAGCCAGAGCCTGGGGAATCGCTTGCTAGAGCCCATCCATCCGCGCTCTGAGCTTTGCTAGACGTGCTGCATTGCATGAACTTCATGAGCTCCTCAGCCCAAGGCTGCCTCCCATTTCATTTAGCCAACAGAGCCGTGTCCACTGGTGAGCCGCAATCTTGGCCTCGTGTTAGCAGAGTTTAAGTGCCCTGGGATTAAATGATACTGTAATGTGGGCTTTTTCTGGTTAGCTTTGAGAAGAGCCTTATGTTCTGCAGCTTTATTTTATAGGAACGGAACAGGAGATAAAGGGTTGGGTGGTTCTCCATGTATTTTAATGCAGTCAGGTATTGATAATCTCAGAACAGGAATATTGTTATTTATTCTTGAGGTGTTTCCATGGAAGGGCTTTAACTCATCAGTAGACCCATTCATAGCTGTTAGATGTTCTGTGTCAGAAATAGCCCTGAGTTCCACAAAAATAAACACCAAGTTGTAAACATTTTTGAAGTGGAACTGATGTCCTCTCAGCCAGAAGAACAAAGCAGCAGAAGTTGTCTAGAAACCCTGCTGAGAGTAACTCTTCAGACCTGCAAATGCCTCGAGGACTTGAGCTGTGGAAAGAAAGTGCCAGAGGCAGTCTGGGCAGGCAGATTGCAGAGAAAGAGGAATCGAAAGGAGGCAGGTTGTGAGGAGGGATTAGAAAAGAGATTTTTTAGCTACAGCAACTGGAAAGGAGATGGGAGTCTGGAAACAAGAGTTGCTGCTTTTTTCACACGTTCAGGGAGCAAACTAAACCTCAGAATGGGAAAGGCAGTGTGTACAGCAGGCGCGGGAAGCGGGGAGGAGGATTTAGCTTCTAAACACATTTCCAAGTACGCTTGTTTGCTGGAAGAGTGGGATGGCCAAGGGGGCAGATGGGAGTTGAAGGTGCAGGTGCCCCCGCGGCCGGTGGGGCCGACGGCTGCAACACGACGTCCTCCTGCACCCTGCCCTTTCCAGGGCGGTTTTACCTGCTCGCTGGGCTGCAGGTCACGGCTGCGGCTTTCGAGGGGCACAGATGGACCTCCAGGAAAGGCAACAGCCTCAGGACGTATTGGGCTACGGACTTGCGGAGTTCCCTCTGCTGCTTCTGTTGGGGAAAAGTCCATGCCCGCCTTGGAAGACTCTCATTTTAGCCACTTCTTTGTTTCCTGCTTCTGGTATTTTTGGTTCTTAGCATTTTTTTCTCTGTTTTGTTTCCCACTCTGCACCCAACAGGAAGAGCCCCTCGCAAAGTCCTCCAGAGTAAGAAGAAGGAAAAAAAAAAGGTCCAGATGACATTTGCTGTCTGCAGGCAGAACTGAAAGCAGGCAGCAGCCAACATTTCCCCAAAGCCTCTCACCACCTCTACTCTTTCCATGAGAAACAGAAAGGAAATTGGATCCTACAAGAAAACCGTTTTCCAAATTGCAGAGACCTCGGAATAGCCTGTTCACTCGCGTGCACTGACTTCTCCAGCAAGACAGGACTTGCAGTCACATAAGCACAGAAAGGTGATACGCAAGCAGCATCTTGAAAATAAATACCTGTATTTCACGGAAGGGAGGTGAACCGTTCGTGCACATCGTAGTCCCACAGTCTGTAGGTGCTGGCAGGGCAGCTCAGGCGGGTTCCTGAACCATCCATCTGTTCTTCTTGAGGAAATGTGCTGGAACGCCTTGCAGAGCAGGACCACGGGGCTGCGCAGGGAAGTTCCGTCACCCTAGGACCACGTTCATCTCTTCTGTGAGCAATCTGATTGCAACAGGATGGCTCTCGTACTTAAAAATCCACATGCTGTCATTAGTTCATAGTTCTCTCAGTTGGTTTGGTGGGCACAGAGACTGTTTTCTTTGCCACCAAGGATGCAAAGACACCAAAATCCTGCTCCAAATTATTGATAGCTTCTTAGGTAGAGGCTGGCCCCAGTGCCAGTTCTTGCTGTAAGGCTTTTTTGCCACAAGATCGCAGAAATAACTCTCTTGTCTGAGAATCGTATTGATTGCATTACGCACTGTAATTAGTGTAGCAGACTGCGCAGTTGGTGGAGCGATGACAGAGTCAACTTTACGAGTAGCGAGAGCTGCATTCTTTTAAAATGATTTCATCTCAAAAAGCGCATTGGGAATTTTTAGTCCCGTAACCCCATGCAGTCGGATATTCCTTCCATTGCGCAGTGAGGAGGACCGGGGTCGGTACCAGCAGCAGTGGCCATCCTGCGCTGCAGGCACACCATCGCTGGCACATGCAGCGAGATGTCCTCTTGCACCCAGAGCCCACTGCCCACAGAGGCGTGGGAGCTACGGCGGGAGGGCTGGCAGGTGTGGGTGGCCACTCCCAGCCATTTCGGTCACCAGTTCATCACCCCCTCCAAGGCCCACGTTGAGCTTGGCCAAGCTCCTCTTTGAGAAGGGCATTGCTGTGCCACTTGTGTGCCCTCTTCTACCCCAGCGTGGGGCCTTTGCGGTCCACAAGAGACTGCTGCCCACTGGGTTTGTAACCAGCAAGAAGATGGGCTGGTGGCTAGAGCTGTCTAAGCTGTCTTAGGTCTCATCCCACGCTACAGATGGTTCAGTGGAAAGGAACCTCGCTGGAGGACGGGAGGTCTGCTTCCCAAGGTCCTTGCCTCTAGAAAATCCATGACCGGAGCAGGTAGCTTGCATTTGCTGCAGAGCTTTTTGAGGTCACCAGGATGGAGGAGTCTACGTGAATGGTGAGAGGCCATGGTAAGACGAAAGGCACACCTAGCAGGTCCTCTGCCTTCCAGGTGATAAACCCACGCACTCATATTCCATTTGCCATGCAGACGTTTACCGTCTTGGAGGCTCGCTGTAGTAGCTTACGTGTATAGAGCCAGAGACCGTTGCATACGCGTATTACAACAACAGGCTTTGGCTTCCAACATACCGGTGCCTCTGCAGTACTAACAGTGAAGGAAATGTTCTTGTTCCTGCTGCCCAGAGGAGAGCTCTCTCTGTGTCTTCAAATGCATCTAGCATGCTCTCTCCATTAGAGGGCAGAAGCATGCTTAGGCACAGAAAAAAACCCCAAAATTACCTGCCCTGTGTGCTATATAGCTTGTTGTGTAAAGGGAAGATAGGAGTCATCACGAATGACCTGACAACTACACCTGCTAGAAAGAAAAAGAAGAAGCAAGAACTGGTGCTTCAAGGGTTAATGGCTGCGATTTGGGCTAACTTGGTGGTCTCTGTAGCACCTCCTTCTGTTCAAAGTTGGAAATAAATTTAATATATGGTAAGTACCAATGTCAAACAGATTTGTTAAAAGCTAAGTAATACAGGTAATTACCCATTTTTCAAAAGACTGACAATTTTGATACTAGAAAAATGAAAAAAGATTGTTTTTAAATAGTGACGATTATTAGAACATTTTGAGGATTTCTGTTAATAGTCTGCCTGTGAACATTCCCTGTTTTACAGCCCTCCTCTGAAAGTTGTGATGCACTGCTGTATCTCATTTCTATATGCATGTAATCCTCTGACGTAATAAAGGTATTGCCCATAATTACAAAGGGAAATCATTAGTGTCTGTTGAATCCAGTGACACAGCCTCTGCGAAGAGTGAAGAGGCCAAGAGTTTGGCCTTAAGGCAGATACGGAGCTCTGGCCAACAATTTAACCTTCTTTAGTGTCCTCTAGGTGCCATTGCGGTGGTGATATTTATGGTGTGGACACTTTCCCCTAGAAATTGGACCAAATCCACAGACCTACCCTTGCAATTTGGAGTGGTCACCATCAGAGAATGCCAGGGAGCGCCGGCTGCCAGCGTCGCTCGCGGGCGCGTGGAAGGGCACGCAGGAACCGCCGGCGAGAGTCTCCGGCCTCTCGGCAAGTGAAGTGGTGCTGGCAGAGGACCCAGACACCCAGAGATGAGCGTGGTGCAGGCGAGGAAGGCTTCAGGGTGTTGGCTGCGCAGATGCATGAGCTGGAGGGAAGCTGGTGTGCCAAGAGTGACATTTTAGCTTTAAGGTGCTAAACTGTAACTCAGAGGGAATGGAGGAAAATTACAAGAAAACACAAAATTCGAGATTAATCATAAATATTTCCTGGAGACTCTCTTGGATGGTGGGGGAGGTTGGTTCTTTTTCTTTTAAATGATAGAGGTTGAGGTTTTACATTCAGCTTGAAATGGAAGAAGAATGTTTGTTATAGTCTCTTCTTTGTTAGTATAATGAAACATTTTGTTCTGGGCTTAAGAGCAGAAGCCAGGGGCTGAAACAGTGAACTTCTGCTATTGTGATCTAATCGATGTTGAGTGACCATGGGTTAACCCATTACCCTTTTTACAGAGACTTCATCTGTTTATTGAAGGTTTAAGAGGCAGCGCAGGCTCCCCTGGCTGCTCCCGCGCTTCGTCCCACTGCGTGGGCTGGTGCTGCCCGTTTTGTTCCTTTTGGAGGGGGGAGGTTGCTTTCGTCCTTTTTGGAGGTTGGGGTTTTTTTCCAAGTTGGCTACTGGTCCAAGCCATGCTCCTCAGGAGGCTTCTCCTCGAGCGTGGAGGAGGCACATCACTGCACTCCGCACAGCGACAAGAGGAAATCTGAGTCAGACATCTCTAGAAAATGTTTTTATAGTCCCAGACAGGTATTTGGAACAAATTATCTTTACAGCCTGGAGCTGAGGGGAGGGCTGTGCCCCTCTCTGCACGTGGACCACCTTTCCCTCCACCTCAGGACTTACCCTGGTGCTGTCAGAAAGCAGCTCAGCAGCTTCATCCCGTTCCCCTCAGAGAAGTGCTGGTTCCCTGAGACAAAGGAGAAGAGATGAAGCCATGGCTTCTGGCATGCTGTCAGTCCTGGCGCAGCCCCTTCCCTCCCTCCAATGTCCATTTATTTGGTCTGGTGGGACCCGTAAACCGCCCTTACTGCAGGGCTGAGGTTTTCCCGCATGCTGTGGACCCCCCTCCCTGTATCCCCTCTCCCTCAGGAGCCCCCAGCTCGGGGATGGGGATGGGGACCGGGACGGCCCGGGTGTTGCCTGCGGGGTCACACCCTATCCCCATCTCATCTCTGTGATCAGAGGTATCACCCCTCTCTGAAGAAAAAAACATAAATCATGATGCTTTTACAAAACTTCTTGTTTTTACAGAGGCATTTTCAGTGTGGAGAGGTTTTTCTGGTGTTTTATCAGAGACGGAGTTTACAATCTGAGTTAGAGAATACAGATGAGTTGATAAGCATGGAAACAGTAGAAGATGACTCAGACTCGAATTTGTATTTTAGTACAATAATTACTTTTTGGTGAACCTGAGAATGACCTAAATTGAACATTTTTGAGGGAACCAAACTGTTCTCGCTTGACTTCTGCATGCATTTACTAGTTCAGTAACTTGATTCAACTTCAGTTGACAGCAGTGACTTAAAAGTGAGGAATCGAGAGCAGTTTGCACGAGGGGGAAAAGAGTTCTTCAGTGTAAAACGTGGAAAAAACCAAGTCAATGACGTCTTTATGTAGTCCCGATTGCATAAGCACGGCAGGAGCCCTGGAGCACTGTTACCTCCATGCGAGCCGTTTACACGACCTGTAAGGCGGCCGACTCGGGCTGGGGTCCCAGCACAGCCCCCTGGTGCTGCTGAGCGCACTGGGGTGGGGTGGGCTGGAGATGCTCTCCTGCTAGTTGTCTTCAGACGGATGATAGCATGGAAACGCCAGCCCTGGCCGGCTCCGTCCTGTAGATAACGAACTCCTCTGGGCTCCCAGCCTCTGAGACCCCTTTGGTTAGAAATACGAACAGGCGGTCGTGGCCTGGCACCACGTGCCGGGGCCCAGACTCTGACAACCACGACAACTGACGTACAAAAGGGGGATGGAGGCTGCTTGCAGGCATTGTTAACATCCAGCAATGCCATCAGCTATTTCTGGCAGCAGTGGGGGAAGTAAAACAAGGCAGGTAAGTAGCTGGGCTGCCATCAGCAGCGAGCAAGACAGCCCTCCTCACACAGGGTGTCAGGCTCGCTGGACGGGGTGATGGAGCAGGGGTTAATTGGAAGATCCAGCTCTTGTTGTCCACAGAAATGCAGATCTGGCCTTGAAACGTATCCCAAGGTCTTGGCACTTCATTTCGTAGCTGTGTCTCATGCTCTGAATATTCCCAAGGCACTCGCTATCGTCGGATGTCGTCTGACTGTCTCTCGGTTGCTGTTTGTTTCTGTGGTTGCATGTTGATAAGGTATCTGGTTATGTCTTGCAGCCCTCAGAATCCAAGCCCAACGTCACCCCTCTCACCGTCCTGGCCCATGTTCTCTGCGCCATCAAGTCCTATGCCCACCTCCTCTACGTCCAGCGACTCATCCCCCATCAGGTCTGTTCGCTTTGCTTTTTGTTGCTTTTGCTACTTTCTGTTTAATTTACTCGGTTTCCCCCACTTCACTTTCCTTTTCCCTTTGCATCCTGCTCAAACTCCCCCAATGCAGCTATCTGCACCCAGCAAGAGAGGAGCTTTCAAACATCTCCTGCCCCAGGGGACACCCTTTGAAACCCCCCTTTCAGCCCCCCGGCAGGTGCCCACTGGCCCCCATGGGCAGGCGAGCGGAAGCCAGCGCTCGCAGGTCACACTCGCTGTGCTCGGCATCGCTCGTGGTTTCTGTGGTTTTGCCCAGCTATTTCAGCTCCTGCGGTTTGCTTTACTCCTCTCTGCTACAGGTAAGACGTGTACTGCCTTCCCGGGTGCTGCCAGGAATAACAAGCCTGTGTAAAATGTGGTGATACCTCATTTTCTGGCCACTTTCCTTTTCTTATCTGGGATCTAAGGAGGGTTAAGGACATGGGGCCACACAGACGTTTGCCTGCCGCGTGCACATGTCTGAGGCGCTTGGGCATCGCTGGGTAAATCTGTCCCGAAAGTTACAGACAGACTAACGGAAGATTTCCAGTGGGACCGTGGAGCAGCAGGTCAGGCTGTGCCGCAGGCCGGCCCGCGGGCAGGAGGATGCGCGTCCCCTCCTCGCCCCGGGGTGCCGTACGCTGCTGGCTGCGACGCAGTGGGAGCGGGTGCTGCCTGGGGGTCCCGTGGCTTTTGGCACCGGAGATGCAGTCGTGCCGTGAGCGCACTGCGGGCAGGTACCGGGGGCTGCTCCCACGGGGGAAGCCAGGGCAGCATCGCCTCTGGTCTGTGTGCGGGGTGCCCTCGGGCAGGGTCCCTCTCCTCCGAGCCAGCCCTGGCACGGCCAAGCAAGAGGCCGATGGCATCCTCGGCAGAGCGCGGCTCCCAGCCCCTTGGCAGGCGCGGGCGCGGGGCAGCAGTCCTTCCTCTGAGGAAGACGTGTCAAACCTGTTTGTTCGTTACAGGCACAGACCGAGCTCTTCCCCCACACCTACAGCCGTACAAATGCTGCCTGTACGGCAGCTGCCTGCTTGGCAGGGCTGTTTATTTGTTTTGCTACACGTCTGCAAAGGCTGACAACGGCGTAATGCCATCCAAACAGCCTTCCTCCTCTGGGGGAGAGAGGCTCATCATCCCCGAAACTGCACGAGGGCAGATGGGTGAAACTCTGGAGTGCTTTGCTGGCCTTGTGCCGTGCTCGGAGGCAGAAACCTAATGTGAGCGATCGCCAGGGTCCAGCGTTTCAGTCCCTGAAATCCCCGCAGGGCTCTGATGGGCACAGTCCCAGCCCGGAGAGCAGCCGGGAGGCAAAGGGACGGGCTGGGGACCCGGGGATGCCGGGCTGCAGAGGTGTTTTTTTGGGGAGAAAAACAACAACTTGAATAATTCAAGGTAGTAAGCCCGAAAATACCTTTTGTTTTTCATCTGACAGTCTCCCCAAGGACTGTGCACGAGCAGTGCCTCTCTGGCACGGAAGGACCCTCTCTGGGGCAGGAGGACTATTTGCCCATCCTGGTTTTTAAGTGTTTGGCAGCTGCTCGTGTGAGGCAGCTAGAATTCAGAGAGGAGAGACCTCTGCTTTGGGGCTCTCTTCACAGCAAAACCAAAACCATTCACAGCTTCTCTGGTTTGTGGTTTCTGTGTGAAGGTGAACCGCTTTCGCCACGAGGTGAAAGTGTGCCGCTTCCCTGGGCTCGCTCGGAGAGAGTGCAGAATAACTTCCAGTCCTTGGAAAGACAGAAGCCGGTGAAACCGCTGAACTGAGAAATGGTGATGTCATGTTCATTACCCCAGCAGCTCCTGGGGGCACTTCCATCACTTTGCTTGGCTGTGCCGTCGCCGAGCAGCCTGCTGCAGCGCTGGATGCGGCCGACTGCTCAGATGGCCAGTGCCTGGGCAGGTCTGCACCGTCACCGTCACCGTGGCCCGGCCGTGTCCCAGCTCCCCCCCAGCCCAAACCTGGAAAGGGTGGGTGGGAGGCTCCAGGCACAGGGGACAGCTCTGTGTGCCTGTGCTTTGCTGCTGGGTCCTGAGGTCCTTCATTTTCTCCCTGCATCTGCTGCGATTTGCTCCATTTCTGGCTCCCTCTGCTCTAATTCACTCCTCCGCAGCGTGGGCACACTGACACTTCCCCAGTAAAATCTAATGGTTGTTAAATCTTTTTTATCTTCAGGTACAGTCTCTAAAGAAGTGCAGCAAATTCTTCACAGACCTACTTGTTTTTCTGTTTTGAAGTACCCTTCCCCAAGTACTAATTCTTCATTGCAAAATTCTCCTTGTGGTTGCAGCTGCGCTCGGAGAGCGATGGGTTTGGCAGTGAGCAGGGCCGGTGGGCAGCGGGTCGCTGCCGGCACCTGCTGCCTGCCTTCACTCCGCACTGGCCCGCCAGCCGGTTACGGCCCTTCCGAGACCCACAAAACATTTCCAGCTCCCCGCCGTCCTCCCATCCAGTGCCTGGAGCTCTCCCAGCGTTCCCCGGCTCCGGGCTGCCCACTGCGCGGGCACCAGGCATGGGCTCTGGTCCTGGCGCTGCCAGCTGGGCTCAGACTGGGGTTTGCAGCACGGTGAAAATCGGGGGCTCATCCCTGAGAGCCTTCAGCCTCCTCTGGCATCTTCCTCACTCTTCCCCTGAGCAGTGTAACCTTGGACCCATGCAGAGCCGTAGAGGTCCTTGGACCCCTCTTGAACATGCCCCACTTATGTGGACCCCTCTTCGACCCAGTGGGGAGGGGAGTGCTGTTGTGTATGAGTAGGGTATTTTTTATGCCAATAAATTCTTTCTCTTTGCAGCTCACCGCTGCGGAAAGCCCGAGCTTTGTACGCCTGTAAAGCAGAACACGACTCGGAGCTCTCCTTCACGGCAGGCACTGTGTTTGATAACGGTGAGTCCCTGACCCGGAGGGAGGGCACAGCACAGCACCGGGCGCCTTGCGGGAGCGGGAGGAGATGGGCTCGTTTCTTGGCGCGGTATTCAGGCTGCAGTTCCCGGCATGCCGGGAAAGCGGGATGCGAGAGCTGCACCCAGCACTGTAGGAGCTGCGCTTGCTCCGCACCCGGTGTTGGGCTTCCCCGGAGCTGAGCCTGGAGCAGGGTTTGCTGCGGAGCAAGGGCAGAGTACAGCGGGATGGTGGGGGACATAGCGGGGGTGTTTGTAACACACCATCAAATTAGCTTCCTTCTACCGACCGTGGCATTGCCTGTCACCCGCCTCACCGGCCCGGGGAGCGCTGCAGGAAGCAGTGCCCAGGGTGCTGCTCTTAGCCTGGGCAGTGGGTAGGCAGGAGCCTTCCCTTCCCTTCCCTTCCCTTCCCTTCCCTTCCCTTCCCTTCCCTTCCCTTCCCTTCCCTTCCCTTCCCTTCCCTTCCCAAATGGACACTCTTCTCCTGTAACAGCATCTCTCATTTCACGTAACGTACGTGTGAGATGCTACAGAGCCAGGTAACAGCAATACGAATGAAGCTACAGAGAAGGACACAGCTATTACTTATTTTAGGGCTGCGTTTTGCAAATTACTGGTTTTCTTCTGTGACCCAGGGAATGATTTGGACTCCCAGTCCATGGGTTTCCTTTCAGTCCTCTGTTTAATGACCATCCCATTTCCACCACTAGAAATCCCATGAAAGAAGAAAGCAGAAATACTTGACACACAGGCATTAAATCCAGGATGTATCTTGCCTTACGTTTTGTATCCACACTGAAAACAGCTGAACATCCCGCCGTCTTTAGGGTCGGTGTGACAATGGCCTTTTCAAGATCCTGATTCATTTCATCCTAAGGGAGATGTGTAAAACAGGAGGGATGAATAGGTGGGATCTCCCCGGAGCAGAGCGCGGGAGGCCGCTCCAGCAGAGATGTCCCCTTTGCACCTCCAGCCTGGGTCCCACTCCACGTCCCGCTCATGGCCCTGCCCTGCCTGCGGTGTCTGAGCCGCCAGCCCGGGGTTACGGGTGGTTTGGCCCCGGTGGTGGAAGGGGCCGCACATCCACAGGGCACGAGGCGAGGGCACGCGTGGGTGACTGCGTTCGTCTAGAGATCGGAGCCGTGTTTCGGTGTGTCGGCAAGGGAACGCCTCGCATGGAGGGCATGCAGGGGTTCTGCAGGCTGCGCTTGGGAGTGCAAAGTGCAGGCTCTGGTCCAAAGCAGGAAAAAAAAACCAAGAAGTGTGGCGGGGCACGGTGTCACCTTCGTGCCATGCTATGTCAACGGCAGGCAGCGGAGCACGGCCGGTGCCCGGTGCTGACCCCAGCTGCCTGCGCCGTTCGCCTCCCTGGCAGCTGCCCGACGCTCCAGCTGGAGCTATTGGAGACCTCGCATACACGTGGCCCAGCTCCTTACGGCAGTGACGGGCGGCACGCCGTCTGTGCCGCAGCAGGCAGTGCTGCCGGCAGAGCCAGGTACTCACGCTGTGCCGGCGGGACCGTGCGGACCCGTGTGCCTGTGCGGGGCTGCGGGACCACGCTGCGACCCTCCTCGGGGCGCGGACCCTTCATCTAAAGAAGGGAGACATGCTGAGCCGCTGACCGACCCCAGCGGTTACCATATACAGAGCCATTCCTCGGTGGTTTTCTGCGTAGGAGAGATTAGTTTCCAAGTATCAGCACCAGAAATATTCTATGCAGTTGCCATAATATTTCATGCAGGAGATGGAAAAGTAGCGTGTGCTTTTTTCCTCTGGATACCGAGAGCTGGAATAGGTGGGCTCTGGTTAGTCAGATTTTTGGAGACGATGTTAATGAACATAGACTTTCTGTTTCCTGCATCAAGGGAAAGAGACTGTGCCCCATGGAATTAAGCAGCTCTGGTTTAGATATAACCCCAATGTAAAGGAAAGACTTTTTACTACTTTCCAAGTAGTTCTTGGCTTTTATGTGTTAAGCATTGTCATTTGGGAAACTGCTACCACATGCACTGGTTTTGCCCTGGGATATATATGAGAATATACCAGAAAGGGGAAGAAAATGAATACATGTGAATTAAAGAAAATACTTTTCCTAAGCAACTCCATAGATATCTTATAAATAAACATAGTATCCCCTTTGAGAGCCCGTGGGAATTAGGGTGACTAGGAGGGGAACAAGTTTGAATTAAATACATTGTGTTTGCTAGATAAAAATCAATGGATTATTCAAGGGAAAAAATATACAGCATGTTCTAATCACTTAGCAGCGTAGCTGAGGCTCACGCTAGCTGGGAAAGCGAGTTAGAAACAGCACTGCTTGGTGGAAGGATTATTATGATGAAGGGGTTTTGTAAAACCCAGCGAAAGCAAATGGATCTTGGAAATACTTGGAGACGGGTTCTTGTTTGGCTTCAACGTTCTCTGAGGTTGCACATGGCAGAGCAGCATCTCGGTCTGACTGGGAAGCTGGGGTGCTGTTCTCCACTGGGACTGGCACCCCCATAGTAAATACCACCACGTTGTGGGAGGTCTGTTTAAACTCCGTAGCGTTGTTCCTTTTAGCTACGTGAAACCTGGACTTGCCAGCAGATCTCGTGCTCTTGATGGCTGCATGCCCTTGTTGTGGTGCTAAAGGGGAGGGACGTCCTGGGTCCGTGGAGGCCTGGATCGGGGAAGGCGAGAGGTCAGGAAAGGGATGCTCGGGTGGGTTTTCAATCGCCCCTGAGATGGAAAACTCCATATCCTGGAGCAGGGGACCCCCCGCCCCAGCTGCTGCTGACAGATGCTGAAGTTTTAGGCTGCATTAGGAAAGTTGCGTTGCATTTGTGCTCTAATTCAGTAATAGAGAGTGAGATTCTCCTCCCTGTCTGCTCATGCGCCCTGCTCTATCTGACAGCACCTACACAGAAATAAATGGCTGTCTTTGGGACAGAAGGGATTTTTTTCAGGCAAAAGCAGCAGCTGGAACTCACATGACTTTCGGTTTAAGCACTTTCCCAGCCCGTTTGCTGAGACCAGAGGGCTGAAGACACAGAGACACACATCTCACAATTCCTTTCCTCTTGATGGCCCCCATCCACTGGCAGGGGCACTGTGGAGCCTTTGCTCCCCCCCAAAGGGAGGTAGCCCCAGAATCTGCTGTTAATGCAGAGTTGCCCTCGGGGGCTCTCCTTGCAGGCGGGGGGTGGCATTTTTCCTCTGAGCAGACTGCTTTAGCCTTCGGTGCTAGAAAAGCCCCACGGCTTGGGTGTGAGAAGGTGTAGGCATGGAAAAAGAAGTTGGCACAAGTGAAACCCAGAAACGGGTAAACCTAGGAGCTGGAACACCGTGGCTCTTACTTTTTGTTAATAGATTACTATGTACAATATTCCTCTGCAGGCGTACCCAGTAGTGATGCACTTTGCCGTGCTGGTGAGGACTGGTCTCTCCCAAAGCGGGGAGATGTTTGGACTTAACACACTTCTGTCTTTCTCACCGCTCTATGTCAGTCGTGACTTTTGCACAGAAATGGCCATCCTGCAATAGATGGGGCTGTAGTAGGAGAGGAGGGTAGCTCTGAACCACTGACTTGCCACCATTTATTGGGGAAAGTGTGGGGAATATTCCTCTGCTTGCATTGGCATAACCCTAGTTCCTGTAGAATGGGCAAATTTTCAGTAGTTGATTGAATAAAGAAAGAGCGTAAGTCTTTTGAGGACTGATCATGTTTCTCATTTCACAGAAATAAGATTGCAGTGTTTGCTTTCCTGCCGGGAGCGTTTGCTAATGCATTTTCTCTCTCAGCCTGGTCGAGGCCAAGCCGGGCCGTGCAGGGGTATGAGGCGATGGAGTTAACCACGTTCTCTCAAACTTCACAGAGATTTTAGCCGAAATCTGAAGGAATTTCTGAGCCCGTGTTTTTAGGCCAAATACTTAGCTTACATCAGCCCTGCAGCATCAGCACGTGTTTGGAAACCCCGTCCACAGCTGAGCACGCAGCTCACTTGGTCCTTCTGTTGCATTCACCGTTGGATAAAGGCGACGCAGAGCAGGCCCAGGAGTGAGCAGGAGAGAACCTGAGCTTTGCGAGCTCGTTAGCATGTTAGTTTCCTGCCTTTAAAATAAACACAAATTAAGGGCCTTGCTCTCTCCCAAGAGCAACTTTTGACGTTGTCAGCACACAAAGAGCAGCAGCCCCTACACCCTAATCCCCCTCCCGTAGTAACCTGCCTTTTCCTTCTCTCCCAAGTTCATCCATCCCAGGAGCCGGGCTGGCTGGAAGGGACCCTCAACGGCAAGACAGGATTAATCCCCGAGAACTACGTCGAGTTCCTATAACCTCGGGTGTAAGAAGCGCCACTGCTGATCTCTACATGGTATCCATGGCGGCCGCTGGCAGGAGTCCTGCAGACCATTTTGCTTTTTGCCACCGTGCAACGCAGGGTGAGGACCTCCCCGTACGCACTGAGATGAATGTTTGTGTGGATAATAACGTATGTGTCTCCTCCCGCGCTCCGGCGGTGCGTGCCGGGGCTGCGGGGGGAGCGGTCCTGGGGAATGGCTCGACTCCTCCAGCCCTGAGCAGAGGCAGGCAGTGCCCGAAGCCCACGTCCCAGCCGGGAGCCCTCGCAGCAATCACAAAAACCCAGCTACGCAGCAGCTCCGCGCCGCAGCCCGAGTGCTCCGCAGGGAACGAGCCTGCAAACCGTGAACCAGCACGAGAGAGCCACCGGCCTGACGCTGCCCGCAGTGAGGCGTTACCAGCTGCACGGAGCATCGGTGGGGGCTGAGGGACCCCAACCCATCGGCCTCCCCGCCGGAGGAAGAGCGGTCAGCAGCGAGGAGTCCTTTGCAACTAGGCCCTTCCCTGAGCGCAGCCGTCCCGTGCAGCCAGCGAGGAACCCAGCCCCTTCTCGCGCCGCCGGGGCAGGGGAGGGGTGAGGTGCATTGGGCTGGTGTCAAACCACAGGCTGTGCCTGCAGCGGCAGTTTGCAGGAGGCTGAGCTTCCCTTGGCGGGCGCGGGGCAGCCCTGGCGAGGCGGTGGCCGTCCTGCCGTGCCGCAGCAGAGCTCTGCTCTTGCGGGCGAGAGCGAGAGGCTCGGTGGGCTCTGCAGGGTGGGCATGGGACCGGCCGGGGGCTGTCAGGACTCGGCGGGTGTCAACACGGTGGAGGCAAGAATATTTTGGACCAAACATCTCAAACTTTTTTTTTTTTTTAAAAAAGATTTAGATTTTTGCAAGGTAAACATCTGTGATCTGTGCAGCCTGCGTTTCCTTCCTGGAGGGCAAGATGCAGCTCCAGATAAATACCACTCACTTGGTTTGACTGGCTGTTCTGTATCTCCACCTTCCAATGCACATTGCACAGATGCGTCCATGCTTTCGCCGACGCCCAGGCCGCCGATGTGCCATTTGGGAGCTGCATTTGCCACTCTCCACCGTTGCTTTTTAGGTGGTCTCCTTGCTTGAAGCCTGGCGTGTCAGTCTGTCCATGCCAAGTCTGTGCAGTACTGGTTGTGCAAGGTAAATTATTTCCATACTCACAGGACATTTATTGTTGGTGTGGCCAACCTACGGTCTACAGAAATCAGAGGATGAGCCCTTCGGCTCCGCCACCCCTCCGTTCCTGCCCCGGAGAGGATGCGTGTGCCTCCGTGGATGTGCGGCAAGAGGCTGGCGGAGCGAGTTTGCAAATCCCTCGCAATTTGGGGTCATTTTTAAGGGGGGGGGGGGTGGGAGAAGGAGCCCTGTGGGACTGCAGGGCTGGGCTGGCCAGGTGGCATGTCGAGAACTGGAACGATTATATTTTGTAATAGAAAATCGTGGAAGAAACCCCAGCCTGCTGGCGGAGAGGCTCTGTTGTGCAGAAGTGACGCTGTCGCACACTGCTGGGGGTGGATGTCCTGTCTTTTTGTAATAATTTTAAAGACTCCGAGTGACTGAATTGCTGTATGTGTCACTTTTTATTTTTGAAAGAATTAATGTATAAATAGAGTATCTTAAAATATTATGAGGGAAAGATCTATATTTGATATTTTTAGAAGACGTGTAACAAGAGAAGCGAAGGACATTTGAAACCGGTTACAGAAAAGCGCTTGCAAACACATTCGCATCCACAGCCACCCTCCGGGCCCTGGGCTGCCTTTTTGTTCCCTTCCTGGTGTCACTTAGAAATGAGGGAAACTGAAATTTCAGACCTCTTTATGTTTCTTTCACAGTAATTAAACTTCCTGGACTTTTGTCTTGGGGAAAAAAAAAAAAAAAAAGAGGCAAAGTCGATCTTTTTTTTGCTGCTTCCCAGGCGGGCGCAGGACAGCTCACCTCCTCCAGGAACCGCACGCCGACCCCTCTGGGGCTGCGCTGGGCACATCGCCTGGCTGGCGCTGGTGTGGCAGGGGTGAAGCCTCCAAACTGCCCCGTTTTCTGCCCGAAGGTGTTGGAAGAAGAGAGCCAAGGGGTTTGCAGGGGTAAAAGGCAGTGTTTCCCTGGCACGCTGCTGGTTCGCGTTCATCCTGGGCTTTAATAGTGAGCATTTGTGCCCTGTGTTGGTTTTCCTGAGGCAGAGGATCGGGTTGGGCTCTACGCAGCCCCCGCGGTCGCTGCAGAAACCCCTTTCCAGGGCTGGGGGGCGGGGTGGGAAGGACTAATGGAAAGGCGGAAAAAAAAAAAAAGGCTTAATATTTCATCTGTCAGCACTATTCGCTTGTGTTCGGGACTGTCCCATCCCGAGCCGCTCCTCCGGCGTGATCCCTGCTTCCTGCGTGGGACGCTGCTGGAGCCGGTGGCTTTCGGCTCGGACGTGGCTCCCAGCACGGCCGTCGGCCTCAGCCGTGGCTCTCACCCTCTGACGAGAAGGTGTGCTATGGCGAAACCAGAATTTCCAACACATCAGAAACGCCGTAAGAGGCGTATTTAAGGGAGACGGTGTTCAGGGACCTCTTCGGTAGCGCTGCACGAGCACCAGCACGGGCTCTGCGCGCCAGCAGGCTGCTGCCAGTCCTTATCCCACAGAACTTCACGGTTCGGGGTCCCCCTTTGGCGCTGCAGATGCTCGAGTTATTCTGAGACAGGAGTAAATTCCTGTCCCCGGGCACTTAGGAGCTTTTGGTTGTACTACCTGGAGAGTGAGTGGGAACAAAAATCCCACGCAAACCTATTTACAAGATGTCTTCTGGAGGAAAGGAAAATAAAGCATAAGCAGAAGTTATTGCTCTTACAGGAGAGCTAGTGGAATATTTTTTTTTAATTAAAACTTTCCAAAAAGAAAAATTTGGCTGAAACGCTTAGTAAATGTTCCCATTTTGGGCCAACTTTAGTACTGGAGTAAACATTGGTTTAGTCCAAGAGAAATTAAAGATAGAAAATATTTTTTTAAACCAGCTTGACATGGCATTTGACGCTGAATATTAAAGTGATCAGTCAAAATTACAAGAAAGCAGGGATAGTCAGACTTGCCGATAGGTAAAGTCTCTCCCGTATTCCCTGTCCCATCATTTTAGGCGTTAAACAAAACAAAACGACACAGAGCAATAACATCAGTTGAAACAGATGTCAGATGAGTCTCGGGGTGCAGTCCCGCGTGTTTCAAGTCAATGGCACAAGCCCCACGGGTTGGCCGCAGCCAGGCCACCGTGGTCCCCTCGTCCTGGCAGCCACCGACACGTGTGACATTTCTGAGGTCCCCACGGGCGCGTGTCCGAGCTGCTGGCCCTTGTCTCGTTACTGATTTCATGGGGTTCAGCAGCAGGAAGCGAAGCAGCTCGGATGGTTTGGGAGCTGCTGCCAGCGCTCCTGTCACACCTCCCGGTGCCCTGCCGGGGGCTTGGGGTGGGCTTGGGGTTGGGGTTGGGTGGGCTTCAGTGCTTTTTTTTGAGCAGGCTATTGCACAGTCAGAGCAACAGTTTTAGACTCTGGCCATGAATTTTTCAGATTCCCCCGGCTTTGCAGTCAGACAAAACATCCTCCTGGTAATTGTCTTGTCTCGAGAAGACTTCTGCTGGGTTTGGTGGCCTGAAGAGCAGCCCAGCTCGTTACAGCTAATTACAGCCGTGCTCCGTAGCCACTCACGGTGCTCGGGTATCGCTGTAACACGGGGGTGTGAGGATGCTGTGTCCTCAGCACCAACGCCTTAAGCGCAGACGGGGCCCTGCTGGTCCCTGCTGCTGCTGAATGCAGGCTTAGCCCGGACGGCCGTCGTACGCTGGACGAGTTGGGTGCTGTGAATGCGTATCAGAACGTCACAGCTCCTCTGGGCGCCGGAGGGACCGGACCTTCCCGCACGAGTGCCCTCCTGCTGCGGGTGTACCGACGTGGGCGTGCGTGCAGCGGTGTGTCCGTCTGCACTGGGGGGCACAAGAAAACCCCCTTCGGGGAGCGGGCTGCACTCTCATCCTGGCACGGAAGTTTTGTTGCGCTGATTTCAAGCTCTGCTGCCTCTTTATTTTGTACATTGCAGTTGAAACACTGGAATTTCCCTCGAAAAAGGATATCGCTTATTTTAGTTTCACTTCTGCTGGCAGCTTAAAAGAGGGTGGCCGGGGAGCACTGTCACACCTGGGTCCCACAATAGCTGGCCGATGGCTCTGTTTAATACTGAAGAGGAGTTATTCTGATTTATCTGAGAGATTTCACAGCACAAAGCCAAACAGCTTCAAGTACTATTTGCTTAAGTCCCTGGGGTGCCTGGAAGAGCCTTTTCCTTTATTCCTGGGCACGGTCTGCCCCGAGGAGCGCTGGGCTGCAGGTGATGCTCAGGCCTGAGGAGCTGCATCCCCTCGTCTCTTTTTTTTTCAGATTACTTTTCAGGAGGATTTCGTTTGGCGTTGGGACTCTTGGGCGCTGGCCCATGCCCCTCTCAGGGCAGTACCAGGGGAAGCAGGGAGCATCCCGGGGGCTGCTGCACCGGGAAGGGTGGGATTTGGCGGGCGGGCTCCTCGCAGCGTCCCAAACACCGTGCTGGATGGGTGCCCTGCTCCCTTGACGCCTGCGGCCATCCTGGTGCCGGGCAGCCACAACCGGTGCACAAGCGTCGGGAAATCAAAAGGGCAAATCCCAAGGGCGCTCGGGGAGGGGTCTCACAGGTGGCTACACGACTTCACCCCGATGCTGCTTTACAGAGATTTTGATGCCCGGAGACAGAACCTCGCTTTGGGTGAAGCCCTTGAAGCTGTGAGCATGAGGTGATGGCCACCAGGCAAAAGCTGAAAATCGGTATCATCCTTCGCCATGGGAAAATGCAAACCCGCTTTTCCCCACGCCCACAGAGAGACCTGCCGTGCGCTCGCGAGCGATACTCACCTTTGGAAGCGGTGTTTGCCGAGAGGCGACTCTCCCTCCCACCCCGCAGCGGGGCTCCCAGGCTCATCCAGCCCTTTTCCCCGTCAGGCTCAGCACCGTCCCCCCCGTCACCCGGCAGTGCCAGCCCCGCGCCTGCCCTGCCCCTGCTCCCCGTCCCATCCAGCCTTTGGGACCCCAACCCCCCCGCTTCTTATCGCTGTTTGGTGTGACCGCCAGAAATGATTGAACTGGCACAAAAGTCGTGGTTGCAGTGCTCTCTGGAGCAGTGCGCAGTAAAGCACGGCCAGCCTGGAAGAGCACTTGGTAATGAAATACAGAAATACCGTCCCGGCAGGGCCGCTGGAGTGGCTGTGCACGCCGTGCGCCCGTGCGTGCAGCCAGGCTGCGGCACACGGGAACAGATACCGACAGAATAGCAAACCTGCGTTTCTACTCAAAACAAGGAAACTTTATTTCCCTGGAAGCAGGCGCGGGCTTGATTACACATAAGCTTTTTTCCACTGGCCGGGAAGGCATTTTCTCAGCATTTCTGAGGCCGTTTCACAAACGTCGCTGGGCACGAGCAGGGCCCCGTCCCCCACAGCCGCCCCCGGGAGCCCTGACCCTTAGCAGGGTGTCCGTGCTCGGGCGCTGCCGGAGGCATCTGCCCCTCAGGACCTGAGACCTGAGTCTCTTTTTTCTTTTTTTCTTTTTTTTTTTTTTGATCTTTTTGTCAACATCGTCGCTTGCTTTGGGGACGGGGATGGAGACGTGAGCAGGGAAAGCGATGTCAGCGTGAAAAAAAAAAAAAAAAGGGGCGTTTGCATGTTCAGGCTGCAATCCGTGTCAGTGGGTCAGCGAGGGCTGCGCACGATGTGCTCCGAGCGGGATTAAAAGGGAGCGGAGGCAGGGAAGGGGAAGGTGCTCCTGTGGCCCTGGGCACCCATGGAGCTGCTGGCAGCAGCGAGGAGCTGGGTCCATCGTCCCTGCGGAGCCGGGGCAGCTGTGACACGAGCATCCTGCAGCATCCCTCTGGGAAGACTTTAGAGTTTTATTTTAATAGCTGTTTATATTTACTGGCCAAACGAGCCCTACGTCTCACATCACCCCTCTCAGGCTGGAGGACGTGCTCTAAGAGAAGCCCTGAGGTGTTTTGTTTTTTTTTTTTTTATGCTGCAGCACTGACACCGCACAGACCCGCTTGCCAAAACACAAGCCCGGCCCCGTGACCCGCACCGATGGGCTGCAGGGTGCTGGGTGCTCAGCCCCACCGTCCCCCAAATGGCTCCGTCCCACGGCAGCACCGCGGCAGACCCACATCCCTGCGGGGTGGCTGGGGCGAGGCGGGAGGGCAGCGGGGCGATTTCCCCTCTGCGTTGGGGGGACCTGGCGGTGCCCGAGCAGGAGCCGGCCGGGCCGTTCCTGACGGATGACGGCACTCGGCAGCCGGCGCTGGCTGGGGCTGCGCCCTCCCTGCGCTCAGTTTAGAACCTTATCGCTCCTGGGACGCTGCTCAGTTGTTTTTCTCCAGAAATACCACCTCCCCCGGTTTTTAAATCCCACGAATACATGCCAGACTTTGGCTGTGAAGGCCATGCAGCCAGGCGGGTGCCCCAGAGGCAGCAACACGTCCCTCCACACCGGGCCCTCCAGAGCAGGAGGGAGCGACGGCTCAGTGCGGCGGCGGGGACCTCGCGTTGCGCGGGGTTCGATCGGGCAGATGGGACAGACAAAACGCGCATGTCGTTGCTTAAGGGGTGAGGAACTGCCCGTGTTACCGCTGCAGCCGTCCCGCCCGTGGTGACGCACGGGGACGGGGGATGCTCTCCAGCCCGCTCAGCATGGACCACGTGCTGCTCCCCGGTGTCCGTCCTTCCCGGGAATTCCTGTGAGCACCAGGCAACCCCCCCCCGCAGCCGTCCGGTGAGCGCAGGGTCAGGCCGCATCCCCGCGCTGCTCTGCCCGCCGGATCCCGGCCGTCTGCTGCTGCCGCTCCGCGGGAAGCGGGAACGGCCCAAACCACGCGGCTTCGCCTACCGTGGGGATCCGGGCGCTGCCGGCGTGACCGTGGCCGGCTGGCACCCATGGCCAGGGCTGCACGGGCGGCTGACGGGGAGAGCCCCAGCAGCACCCGTGCCGGTCAAATTGTCAGCAGTTGAGTGCAGCAGTGATTGAAGGCAGATTGGTCCGCAGCTGGGGGAAGTTACCTGCGCAACAGAAAGCCCAGTGCTGAAGGGACGTGTTCTGCTTAACAAGTGCACGGTATTTTAATTATTGTAACGAACCAGAAACCTCAAAGCAATTATAGTTTGTACATTTGGGCTAATTCAAATTTTTAGCTTTTGGGAAATAAAGATTAAAAGCACGGGTTTTTTTTAAGAAATAGCCATTTAAAGTTCTATTCTCTGGGTGAGGAGCTGATTATTTGGAGACAAGCACGGTGAAGCAGCTGGTAATTTAGCACAACTGTTTGACGGCTCACGAGGTAGCACCTAGCTATTACTTATTACAAATCCTCCCTTCTGTTAATGAAGCTTATTCTTGCTTCTAAACCTCAGACAAAGGGGTCTAGAAAAATCGCACCTGTGCTCTAAAACTCGCTGACGCACTCAGGAAGGAGGAAAAAAGCCCCAGCAGCCGGGCACCCTGGAAATCTGCTGTGGGCTCAAATTATATGGGGAAGGCAGGGAAGGTGGTCAGGACGTGGGAGCGCTGGCGGAGTTTAAATAAGCTCATTTCCATCGCGAGAGCTCTGTGTCCTGCCGACGCTGCCCCATCTCCCCGGGAGCCCCCGCGGCTCCCCGGCTCTGCAGCAGCATCGCATCCCGCTGCTGCCCCCCCCCGCCCCGCTCCACACCAAGGTCGAGCCGGTTACCCTAGACACCTAGATAATTAAATATCTGCAAATTGATCAGAGCTTTTGTTAACGACCACCTGTGAGGTAAGAATAGAGAAGAAGTAACGGGCAATGACAAAGGCGCCATGAACGAGCACCACAGCGGCTGAAATGGGAATTAGAGTGGTGCTGTGCGGGGGTTCGGTGCCAGCCTCCCCCTTTGTTCTGCTCGGATCGAATCCCAGCCTTCGTCTCTGATGCCATCCCACCCAGGGGCGCGGGGAGGCTCTGCCAGGGCTGGGAGAGGTGGCACAGCCACCCCGGTGCTGGCGTGTCTGGCTGCGGCGGGCGGCACGGTCACCTCTGGGAAAGCCCCGACGGCTTCACACCGTGCCCCGTCGTATCCGCCGTCCCCGTGCTCCCACGGCTGTCGTGCTGCGGCCGCAGCAGGCTCAGAAAGTATTAGAACAGAATTAGAAGCAAGGGCTCCTGTTAAGCAAAGCAAAAAATTAGCTTCATGCAGAACTTGCTGGGAGAAGTGGGGTTTAAAAGAAAAACTGCTGGAGCCTTACACAAACGTAAGTTCTTATTTCTAGTCCATGGGCCAGCACCGCCAACCTCCCCGGCTGGTTTCTGCTGTCCAGGCGGCAGCAAAGAGGTTTTCTCCAGCCTGCGTGGAGCCGCTGTGGCTCGCTCTGCCACGGCAGAAGGTGCCCAGGGCCAGCCCGGGGGTGCGGGGGGGCTGCGGCAGGGCCGGTGGGGCCGGTGGGGCCGGTGGGGCCGGTGACCTCCCGTGGCCCCGTAGCCCGGCCGGCCGGGACCTGCCGCCACCGCCGCAGCAAGTGGTTGTGGGTTTGGGTTTGAACTCGTATTTCCAGCCGCTGTTAGAGCAGCTCTTGTGCAAACCAGCTCGTTCTGATGCCCTTTACCTGTAACGCTCCCCAGGGAGAACCCCCGTCGTGGCTGGCAGCCAGGCTGGGCCGTCGTGACAGCGTCACGCCGTGCCCGGCCACAGCCTGGACGGTGGCACCTCTGCCCGGCTCGGCTCACGGAGAGGGGCTGCGGAGGTGCCGCGGGAGCGGGGGCCCCCTCTGCCCGAGCGCTCCTCCATGGAGCTGCATGCGTAGGGGAGGGATGGAAAGACCCACGCGTGCTGGATGTATAGCTGCCTTAGCGCTGCGAGCCTGGTAGATCCTGTAGATAATCTGCATGTGCCTTTTTGGAGCTTGGTAATTCTGCTGCAGTCATAATCTATAATAAATATTTCTGGGACTGGGAAGTGCTTTTTCTGGTCTGTGCCTGCCTTTGTTTTTGTTTTTTTTGTTTTTTTTTTTTAAATTTGGTTTGGTTGGGGTTTTTTTGTTAAATAAATATTGCTCTGTGTTGGCCTGGTACCTGAAATGCCTGCTCCTCCGAAACACCCGGGGACGGCCCTGCAGCCACAATAAGGAGAACCAATTAAACCACGAGATCATAATCGCTCCTCTGTTTATTATTTATTTCCCCAGCAACAATGATATATTTAGACCAACAGCTTTGAGCTTTTTCAGACCCATTATGCTCAGCAAATCCCAGCAGCCGCGGGTGGTCGCAATGGGAGCGAGCGCTGGCCGTGGCGGGGGGGCCGAGGGGCGCCGGCACCATGAGCCCCCCGGTCCCCGAGGGGGAACCCCCCCCTGTCCCCAGCAGCTGTTGCCCCACAGTGGGTCAGGATTTGGCCCCGGGGCAGGGGGATGTGGGCGGGGAGCGTTTCTTTTGGTTTGCCAAGCGTTGGGTTGGCTTTGTTTATTTTTTGTTAATTGTTCTAGTTTGAGCCCTGTGGAAAGGTGTGTGTGTTTGTTTGCGGTAGGAACGCACGTGGTTCTGCTGCAGCTCGGCTACAGAAGTACTGCCTGCAAGCCAAAAAGGGAAAAAAAAAAAGAAAAGAATATGAAAGAAATAAGGAATTAAAAAATGCTGGATTTTAATTTAGGATTGCTTCTTGCAGGAGCACAGCTGCGGATGCTCAGCGCTCCGCGAGCCGGTGGCAGAGGCGCGTCCCTGCCTGCACCCCTCCTGCGCCGCGCGGATGGCAGCGCGTAGGGCACGGCCGCGATTAAAGAGTGACCGATGGTTCGGCGATTTCAAAAACACGAGTGGACCATTTGTAGAGCAGCATTAATAACGCCATCTATAAGGAGAAACGGCAAAAGCACTGCACTTCTGGCAAGGGAAAAATATTTGTCAAACTATTTGTGAATGTTATTTAGGCAGATAATATTTCTTAATAGCTTATTGGACAAATATTATGGTTTCAGAGCTCCTGATTCCCTTGGCAGCTTCTGTTTTTCCGAGTTCGTTACTGCATCAGTGACTTCATCGCGGTCCATCTCACCGGGACGGTCCGTGTCCCCAGCCTCGTGCTGCTCAGCCGCGTTGGGCGGGGGGGGGGGGGGGGCAGGGAAGCCCTTCTGTCCTTGCGGCCTCGCGGTGCCGGTGGCCACGAGTCCTGCGGGCAAAGCACGTGCCCGGCCTTTGCTCTGTGCTCCCGGTGCCTCCCTGGGGACACCCGTGGCTTCGTGCACATCAGCAGCGCGGTGCAGCCGCCGGTGCCCGGCCGGGGCTCAGGGGACGGGATGGAGCCAGGATGAACCGTCCAGGACATCCCACGCAGCTGCCCCGGTGCCCAGCCGGAGCTGGGGTGCCCGTGCCCGTGCCCGGCCGGGAGGGAGCGGGCAGCTCCCCGCAGCAGCAGTCGGGGCACAGACGCTTGCCAGGACTCGGAGCCTCGTGCACCATCTCGTGAGAGCACGGCAAGACCCGGGGCAGCCCGTGGGCTCGTGGGGCTCTTGCGTGACAGCAAAGCTCTTTGGGCTGGCTTCTCCCCCTCTTTTTGCCCCCCCTCCTGAAACAAAGCTCGCTCGGAGGTTTTCGCCTCGTCACCCACCCATGGGTTCCCACACCTCGCGGAAGGGGCTGCTCGGTTTTGCTGCACAAAGCCGACCGTTATTCCCCCTCCGGAGGCACACGCTCGCGCCGCTGCACGCTGAACCCTCTGCACCCCCCCGTTCGTTCAATTTATTGTCAGCGTTTGTATCCGAGCGGGGCTGCTTGGCTTTTAGTGCCTGGTCACAGTAATCTTCAAATTAACGTGGCACGTTTCTATTAACGTAATTAATTAGAAAGGCATGCACAGCAAAGTACACGCAGCATTCCCCCGGGGCTCACCGTGGGTGCCTCACCGCGAAGAGACGGCTGTTCCCGCTGGAAGGAAAGCCTCTCCCTGGGGGACGGTGGCTGTGCAAAGCCGGGGGGTCCCCCTCGGGTCCCCTGGGTGCGGGGCTGCAGTGGGACGTGGGGCGGGAGGGGAGCGGGGACGGACACGGACCAGCTGCCAAACCCCGAACTCCCAGACAGAGTCCTTCTGATGGGATGAATATAACGTGGTCTGTATAGATGCTGCGTAAAACTTTAAGATATTAGTGTTATTCTTTACTAATACACACTTTACACACACACACAGAGTGAACAGGAGCGTGTGCCACATAGTGTGACCAGCAAGAGGATGGAGCGCGACCACAGCACAAGAGATGTCGCTGCTACCTGCCCTTTACCTGCGGGTCCCCCGTGTCCCATCCTGTCCCTGGCAGTGACCAGGGACCTTTCCTGCGGCAGGACCAGCCCGACACCTCCCGTGAAACGCCCTCGCTGCAGAGAGCGGAGGGGCTTCTCGCTGTCGTTCGGTGTGGTTGATCTTCTGCTGGGTTTTACTGCATTAGTCATTACTGGGCTTCAGTTCACGGTGCCTCAGGCCAACGTTTGTTTTCCCTTTTGCTTTTTTTTTTTTTTTTTTCTCCCTCTTGCAAACACGATCAGCACGGAAGTACGGGCACACGTGTGTGCAGCTGAGGCTCCGGCAGTGCCCGTTGCTGCAGCGCACGGGGCGGGGGGCAGCCACAGGATGGACGCAGGATAAGTGCACATATAGCTAAGATGCGGTATAGAGATATATGTGTGCATGTGTGCACACGTGTTTGTGCGTGTGACAGCCTTGTGGCTGCAAAGCAGTGACTCTGTCCTTGTCCTCCCGCAGGCACCATCTGTGTGCAAAGGGGCCTTCTCACGGTCCTTGTGATCCGTCCCCACTGAAGAAGAAGGGGCCGGGACGCTGCACGCACACGGGAAAGCCGGGAAGTGCTGCGTGTTGGCTGCAACCCGGCCTGCTGCGGGACAAAGGAGAGAATAAAAAGAAGATGGGGAAAAAAGGGAGGAAAAAAGAAAGTAAGGAGGGAAAAAGAAAAGAAAGGAGAATAAAGAAAGTCATGAAAAGAATTTAGAAACGATGCCCCTGCCCTGCCGGGTCTTTCCCCCCTTTGCTGGGGACAGAGGGGTGGCTGAGCTGGCCCTGCACCCCAAGCGCTGCGTGGCTTTGACAGGGATGCTCCCGAGCAGGGGTCTGCCGTCCCTGCGAGCACGAGTCCTTCCCTCCGCGGCTCCACGGCTCGTCGGGCCTGAAGCTGCCCAGGGCATGGCGGAGCTGCTGGGCGCACTGCGGTCCCACAGCAACCCCGCGCCCACCCCGCTCGCACTCATTCTTCTCAAAACAAAGAAACGTCCCGCTCCAGCCAAACCCAGAAAACCTCCCAGCAAGTGTTAGGAAGGGGAAAAAAAAAAAAAAAAAAAAAGCGCTCATGGATTTTCTGAGCTGCTGGAGGGAGCCGAGGCTGCGTTAGCAGCGGGCTGGGAGGGGATCCAAGGCACCCCCCACCCCCAGCTCCTCCCGCAGTGGCAGCTCGGTCCCCAAAGCCAGCCGTGCCCCCCGCACTTCACCGGGCACAATGGGTCACTTTTTTCAGCATGTATCTCATCAAGCAGAAAGTATAACCCTGTCCTGTCGCATTAGCAATGCAATTAGTGGCCGTATTAGCTGCTGCATCAGCAGTTTTCCCTCAATCTTTTCATGTGGTTTGATCTTGAATCAACAGCGCCTATAATTAGAAGGTTTCCATTTACTTGTTATTTTTTAAACTTAAAGTTCCCTGTTGTGACCTCGGAGAATAGCCTTAATTATGCTTTGGAGCTATGCTGAGCCTATGATATATTGAATGAGAATATTTAGTGCCGCCACCACTCCTCCAGTTTTGCCTCAGAACAAGTTTTTATCAGCTCTTCCACGGGCTTGGGCGTTTGGGAACAACAAACCCGTAATCCCCTTCCACGGGTTTCTCTCGTTACCGTTCCTCCAGTCACACTTTGACGAGTTGAATATTACACTTTTTTATTTTGAAATGTACATGTACTACATATAATATTTTCAGGTCCACCAATAAATGAAATTATCAGTAATCTCGATAAGGAAATGGACCGAACTTGCTGGCCGTGGCCCTGCGGGAGCAGAGCGGGCCGGTGCCCTCGCGGGGTGCGTGGTCCAGCGCCGGGTACCCGGCTGGTCCGTAACCGACGGGCGCCCGCATGGCCCCGAGGGAGAGCGGCCGTCCGGGTCTGCCCCGAAGCTGCTTGTGACAGGGCTCCTGCACTCGTGCGTGGTGCCTGGATGAGGCCGTCTTCTCACGAGGGAGGTGCAGAAGCCCTGCAACAAAACGGGCTCTGGTTTTGTGCCACAATTCACAGATACTTTTGATGTGACCAGCAGGTCGAGGGAGGGGATTCTGCCCCTCTGCTCCGCTTTGGTGAGACCCCCCTGCAGTGCTGCGTCCAGCTCGGGGGTCCCCAGGACAGGAAGGACATGGAGCTGTTGGAGCCAGGCCAGAGGAGGCCACGGAGATTATCAAAGGGCTGGAGCACCTCTGCTCTGGAGACCTCAGGCTGAGAGAGTTGGGGTGGTTCAGCCTGGAGAAGAGAAGGCTCCAGGGAGACCTTAGAGCCCCTTCCAGTCCCTGCAGGGGCTCCAGGAAAGCTGGAGAGGGGCTGGTGACAAGGGCAGGGAGTGACAGGCCAAGGGGGAATGGCCTGAAGCTGCAGGAGGGGAGATGGAGATGGGATGTGAGGCAGAAATCCTTCCCTGTGAGGGTGCTGAGGCCCTGGCACAGGGTGCCCAGAGAAGCTGTGGCTGCCCCTGGCTCCCTGGCAGGGTTCAAGGCCAGGTTGGATGGGGCTTTGGGCAAGCTGGGCTAGTGGAGGGTGTCCCTGCCCCTGGCAGGGGTGGGACTGGGTGGGCTGTGGGGTCCCTGCCCACCCAAACCGGTCTGGGGTTCTGTGGTTCTGTGTAAATAATTTTGTAAAGGCAATAGGACAAATCAGATTTTGGGTGGAATGTGAAGACATCCAGTAACTGATGTACTCTGCCATGAAGTGTATTGGAGACCGAGAGTTGGTACTGCAGCCATAAAGCATTTATTTTCTCTTAACAGCTGATGTATCTCCTTAAAGTGTTTTTTTGTAATTGTTAGGCAAATAAATGTCGTTATCATAAATCCTGTTCTTGTATTGCCTCTGACCCCAGTCTACAGCCATCTAGCCTGGAAAGTACCAAAGTGAAATTTATGTAAGCTTTTGTTTTAATTGCAAACAATTCAAAGAAATCATTCCCTGCTGGGAAGCTGGCATTTTATGTTGCTATTAAATGAGATTTTATTGTAGCACGAATCTCACCCTGCTATTCAATGGGGGTAAAGGCGTGAGCTATGTTAAGGAAAAAGCTCCAGCAGTTTCACTTACTGATGCTGTGAACGTACGTGGCTTTTTAAAAACAGTCACAGGGCAGGGAAGGAGTTTTATGGAAGTGTCTTTTGTTCCGCGGCTGTGAGACTTTCTGAGCACCAAGCCCAACGCCTTCACCACCCAAACGCAGCCGGACGGGGTATTTCCCAGCATTGCTCATTTAGCAACTCCTTTTCCACACGTTGGGTTCAATTCTGCCTTTGGAAAGTTATGACCTCGTTACGCAGGTCCCGTCCC
Source organism: Grus americana (assembly GCF_028858705.1). Taxonomy (NCBI): domain Eukaryota; kingdom Metazoa; phylum Chordata; class Aves; order Gruiformes; family Gruidae; genus Grus; species Grus americana. Next base: position 1,378,210 of record NC_072865.1, on the reverse strand, counting down.
CTGGCCAAGGGCAGTTTAACCCCTTAGACCGGACTCCCGCAGCCCAGCGCCCCTCTCCGGGATCCCAACCCCATCCCCCAGACCCATTTCTGGCCCCTCTGCCCCTCGCAGGGCTGCGGGGGGCTCTGCTCGCCCCGGGCAGACCCCTCGGCATCACGCAATCACACGAACCCCCAAAGCCCCGAGAGCCCAGGGCTGACATCCCGCTCGGTGCATCCCGTCTCCGAGGGGGCGATGGGGAACGGAGGGACCGCCCCGCTCGGGCAGCCAGCCCCAGCCCCTCGGGGCGACGGGACCCCACGGCGGCCGCCCCCGCTGCCGCCCTCCTGCTGCGACGGCAGCGCACGCTGAGGCCGCTCCGCGGGTGGAAGTCGCGGCCAAGGCGGCAGGCAGGCAGACGCGCGGCCAGTGTGAAGATCTGCAACGCGAATGAACCCCGCTGCTCTGGATTCCATTTTATTTTCCTTCTGTCGCTAACTTTTTGGCCCTGGTAAGGAGCTTGTACCAACGTTCTGACCCGTACCAAATGGTTAAGAAGCACCGTAGTAACAAAAGAAATTTTAAATCGATTCTGATTTTTTTTTTTCTAACTACACTTGGTGGTGTTTTTCTTCGTCCAATTGTGCTGACAGCTTCAGGCCCGTCTACCTGACGTGCGCACGAGTCAGCCTGCCCAGACACACCGACCCGCTCCTGTTGGACACGAGGACGGTGGTACGGATTCCCCTCCGGAAAACGGAGCTTACGAATGCAACGGCAAACGCGGCAAGGTTTGGGAAATGCAAGTAATGATTTTCAATTAGATTGTTAATCTGAACTTAATGATCAGAAATTCTCCCACTCTGGAACTTAACTACGGCAGCGATTAGCTTTAGTATAAATAATTTTTGCAGATGAGGTGAATAATGAAAACAACGTAAATGAACTGACTCGGTCGTCAGAACCAATCCTTTCCAGGCAGACAGCAAGAACTCTACAAAAGCATTTCGGAGCCATTTAATGAAAAAAGCAGAATTTTATTATATGGTTTCTGTCCATTATTCGGCATTGCTGTAAATGGCTCACATTTACTGCAACTTCTGTACAGATGTGTGGCTTTGTATTACCAGAACAGCAAATTTAAATGAAAAAATAAATGTTCAACAATTCCACACAAGCTTTTACAGTCCAACATTTCACTGAGTAGGTGAAAACTACAGACTTGTTACTACAGAATTATTCAGCATGAATAAAAAACTACAACTTTTATTTTTAAACAGGAGTCACTGGTTTAATTTTTTTTATGCTGTTTAAAATTACTGTGATAAAAATAATGATTTTTTTTTAATAATGCCATACACCGGTATGATATAGGATTTGTCCCCAGTATATATCTTTTGTTTAATATACAAAATAGAATAATGACACATCGCCGACTCTATGCTGTTACGCAAGTTAGTTTGGAGGTGGGGGATATTTTCATACACACAGCCTCTCATCAGAAGACGAGCGCCTCTGGCTGTTTGGAGAGGCCCCAATCCTTTCCTGAAAATTTGGTTCCTATGTGACACCGATGGCTCAGCAACGCCCGGCTGCAGACTGGACTAAGGTATAGAACAGATACGATCTTTTAAAAGTCTCACTCTAAGGTATGGCCCTGAAGTCCTCAATCGCTGAAGTTCGACTACGGGACACAGATTTAGCCGATGTTCGTCCAGGCACTTCCTCCCGTTTTCTGCCTTTTGCTGTGAAAATGGCGAGGTGGTTTTTCGGCTTCCGTCGGCACCTCTTCCCAGCCCCCTCCCTCCGGTCACGAAGCCCCTCTCGACACCTCCGTTCCGGCCGCCGTGGCGTGGGGCGATGCCCCGGCTGTGCGCGACCGACAGCAGCTCCCTCTCCATCCCCGCTCCCTGGCTCCTCCGACGTAAGGCCGTTCCCGGCGCTCGGCGTGTGCAAGTTCCACCACGCAGCACGCGCGTGTCCTGAGCTGCCGGCGGCGGCCGTCCCTCGGTCGGATGCATGCACTTTGTGATAAGGCACTGAAGAGACGAAGTCAGAATTCTCCCTGCTTTATCCAGAGTGCAGATACTACCCACTGCTACAAGGACTACGGATACACAGAACATGGACTCCTCACTGCTTACTAAAGCACTACGTATTTTTAATTGTGAAGTTTAAAACTTAACAGCACGTACAGGACGATTGCTTTCTTCTAACATCACAGTTTCCTTTTTTTTTTTTCCTTAAACCCATAAACTAAAAATTAATATACAGGCATGTAGACAAAAAGGGGGCAGAGAGCCTCTCTTCTCCTATGTTAGCACTTCTCTCGAGGCAGTGATAATTTGTTCGTGTTCACTGTAGTTACTTTTCTGCTGGCAAAAAAAAAGTTTCGTCTTTGCGTATACAAATGCACAAGCGTTTGCACACGTGCGTGCACGCACGCCCACGCCCACTCACTCACACAAGCTCCAATCGAGGTATCTGGGGATGCAGCTTTTACAACCATTCTCTAAAGAACGCAGAGTTATCCGAACAGTGTGGAACTCCTATCTGTATCTCAAACGGGGCGCGTGAACATTTCCATTGAGTTGGGCTGAAAGTTGTAATTAAAATACTGAACTTGACCTTAACTGTTACAAAATGTACGTATTCTTCACAGATCAAAGAGAAGAGAATGATTACTTTTCTTTTTTATTAAAGATGATATTTTACTCCAAAGTACTGAATATAGTATCTTTTTTTAATAGGTATAACATTCAAAAAGAGATTTAAGAAAGGATGAAAATTTAGTTTCCTATTTCACTTGGAAACAAACTTTTGCTGAACAATAGAAATGTGCTAGTGTACTGTGAACAACCTATGCTCTATATTTACATATTGCTGGTACCTGTATGCGTATTATTGCCAAATTTTTCAAGCTGTCTTTGCTGTGGTATGTGAGGCTGTATATGAAATTAACCCCGCGTGTTCAGAGGTGTACGTATGCATGCGCACACACGCATCTGTCCGACTTACATTTTTTGCAGCGGAGGTCTGATTTAGCAAGGAATCGTGAATGGTAACCAACCATACAGATAGGAGTATTCCATCCAAGCTCCAACTTGAATTTTTACACAGTGATTTGATAAACATAAAATCAACCCTAAGAACATCCACTGAACACAGGTTCTCCTTCCTAAACAGAGTACTTCTTTGGATACTGAACACTGATGCCTTCAGTACTACCTCCAGACAAGCCACAACTGGTACGGGTTACCATTCAGCATATTTGTGACCCCTACAAAAAATATAATTACATGTATCATGATAAAGCAATCTGTCATCTAAAAATCATCCTTATTATACACTATACAAGCTATTTTACAGTCATTTAATAAATTGCTTTTAAAGCTGCAGTAGCCCTTCCCTTCTTTTCTCAGGTCTGCGAATATACCGATTATACACATTTGAAACTATAACTAAATATAAAAATATATTAGGTTTTGTATTTTATCAGATGATCTTTCTCATTTCTATTACACAAATAATCTGGCCACTTTGAGTAAAAATCAAATTTTAGAGTGGCTTAGTAAATATTTAAATTTCGAGATACAGAAAATTGTTAAGGTGCACGTAGAAAAAGGCTACTACAGCTTCTAAACGTTTTAAAATATAGTTATCAATGGCAACGAGGAGAAATTCACAAGACCTATGGTAATTTTATGGCACGCTAGTAATCCGATATGAAGGGATGCAGCCTTACAAAGACAGAAGGTTTTGACATACGACTCTAAGACCACGAAATCAGTAGCGGGGCTTTCCTGCTCTCCAGGAAAGAGGATGAACCGGGTGAGATGTGAAAATGGGTCTCTAACCACACGAGGTTGGAGCCTGTATATCCAGAGCTGTGGCCGGCCAGCGCAGCTGCTCCGCTTTCCTGCCTGCACGACGGCAAATGTCTCACCGAAGAAGAGAGTGCTAGAATCGATACAAGAAAACAGAACAAAACCAAACCACTGGGCATAATTACACGTCTGCCTCTTAAGTCAATGGTATTTTCCCATATATACTTGTATGATGATAGATTTAAGTGTATAGAAAATGTGAGTTTCTCCACACAGAAGTAAACTTTTCTTAAGCTATGCATATTTTCCTGAAAATTTCCTGATGGGCAGTCAGGACTGATCTTCTTGGCATCAATGCAGCCCATGACTCTTACAGTTATGGCTGTTGCATTATATGCAAAAAATCAGGCTTGTTTTTTTCAATATATAAAATAACCTGCTCATTTACATCCAGTTAGGACTGGGTTAATTTTCTATGAATCTGCATATCCAACACTTTTGCACATGTACCAAAAGTATTTGTTTCATTCGCATCTATTTAAATTAGATTTGAGAGCGTTTTCCCACCCACCCTGGCCCTTAAAAAAAATGCCAAATTTTTATGGTCACTTCGACACTTGAAAGCTATTAGGTTAGAAAAGGCCAACCCATTTTCACATGAATATACTCGAGGATTAATGTCTAGAGGTCATTTAGGAAAGCTACGAGCTGCCCCACCTTAAAAAACCAGCTGTACAATAGGCATCTTGAAGTATTACAAAAAAATTATGTAAGAAAAAATGAACAAGCCTAGTTCACGGTATATAAAGTTAAAGGAAATTGCTAAAACCAGACAGTAATAGCTATAAAAGGCACAACTTCCCTTTTCTGATATACACTTGTAAACTTTCTTCAGGTTACATGCATAAACCAAAATGCTACCTTAACTTTTAAAAAAAAAAAAATCCAAAACACTTTACTTAAAAAAAAAAAAAAAAAAAAGAAGCCTAGAAAATTGTCTCCAGCCAACTGCAGAAATTAATTAGCAGAATGTTCGTAACACAGCCTCAGATCCTGTCACCGGTGGTTTTGATGCATCCATGGATGTTGCACGAGGGGAGAGATACAATTTCTGACAAGTAAGATTTATTTTCCTTTCCTTTCTCCCCAGTTATTTACCAAATGTGAGAAATCCGCTGCTTCTATAGCCTAAATCTTGGCCCTCTGTAAACCACATGTAGTGCATAATTACAAAAGAAACACCGCTGCAAGGACAAAATTAACGAGTCTGGTAGGTTTGTTTTTTTTTTTTTTTTTTACAAAAAAAAAAGCTATCATTTGACGTTTTCTTAAGGCAACCCTTTTGTATTAAGGCAGTCACTTTTGATGAAATAAGAGCTTCTTGATATTTCCATTTGAATATTTTGGTATCTGATTGCTGATGATTTCTGCCAACATTTCTGGGAACTCAATACTCATGGATTTATCCAAAAATGTCTGGAAGCAAAAGCTCAGAAGATTTTCAACCACCTACAAGTGACAAAGCAAAGAATTACTTTCACACGACACATACAGCGGAACGATTAACCTACATCCTTCCTTCTTCACAGCTCCTCGCGGTGCAGGCCAGCACGGTGTCTGGTTTGCCAGCCACCCTAAGGACGCCTCGCGCCGGTAACCCTCGCGACGCAGGGCAGGCGTGCGCAGTCACCCTCGTTTAACGAGCAAGTCTCGTAAATGGCATTCTAATATAAAACGAGCGAACAGATCGTGCAAGGTCTTCACAAATACCAAAGAGATTTTGCATCAATTCCCATTCTAGCATATAAGTAACAGACATATGGATGAGCTTAATAAGAGCTTTCCAGGTGCCTGGTACACTAACAAGAAAAAAAAAATAATAATTTTGAGGTCTCAAAGTTTCCCTTGCCTTATCCAGCTTAAACACTACTTTGACTACTTTGTACTATATGCACAATTTAGAGTACATACCGCAAAAGGAGACAGCCTGAATTCTGAAATTCCTTGCAAATTTAGACCACTACTAATACTAAAAATAGTACCGATGCATTATTTTAATGCATTTTCAAACAATTCCATAGATTCTTGAATAGCTTGTCTCCAGGATAATACTGGCTTTAAACTTCACATTTTTGCTACTACCGCAAAATCATTTACAATTTCTAAGTTCCTCCATTTTAAAGCGACATCATTTTTAAAAACTGAAGAGACAGAAAGTTACATTAATTATAATATTAATCGGACTCCACTGCAGTAGTAGTCTGCAAGCACCATGTTCATCCACCTCTTTCAGTTAGTCGTTTGTTAGAGAGCAGGGGAGCATGACCGCCTCCGCCCCCTGCCAGTCATCCCTTTAAATAATAATAAAAAAAAAAGGATCAAGGAGGTTACTGTCATATCCCCAAACTTATTTATCTGGAACGCCTACAGCATTCGGTGAAGAACTTACATCATGCATAGAGTCCAACAGCTTAGTCAGTTGATAAAACCGCTGCCAGTTCTGGCTCGAGTTCCCTTCTCTTTTCACTATGGCCTTTCCCAGCTCTTTAATGTATGTCATACGAATTTCTTCAAACAAAGATTGACTCTTCAGGCCTTCCTTAGGAACTGTAACATTGATATGAACCTTTAAGACATTACACTTCTATGAATTGTGTCATTATTTAAGTTCTCTTACATTAGTTACACAAAAATGACTGAAAGAAAATGGACTTGGACTTAACGACAGCTGAGAGACAAGGAGAGAGAGTGGAAACTGAGATGGATGACTCATTGAACAAACAGCATAGGACTGTTGGCAAAATAAATAAATAAATAATAATAATAATAATAAATCCCCAAAGGTAACCCAACAACAAACAGAGGGAAGGGAACCGGACCATGGACACAACAACACTAAGCCCTGAAAGTGCCTTGACAAGGAGCTGGAGCTCCCGTGTACTCCATGTCTAGAGAAACGTGACATTGGAAAGATTCCATAAAAATTCCGTACGCTGAGGGAAGAGCAAGGGCAGGATCACAGGATGGCTTGGCTTGGAAGGGACCTTGAAAGATCATCTAGTTCCAGCCCTCCTGACATGGATCAAATAACGTGGCCAGGCCAGGCAGTAACAGAGACCGGGCAACAAAGTGACTGCGCCAGGCAGGCAGGACACGGGTCTCAGCAGAGCTCCCGGGGACGGGGCGTCGAGACGGTGCCGGACGGACGAGGAGCCGTGCGTTAGAAATCCACAGACTCGTGCTCAGACTCAAACCCGTGTTCAGCCCCTGTGCCTACGTTCTCCTACTGGGATGGTCCTTCTGGACCCCAAACAAACTGGGACGCATCAAGCACAGGGACTCCAGTGGTCCTTAAGATACTGGACTTGAAGCCTTTGTTTACCTTGGTGAAGTGAATGGAAAGAGCTGAAGATACAGAAGAGAGCGAGCTGAGACAAAGCCGATAAAGCAAGAGCAGAGGACAGAGGCCACTAAAGGACACTCCTTTCCTTAAAAAATCCAACCCTCACTACACTGTCAGCATCTGTGAGATGTCAGAGGGAAGTATCTTATCTGCCTTGTCTACACAGGAGATGACAACATGTCAACTCTTGCTTTAGCAATTTAAATGGAAAAGGTCTGTGAGCTGACTATGTTTGAGCTACGCGGGATTCCTGCTTTACTCCTCCCCTTCGTCCTCTTCTCTTGGAAAACTTACACAGAAACACAATAAATTAAAATCGTGAAGTCACAGATTAAAAAGCTATACAAATTTCAGCTATTCAATTTTCACAATGTACCACTTATACAATGTATGTACTCAAAAAAAAAATGTGAAAATATATTGTCTTTCGCTGTAAATATAACAAAGAGGCCTTCTGCTGGCTAACGCCAGCGCTTGCCATACTTCACTCGTGAATGGGCTTAATTCTACGAGCGTAGTCTCTTCCTCATTTCTGCCATGGAAAGTCCTTTAAGGAAATTTCCAATTCCTGCGAAGAAAGTTGGCCTACACCACATCCAAAACACCTGAGCGATTTTTGGAAGAGATTTCAGAAATTGCTTTACATCTGCAGTTTTGGGGAAGTTTCAAGTTCCTACAAAGCCCATGGCAGCGTGGAGCCGAAAGGTTCCTCTGAAAGGAGCCCGTGCCCCAGTTCAGCAGGCGAGGCTGTGCTGGTCCCGGCAGCGTACCGCATCCGACACCCCATCACCCAGGGCTTCCAGCGCAGCATCCTCCTGCTTTCACTGGGGAAAAGCCCAAAGGTACCAACTTCTCATTTGTTTCTAAGAATTGTTGCATTATTCACTGGAAATATTAAACATAAGGAATGTTTGAACCCTTGGGGTAACAAGCTGTTTAAACTTTTAAAAATATTTACTTTTCATCATGTAGAAGTACTATGCTGAAGCATCTTTACTTGCATTGCTGCCCTTGCCGATACCTTCAGAGCATGCCGGCATGCCTGCCGCTACGCTAAAACAAAACCGATCTTTTGTCAAGCAGAAGCAGCAAAGGCTCCAGGAAAACCGCAGTCCTGCCTCAGGTGCAGCTCTCAGTCCTGTGGGACCGTGGTACCGTCGTACAGCCACGGGACGGGGCTTCTCCAGGACAGACGCGCGCGTTAGCCGTTCAGACAGACCGAGCGGTGCAAGGCGAGGTGCCCGGCTCACACCTACTCACGGCACACACACGCACGCACACGTGCTCTTTACTGTGGTGAGTCCCTGGCGTGCGACCGAGCCAGGGCTCCAGCTGAGCTTCCTCGGGGAGCTCCAGCCCTACGGCGCACCAGGAGAAAGGTGCAGTGCGAACACAGGGTACAAATAACACTGTAAAAGTTATGTACGTAATGTCTCGTGTTCGTTTATTTCTGTATATTCTAAAAGAACTATTCTGACACCATGCTTTGAACCTTTCATGCTGCACAGACAACAGAATTTTACTACGCTGTGACTTGTTTTAACTACAGCATATCCTATTGAAAGATGTAAAAACCATCATGTAGTACGTTACAGATAATGTAAGACAGATTTATATCATAAATTCACCATATACTTTTTAGATGCAAATGCAGAAGGCTGTAGTCATATTTAATAATTTTTAAATAACTAACTTCCAGAGGAGTTTGGTAACTTGTTTTGGGGGAAACTGCTTTGCTGGATCAGAACTTCCTCACAGGTTGTGGTGGTGGGTTTGGGGGCTTTTTTGGTTGGGTGGGTTTTAAGTATTTTATGGACATTATAGCTTTGCCCATTTCTTTGGGTCCTGAACTGCCCAGCTAGTTTGTGATTTATATATTTCTGAAGAATGTTAAACTGCAATTCTGAGTTAGGTCTCTCTCGGAGTTGCAAAGTTTTGAACACAATCCACCATATCGCAGCACGTACCTGCCAAAAGCAGAACTTCCTTCACTAACCCCAGAGAGTCAGGTGCCAAGAAGCACACTTGGAATTTACCTGCTATCAGATGCCTAACACAATTTTAAACTACACATGCACACCCATAATACTGGCAAGTTAAACTTACATTGTTCACACAGGTATTTAACTATTTACCTACTTGTAGAGAGGAGAAGCAACGTTTTCATGCAGAGATACTCTTCGTATGAGACTTGAAGCCGTGATAGCTCTCGGGCAACCATAAGCATATGTTTGCATTGTTCGTACATACACGGTAGATTCATTCTCTGCCTGAAAAAGAGCAGCGTAAAAATCAGTTAAATGTCTAGATATCTAGAAGTTCTAAACCTAAGTGTTTCCAGACTTCACGCAAGAGCAGCGGGGGTTGTAGAGGCTGATGATAAGATAGTACGTACGTCATCTACCTCACAACAAAATTACGTTTGTTTTTTCTTCAGTGAACCCATTCAGGGCAATTGCCTTGGTCACCGCATATAAACACTGGCCTAGAGCTGCAGCGTGACGGGAGCGTGACGTATTACGTCCCAGTGTTAGAAAGGAAGCCCGTCTCTACCAAGGACTGATCAGTAAGCTCTGCTATCAACAGCCAACACAACAGTTCAGCACAAACTTGACATAAAAATCAAGTTCAGTCACTGTACGACGAAGCTCTCGAAGTCTGTCAGTGCCAAAGTATTTCATCGGTATAAAGAAACATGATGGTATACAACACTAGAGATGAGATTTCTCGAATTCTTTCAATACTTTTGAGAAGTCTGCCTAAATGTAACACACATTTGCTCACTAGTGATAGCATCAACTTTCCATAACTTCTCAATTTTCAAAGTGACTTTATACTTCTCATATCCTTTTACATTCTTAAAGTGATGCCCAATATTGCAATTAAATTTCATTACCTTTGTATTGTAATTATAAAGTTTCTAACCATAAATGGAAAGACACGTCAACAACCAAAGGAAAATCTTGGAAAGCACTTTCTTGGAATCAGAATGACAAACTTTATGTATTTCTATATTCTTTTCCTTTTATTTTTTCTATTTTAATGAAAACCTGCATCAAGACAGGAACTTCTCTTATTTAGCACCTCAGCTGACGCAATAATCTTCTTTACATGTGCTTTTATGGCTGGTTACTGTGAATACTGCAGGATTACAGTTTTAGGCAGGAAACGAACAACAGGTTAATTCTGAAGAGCAAGAGAAATTTCCGCTTTTCTCTGTAAACTTTTGCAGAGAACAAGATAGGTAAAATAGCATGTTTCAAATGCAATGACTACACAGTCTCTCTCCAGTGATGCTAGCCATTTATTTTTTGTTAATGAAGTGTCACCTTTTCTAAGGCATCACTATTCAATACTATAATCTAAACAAAGACACAGACAAAACCGATTCCCAGTGTAAGCTAAGAGTAAGATTTGGTTATGAAACTACACCAATTCCTCCAAAGCTTCTATCATTTTTCAGTTCTCCCTTCCTTGCACTCCAAGAGAATTATAACATGTAACCTTACAAGCATCCTAAGAAACCCTAAGTGAAGACAAGAACACGCACCTTTCTCAAGGTGCAAACACCTAAGAATAATAGGAATTCAGATGGGTTTTGAAAGATAGAAGGAAACACAAGCTACTGAGACTGTACTAACACCAGATCAAGTACAAGTCTAAACCCCATCGTTTCCAACGCATGCTGTTGGACAACTCCTGCCGTACACACAGATGGTATCTACAGCCATAGACGTGCGCACACATGAACCCAGAAATACTGGCATGATGTTTGACCTCAATCATCAAGCAGTAACAGTGAGAATACAAAGTGCACATGAGGTACAGTGCATGAGATAGGACTCAGTGTAAGACGTTCAGGTGTAGGATGTTTCTCAGGACATTTCACACAAAGCCAATATTTGGCTGTTTGGCACATTTTCTCCTAACCCCCCCGGGTTGTATCAAAGGGCATCCTACATATTTCAAATTGAGTAATTTAAACACATTCTATGACAAGGCTCAGCAGTTTTCCTCATGTAAAACTATTACCATTTCTGGGCAGAAGGTTAAAATAAACATTATGAAATGGGTCAGCCTGTCACTTACTTCTATCTGCTGTAAAGGCAATTACATCTGCAAGTCTGAGAATCTATATGAAGACATGCAGATTTTTGGTAATACCAAGGCTGTACAAATTGCAGTTCTCAAAACCCGTAAATCATAGCTCCCCTCCCCGCTTCAGGGACGCCCGAGTGCAGTGAGGGGCTGTGCACTATGCCCTGCAGGGCAGCGGGTCCAGGCTCTGTCAGAACAACGGGGACGCTGATTCACTGGAGCGTCCTTACTGCTGGCGAAGGCTCTGGGAAGAGGTCCCAGACATTCCCCTCGCCGATCTCCTGGCCGGAGTACATCAGATGATCTCAGCTGCCGCAGAGCTGTGCATGGAGGAAGGCTGCCGAGGATCCGTGCTGCATCGCGGACCAAAGACCCAGCGAAGGGCAGGGGCTTTGGGGCTCTTTTCTTCCTCCCTGCTCGGTTTCACTGGCACCCGTCCCTACAGAGGGCATTTAGCCACTGCATGAATTAATTTACCCACATATAAACCAGATATAATACTTAAACTAGGTACTATACTTAGCTAATTAAAAGATATTATACTTAGTGATGACATCACACATGATTTCTTCTTAGCAGAAACTATCTATGGATAGGACAAGGGGTAATGGGTTTAAGCTAAAAGAGGGTAGATTTAGATTAGATGTTAGAAAGAAATTCTTTACTGTTGGAGTGCTGAGGCCCTGGCACAGGGTGCCCAGAGAAGCTGTGGCTGCCCCTGGCTCCCTGGCAGGGTTCAAGGCCAGGCTGGATGGGGCTTTGGGCAACCTGGGCTAGTGGAGGTGGTCCCTGCCCATGGCAGGGGTGGCACTGGGTGGGCTGTGGGGTCCCTGCCCACCCAAACCGGTCTGGGGTTCTATGATCTACAGAACCATACCGCCTTTGTGGAGCCTTCGAGCAAAGCTCTGGTGACGCCCAGGGCCGGTGATGCGGGGCAGCTGCAAGGTCTGGCAGTTGCCTGTACCCCACGAAAGCTCGGGAGCCGCTGCTGCAGAGGCAGAGCCAGTGCCCGGGCCAGGGGGAGCCCCGGGCAGCTCCCCGGCAACACGGGGCGCATCGCAGCAGTTCAATGCCTTTGCAATTATTCCGTTCATATAAACTGAGACCGAAACAGCTGACTAACAGCATTTTATCACTTTTGAAATGATCCTGCTTTAGTGATTGTAAATCTAGTCCGATTAGAATCGCCTTGTTCTATAAGGATCTAATATTCCTCTGCTGCTGTAACCAGCTCCCTCGGGGAAGAACATGCAAGCCGGGCATTAGCTGTAAGTTTTAGCTCAATGACAGCCCATGTAATGTACACAGGATGTACATATGCATTCTGTGTGGGAAGCATGTTGATGGTAAAAGCATGTGATGACTTTCAACACTGCTGTGAGTCATTTGGTTCAGCTGAGCCTATAAAAGAGTAAAATCAGTAAACAAGATGCTGGTATTCTGAAAAAACAGATGATACCGACTCCACAGAATTAGTTACAAAAGAATGTTTGGAAAAGATTCTGGGAATAAAAGAACTAATAAAACGTTGCTTCTAGAGCTGTAATCACATGTTATTTTCTTTCTATTCAAATAACACCGATACAGATATTCTGTATAGCATATAATATTATATGGACAAATGAAACCAAGGAATTGACCTCAAACTGAAGAAGAGCAAAGAGCTAAGATGAGAAGCATGCAAACAGGCTCAAAATCCTAAGATATGGGACTTCCAAGAACTTATTTCTAAAGCTAGGCAGCAACTAAATGGCATTTGCTACTTGATGAACACAACAGTGCAATAGTTACTGTTGCTCGCTGTAATTTCATGTACACTGTGACACAAATAGAGGCCTGAAGCCGATATAGCAATAGTGCCAACTCCAACAAAAGCTTGTTTTGAATCACAGATTGTGGAAACTGTTTACAATAGTACAAAATCACAGGTTTTTACAATCACCAAATACTAAATGATGGTCTAAAGCCTGAGATTTATTAAGCCGCCAAACTTTTCAACAACGTGAGCTGAGTTTTGTGTGTGTGTGCATATGTATATATAAAAATACACCTATTACATATAAAATTGCCAGCTGATACAAACATGCCTCCATAAACCCCAACATTTTTCTTGTTTTGAAACATAAAATGATGAGCTTACTGAACAGTCACGCACCAATTCATTAAAGTATATTACTTCTACCCAGAAATGAAATATAGAAATGTAAATCTAAAACATCTTCCAAAGCCTTACAATAACTTAAAATCCATTTTTGCCCCTCCCTCGATGAAGGGCTGAGTAAGACTCCCCTCTCCCCCCACCTGTCTGGCTCTAATAAAAAGATTACGAGCATAAGCGTATGACGTGAAACAGTGCTATGTATACGTACGGTAAACCTTTCTGCACTCAACAAATGCTATGGGAAATAATTTAATTTCCTAGCACAGCAACTTTATAATCCACCCAACCCAACTCTATCAGACATATTAACTTAGGATATCCAACATGTGATAATCATTATTCAATTATATTGGATGATTTTATTTTTGGTTTTGTTTTTTTTCCCTCCCCTAAATAAATGATAGAAGTACAGACATAAAAATGGAATATTCAATAAATATTCAATTTTTAGGAGAAGACTGGTCAAACGACTAGGCTGCAAGCTCAAGACTTGAAAAGAACAGAGTTTAATTCTCTTCCCACCACAGACTGCATCGATGATACTTGGAAAATTCAATTATGGAGGAATCTACAATGGTACCAATGAACAGTGGCATTCAGCACTGCCACAGCTAAAGCTACCTGGGCGCTAAGCAAAACAAATCCACTGATTTCTGGGAGGCTTTTTGTGCATTCATGGTAAGATATCTGCAAGTGCTACAGATCTGTTAGCTGAAAACGTAGCATGACAAAACTCTTAACAGGTCGGACAGGTTCTTCATCTACAGCCCAGTTACACACAGCTGCCTGAAAGTGTCAACAGGAGCTGGTGGCTCTTGCTACTCCACGTCTAAGTAAGTGGTAACTACACAGGAATGATACTGGACAGGGTTGGTGCAAGGATAAACGCATGAAAGACTGACGCTGCTCTGATGCTTGAGCAGATACATGCAACTAAAGAAAGTCTTATTATCCCTATAAAGAATTCGATCTTAAAGAAATACTTTGCAGTTATGTCCATTTAAATCACTCAGGCTTGGGGAACCCTCAAAGATAGTTTCTCTTCCCGAAGCCGAAGACACTGAATTGTACCAAATATGAAGACAAGTCTTTAAAGCTCAGAAACTGAATAAAATAAATGGTTCCTACAAACCCCTGTAAAACCCAAAGAAAATTAAAATAGAATTAATTGCACTTATCTGTAACCATACAACTAACACAGCGGAAGGCACTGGATCCACTGCTGTTCTGGATTATTCCCCCTGCCCCCGTTAGCGTCAGCTGTGCAGCCTTAGCTCTCAGCAGGAGACAGAAAGTATTACTGGCTTCTCTGCAACCACTGCTCAGCACCTTAGCCTGCGTTCACGTTCCCCAGTACTTCCCCCGCATTACGCTGCCGCACGCTACAGGTAACGATGGCCCAGAGGAAGTGGTCTGAGACCAGCTCTGCTTTATTGCTGTAATGAAGACACAAAGGAATATAAAGAAATAGCGTGATTATAAGATGCTTTCCTGTTCCATTTCTTGATTTACGTTGTACATAACAGCACCTATACTTTTCTTATGACCCTTCTGAGGGTTGATGGTTTATAAGTAAAGTTAAAGGAATTTTGGGGGGTGAAAAGTAGGCTAAATATATTTAAAAAAAAAAAAATCACACTAATTGAAATTTGAATATGTGTAATTCCATAGACACAGCGAGATGTTTATCACTTATAGCGTAATGTGATACAGACAATTTTGTTTGATGTGCAAACCCAAATTACGCAACAGAATTGAAAACCCACCCACTTGAATATTTGCCACTCTTTTGTAAGGCTGGAATGACACAGGTCTGCACGAGGGGCTCCTGCGAGCCTTGGAAGTTGTTGCCAACTCCTCCACTTGTGTATACTTCCATTTAAGAAAAACAAGTACATCATCAATCTAAAGGCTGTGGCTTGAAGAGATGGAAGGCCTCCTGGAATTACTGTACTCCAACACCTTGTGGGTAAAGACATACCATTTTGTTCTAGTCCTCCACCGAAATAATGCTTTGAAACTCCAATTAATAGATAGGAAGCCAGAACGAATTCTTAGTTACAAATTAAAAATGTTAAAAATGTTCACGTAAAGAACAGATCTGTAGAAATGTCATGTGCAGATCTCAAAAATTACAAGTTTGAACAACTTGTACCTCTTCATCTGCATGCAGAAATCTGAAACTACTGAACAGGAAGCCAAAAACCTGATGCAGACAGCTTCAGTTAACCGTAAAAATGACCATGATCCAAGAATTCAGACAATCAGAATGAAGGTTCTGATTCTGTTACACACACAACACCTATGCGTAACTGTATTTAGTGGAATCGAGCTTTAAAATTTATGAAGAAAACTCACTTTTTTCCTATTATTCCAGAGAATTCACTATCATGTTATTAAATATTACAATTGGCTTTAGAATTGCCAAATAATGGAATTGTTTTGACTTTTAGAAGATGCTGCTTTACCTATTTATTTTACAACGGTTAGTGGGTTTCAATAAAGCCCTTCCATCAAATACCGGTGACTCACTCCTCGGCAGCAGCCCTGAAGCACTAAGCTCTGGGCGTAGCGAGGGGTGGGAAGGGTCCTTGGGGTGAAACATCACCCAGATGTGTATCAGAGCGTTGCACTGAAGAAAGCCCGGGACGGTTTTGGGAGGTATTACGTACCGCAGTGCTATCCTTTCAATGATGTACGAAGCCGAGAGAGCGCACACATCTGATTCCTAAAACCCAAGTGCATTTTTTTCCTTGCTGTCCACGACGTCTCTCTCGCCCTACCGAACATTTCGGCATCGGCAAGGCTTCCCCAGGGCACTGCTGCTCTGGCTTTCCCCGAGGTACCGCACTTCATGAGCTCTTATAACTCATGCAGGGGTTTTACGGATTATTCAGTGTTTGTCATGTTTAACTCGCGGGTGGCTGTATTTTACTGATGAACGGTACCTAAAAAGTTACGAGCAGAGAGTTTTATGGGGAACCTGTAGCACACTGGTGAAGAAACTGCAGTTCTCTTGGTCTAGGCATTTTATTGAAAACAAATGTCATTCTGATAATAATTTATGTACCAAAACAGTAACTAGAATGAATTTGAAAATTAATATTGAGTGTAACAGGATTACCCTTGCAGGTTTTTTTAAGAGAACCAACACATGCTTAGCTGTGAAGCTCTCTAGTTTTGACCCATTGATAAAACAGCAGGAGACCCCTGACTTAAAGCAAATTAGATGTTATTACGCTTATTAGTGACAATATCAATTATTTAAATTCCACCACATGGAGAATATTTTATTCCAGAGACATATTCTAAGAACTTTAAAAACGTAAGTACACAGATGGGCACTCACCCATCATCTGCTCCTCACCGTTTTTTAAAACATTATTGTTATAAAGAAATTATGACAGTTTATAAAAGCCTGGGCAAATATTTACATTGAAAAAAGGTAATAAACAAACATGAAAAAGTAATACTCTGAAATGGAAATGGCTAATCTCATAGAAAATGTAACTATTATTATTTTTAAACTGAGAAAAGATTTGGGAGATCCAATACTGAA
Source organism: Grus americana (assembly GCF_028858705.1). Taxonomy (NCBI): domain Eukaryota; kingdom Metazoa; phylum Chordata; class Aves; order Gruiformes; family Gruidae; genus Grus; species Grus americana. Next base: position 1,361,183 of record NC_072865.1, on the reverse strand, counting down.
GTGCAACAGGAACAAAAATACTAGGAGTACTGTCCCAAACCACGCCAAAGGGATTAGTATTGCGCCTCCCTTCTAAAGACAGGAAAACAGACGTGAATAATACCTTGTCACTTGCATCACACTTCAAATTACTGTCACTGAAAGCATGATGCTACAAAAGTTTTGAGGTTCTATGTGTCAAAGGCCCTGTGCAATCGTATTTATTAGCTTTAGTCCCCACAAGTGGACTATGCCATTTCACGAAAAAAGAAATGGCAAATCCATAGCGATGGCATCGTATTAACTGCAATCTGCAGATGGGGAAACTAGGTTTTGTGTGGCTCTGGCCAGCAACCGCAAAGATTTATGTCCACAGGGTATTGTCAGCAACTAATTCAAAATACAGATGTAATGCCTCGACAGGCCGTATCAATATTGCTAGCATCACCCGATTGCATAACCGAAAGATTACTTGAGAAGTTTGTTACGGACTAGGCCAACACTCTTCCACCTGCTTGAAGGAACTGCTGTTTAAAGAGAGACCTGAAGGACACGATGGCTGAAATGGCTTCAGAGTAAAAGGCAGGAGAGCATGACGGAGCATCGGGATTGATTCCCAAATACATCCCAAAGGGGGAGGGTCTGCTCTCCAGACTGGAGGCAGAAGGGCATAACCAAACCTGATCTGATACTACTCCTCTGAAATAGTATACAGAAAGTAATGTAACTATGCGGACATCTGCATGAAACGTTTATACCTACTGACTCTCAAAATTGAGCCTTCTGCCCATCACCTCAGCAATCCTGAATTCCATCTTTCACTGCCCTACAACAGGAATTACTGCACAACACAAATTTGAAACACACAAGGAAAATTATGCATGGTGCAAGAAAAAAAGATGTCCAAATATTCTAGCAAATTCAACTTTTCTTGAAAACTGATAACAAAGTTCAACCAAAAAACCAAAGTTGGGCAAGTTTTTCCATTTGTAACCATGTCTTCTCAGTCAGTTTAATCAGGCTCAGATATAAACATTTAACTGATCAAGAACTTGGTGAAACTGTAGGACCATACCATCCCTTTCATACAATAAACATACAGAACATTATGCAATTTGTCAAACTTTTGTCTCCATCCCAGATATATTTTTAGCTTCAACTGTGTTGGCTCTGATAAAGTGAATGATTATAACGAATGGTGCAGGAACAGTCACAATATGGAACGTTTTAGTACAAACACCTCCCACAAAAGCTTCTTGATATAAATACACTTAATATCTAAAATACCTTTCTTTCGACTTATTTAAAAACGCTAAGTAATCTGCCAAAAGAAAAACAAGTTGCAAATGACAGACTGATTTGTGATCTCTGCAAGAATTTGCTACCCAGTGATTCACCTCTCAAGTGCAAAGCCCAGAAATGCTGTGGGGAGTCTAGTATCACCCTGAGAATCCTGGAAAATGACTCATGGCTTACTTACTCGTTAATGATCAGATCTGGTGCAAAGCACAGGAGATTTCCATTTGATTGTTTATACGATCTCCATCCTAAGGCAAAAGCCATTAGGAACATCCATGAGTACTGCAGAAGGGTCATTTGGTCATCCAGATGTAAATTTCGGAAACCTGGAAAAATAAAAATTGAGGTATTGGTTGAAAAAAACCCAAACCCAAAAAACCGCTCATAACTTGCACCAGGACCATGGTTATCATCAGTACAACTTCTGTATTATCAATGAAGATTACCACTTTTCAAAGTGTATTTGATAACAATTTCTGTAACTGTGGTGACTGTACCTGAAATAAACCCAAAACTTCTTGCCGTATTATGATCGTCTCATTCAGTCAAGCATTTTAGAATAGATTTTTAGTGGAAGAAAAAAAGAAATTAGAACAGTAAGAGGTTTTCTTATGTGAAAGTTCTTGCTGGATGAAAAAAAAAATTCACTTTAAAAGGGGTGCAAAATTTCAACGCCATCTTCCAGCTACTAAAGTTCCATTCAAACACTTAGTACACCATTAAGGAATCCTTTGCCTATGCAAAATTTTGCATATGTAGAAATTAAGCATTCATAACCATAGGACTCAAATTACGTCTTCCGGACAGTCTGACTACATACGAGACTTGAGAGGTGTGAATAGAAAGCTCCAGTATAACTCAACCTTGAGCTGCTTTGAATGCCTAAGTGTCAACCATACAAAACATATATAACACAGAAAAACAGGCAAAAGAGAACAACAGCAAGAGTAACTCTTGAATTTTGCATTATACATTATATTCACACTTACATATACACATTTCAAATAAATTCTCAGCACCCCATCTACAACAGCGCGTGCACACCAAAAGCCCTGGGCTCTGCACCATGGTGGTAGTTACGTTCTGGACAGACAGTACCAGATGGATAATTCTCAATAGGTCCTACAAGTACTAAAAGGGGGATGTAAGATTAAAAAGATCAGAATATATGTGTGTGCTTTATCTGGTCAGTTAGATAGATTACAAGAGACAACAATTATATTTCATATACACTATAATTCATTGAGCTACCTTCCAAAATTAACAGTATTTTCTACTTTTTGAGAGAGCAGTCCTCTGGACAATTCAATAATTGTACGGTGGACTTACAAAATATGTATTGCATTAGTTACCATCATTAACCGCCTCTAATCTTATAAGAATATGTAGCATGACCAGAGCCAATTAAATAATGAGGAAATGTGTAAAATCTGAAAATTGGTCCCTCAAACAGTCTTAAAATGGAGGCAGCTTTTCATTTGCAACACTAGTTCCTATTAGATCCTGCCTGCAATTAGCAAGAAAATACTGTGCCATATTGAATCACTATTAAAGTCTGAATTCAAGTTGATTTGGTTTAATTTTATTAAGCAGCTGACATCTAAAGAGCTCCTAACAGTGCTGCTTCCTGAAGATGTGCAAATAGCATAGCACTCAGTAGATTAGTATATAACAAAACTTGGTATGTCAAATAACTTCAGAAAAAGCTTCTGGCTTTGGAGCCAGCACTACCTACTATTTACTACTTCTAAAATACAAGCAAAGCGTTTCAAAGTTGTTTCAAACTTACTGGTTCAAATCTTGAAATCTTTGCTCAAACCCTCCTCAGGAAAAGGTTATTTTGAAATCCCAACTAAAGGGTTTGGCAACCAATCCTGGCTTACTGTTAGCGGGTCTGGTAGTGCACAACCAGTAGAAGAGCATACAATTAAATACTCATGAAGAACCACCTTAGCAACCAAAAAAAAAAAAAAAGATAAAAAAAGTATAAGAATAGTTCCTATTAATACAATAATTTAAAGAGAAGATTGGCATTTCCATTAAGAGCATATGTTCTGACCTGAAGGGTTTGTCTAATTAGGGAAACCGTTCAGAAGAGATTATGAACACAGAACTGTTTTATAAAAGTGGTATCTAAATTTGTATTTGCGAATACCAGATGGTCTCCTAAAGACTTGTCCCAGATGGAAGGGTGCGCGTGCAAACTCTTCCTAACGTAGACCTTCGCTTGCTCAGCGCAACGCCCCGCTGCGGAAAAACCCTGACAGACATCCCCACCTCCCTATTCACGTCTCTGCTGGGCATATCTAGGAGTTTAGTCTTTCTTTCCTACTGTTCATTTATTTCCCCTGCCTCAAAAGAGACACCATTATGACTCACACATTTTATTATCAGACTTTTTTTTTGGCAGACCTGTTATGTGATGTTATTCTTGGGCAGCATAGGCATTATGGAGGTGTTTTTGCTAGGTTTTTTTGAAAACAGGTACTTAACAGTACTGACTAGGAGCGAAAGGGAGAAAACCACTAGTCTTCGTTCTGTCAGGAATAAACAGACCTTGTGGCCCTGTCCTCTCCCAAAGGCTTACTATGGGATGTCATGTGTTATGTCCAAGGCGGAGATTTCTTCTCTAAGGCAACTGCTAGCTGTGTCTTCAGGTGGGACCCAAAATAGCCACAAACCTTCCACATTCCCCAGCTGACAGTCAGTTTAATCGTGTAGCTACAGTGCAGAGAGAAAACGAACATCTTGACTTCTACCCTGGAACCAGACGCTCAAATGCCTATTCCCAGACAAAAAAACCTACCGATATGGTGAGGGGTAGTAAAAAAAGAACCAGCCATGAATGCAGACCCAGACAAGCCAGTACAGCAGTACCAGGCTATAAAAGTCAAGAGAACCTCATTGCTAAAGCTACTGAGGCAATAATTACCTGAGAGATGGAACTAGAGCTAATGAAAATAGTTCTCTGTATTACTTTTAAAAACAAATCCCCATTTCAGTATGAATTTTCGCATCTGTATTTTCTCCTGCTTTTCCACTCCAGACGTATTTGAGACATGAATAAGCCCAGATATTACTAAAACTTCATCTGTGAAGGCTCTGAAGGACACCAAACACGAAGACAAGATTTTAAGCACAATAAAAAGACCGCACTGTGTCACTGATGTATCTGCGTATTACCTGGTATTGCCTTTGCCCACTTTACTGCAGCTACTACTTGCCGTCCTCCCAACATGTTGAGGGTGGACAGTATCCGCCAGCTGGAGTCGGGCAGCGTGCTGTCGTAGCCCGAGTACAGCACCTCCGGCTCGATCACTTCCAGCAGGGAAACCAGGGTTGGGGTCAGCTGCGGCAGGGACGCCGGGACGATGCTCTTGTTTCCAGGCGTTTCAGAAACATCCCGCGTTCCCGTTACGTTAGTCTGCTGGATTCCTTTTATCTTCTTCTTTGTTTTTCGAGCTAGGAAAGTTTTGGTAAGTCACAGGTTAGGTAATGGAAAGCGACCACACAGCAATAAAAACTAACAGAGGAAATGCTGCTCTGGGTTTCCGGCAGTTGGAGATCAGGCAGTTGAAACTTTTAAAGCATTTTTTTCATTGATCTGTAAATAATTTCACATTAATTCTAACGACGCTTCCTGTGAAAATAAGTTTATTTTAGGTTTTAATGAAAGTCCCATTTATGTTAATGTTTCAAAATGTTGAATAACGTCTGCAGGTACGTTACAAGGCTGATCCTAAAATACGAGGCCTGATCCCACAATTTCTATTACACACAACATTTCGGTGAAACTTCAGTTGACAGCGTGACACCTGTGTGGAAATACTGGCAGGACAGCGCACTTTATAAGTTCCTTAAAATATTAAGTATAGAAACCATGTAGAAGAAAAGAAAAAAGTATATTTAATGGGTAAGAAGTTACTCAATCTCTCGAGCCAGGGAAAACATTTTTCTTGAAAATGCTGGGCAGGAAGAGATTTTTCTCTTGCCAGCTCTCTTGCATATAAATCATTGCTGCGTAATTAAATCATAAAACTCATTCGCCAAATAAATAAAACATCACACAGAGATGTTAACTGTAAACTACAAAAAGCTGGAGCAACAGTTTTATTAGCATATTGTCAATAATGGAGTCTCCTACTTGGCTTTCAGCTCTCCTGGATGCAGTCTGCTACACTGAACGCCCTATTTAACTGAGACCGAAATGAAACCCAGCTCTTTTCCTGTGTCTCAATTCATTAATTGATTTCTGTTCTGGAATTTCCGAGATAAATCAGTAGCACATAAAAGCATCACGTAACGTGATTTCACATTCAAAGTTTCTACTGACCTATTCAGAATCTCTAATCATCAGAAACGCACCAACTCTCTAGCTTAACAACGTATAAAATCCCCCTCCTGACCCCGTTTCTCCCCCTGGCTAGGACAGAGACTGCAGAAACTAACGCTGGAGAGAACAAATTCTCTGTGACTTGTACAAAACTGCAGATTCCCAAAGACCTAGACACTGGCCACGTTTGCCCAGACCGTCACGGGAGAATAGCACCAGCTATTTCTTGGGGCAAAGAGCTTCTCCTTCGTCCCATCTACATTTTGAAATGGCTGCTTCAAAATACTTTGAACGTTCTGGCATTTTTTGCCTCGTTATCCCTGTTCTCAAAAGCAAACAAACTGCTTTGACTTAAATTTACAGGCACATGCCTTCAGCTTCACACAGACACCTGGTATGGCGTATTTCCAGCCCAGAAAGTCTGGTAAAATTATAATCAAAAGAAACAGATCTGATAAGACAAAAGTATTACGCAAGAATTTTTATTAGGCTATGCTCTAAACCTGACTTAGATAGATAGTTGTAACTCGCAAAAAAGGAAGGTTGAGAGAATGTATCCCTTTACAATTTATTTTCAAAGACAAAAATACCGCAAATTTAAAACCAGCTCCTTAGGACAAATTACAGAAGAGAATCCGTACAGATAAACTCGGCATGGAAATCAAAGCATCCAAGATTTTCTGTTAAAAACAAACAACCCCTCCAAAACCCCCTGCAGTTTGGCATCCAGTGGGGTTGTACAGGCTTCCTATTCTATTGCACACATTTCCTGCCCACTGGGCAGATGGTCTGCGCACGTGAACCGCGGCCCGGGAGGCGATGAAATGTTCCCAGCACCACGCTCGAGACCAAACACTGCCAGAGAGACATGGAGACCATGCACCTCACTTCTAAAGTGGGATTTATAATGACAAAAACCGCTGCAGTTACAGAGCAGGGCAATGAATATTATTAGAAGGAGGAAGAAATCCTTCAAAAAACTGAAATAAATACAAAATGAAGACAACAGGAAAAAAAAAAACATAAATTGCCAACGGTTTAACTATAAATGCAGTATGAAAGGCCAAAAAAATTACAAGATGATTTTTTACAGGCATAAAACGTAACAATAAATCTTTTTTTCAACCTCATCAGAAAGAGAAAGGGTGCCAAAGAATGCCTGGGGCCAATTAACGATGAAAGCGGAAATGAGAATTCAAAGAAATGAAGGCTGTAGTACAAAATATCAATATTCTACTGTATAAATCTCTGGTACCTGCAGCTTGATAGTTGTGTGGTTTTGCAGCCCCCTACACCCAAACTCCATGCAATAGAAACAAGAAAGTTCCAGAAAAGGGTGGTACATAGGGCCAGAGGTACAACGGATGATAAACCAGACCATAACAGAAAATTATCAAGTAACATGTTCCCAGTGTACATGGAGCCACTTTTGTCTCAGCACAAGAGCAGGTAAGAATTAAAATACTGCACGGTGGGTTTCATTTATTTATTTATTGAAAATGAGTTAGTCTTCTACCCTTTACCTAACAGTCACATTCACTGCAGGCACTGTAAACCTAGAGATACTCAAAACGTGCCCGGACCCTCATGGCAGAGGTCTACCAGCAAGCGAGGCGAAGCAAAGGGGCCTTCAGACTGACACGCTGGGATATTTGATCTCTTGCTATTCATTAACTGGTTTGCTTATAACCATTATTTATGCACTGAGGATACACCTGATGACTTTTCAAAAAAGAAATTACTGTTTAAAAACCATGCAAATTTAATTATCTTTTAAACAACACTAATTCCTGAACTGTGACCCTTTAAATAGCCAAGATAAAAGGAACTCTCTTTCAGTCTCTTCTGCACTTTGTGCTGCCTTCCAGCTTTCTTTTCTAAGAGTTCTTCTGTACAATCAGTTCACCATCTGTTCAGATCTGTCCGGTAAAGCGGTGTTTTCATGGTTGTTTTTCACTGTTTCACACTACTTGGGGTTCTTCCATTTTTGCGTTGCAGAGTTTCTAGATCTCTTTTTCCTCTCAGCCATAAAAGCTTCCCCCGTGCCTTTCCTTACAGCTTATACAACAATATCCATCCTCCAGAAAGTCACTATTCTCTAGGATTCTCTGTGCCCAAACTCAGGTAAACAAACTATTGTTGGAAGGGCTCCAAACTACACGCGGAAAAGTGGCAAGTATCAGACGTCATTCAATTTTCATTTTCTTTGGTGGAGAAAGGCAACTCAAATAACATGTCCTAGAGCCTGAGATAGCTGCACTGGTGTCTACTCTAAAAAGTGATCACATAAATTGATGCAGGAATGGAAAGGCTTACTATTAGAGCAATACACACAATAAAGTGGTTTATTCATATAGATAAATATATGAATATGTATTTTGAAAACAACTGTGGAGAGAAAAAAATAGAAACAAGTCTTAAAACGTATTCTCTTCCCCCTCAAAAGGAAAATTGTGGGGTTTTGCATTATTCTAAACTTTCCTTAGGCTTTACTGTTACCTCTGCTTGCTACTGGCCACACCAGCCCCACGGGGCATTGATCTTTTCACCTTGGACACCAAGAGTAGGCAAGTGGACTACCCTGCTCTTATCTCTGTAGGGCAAGGTACAGCCCACTGGAGTGGCTGACAAGCCAAATCCAGCTCCTGGAGACACTCACTGACAACCTCCTGTACTTCAGGGATTTATCTGAGAGCCCACGGTTACAGATTTTGGCCGCTAAGAGACGTACCTCACCTCCTGCTCACAGATCACATCAACAAACCCACTAGCAACCTCCTCTCTTCCCCGCAAATCTCTACCATGAAGTAGAGGATGTGCTTGTCACAGGAGGGGAAGCACGTCAGACCTTTGGGTTTTTCCCTTTGCTCTGAAGGAAGGGGCACGTGGAGCCGCTGACGGGGCAGAAAAACTGACCATTTGTCCTCCTGAGAGAGGTTGGAAGCAGAAGAGGATGAAAGGACGTGCTAACATAGACCCCACTATGAGCATCACGTATCTCTAACATAATTCACCACTTTACCTAAGGATATTTTCACTGACTGAAATGAAACTCTGTTCATATTTGTATCTGACAAATACATTTGTGACAGTTTTATTTCATCTGACAATTTTGATTATACGAGTATCAGCACGATAACTACGCTGGTAAGTACTGTATTAATCTCTACAGCTCAAGGAAAAAACATCAAGCGTAAAACGTAGCTGATGCTAATAAAAATGTTTTATGTCATTTCACAACTGCTGCTAGATCTCCAGTTGATGTGGTCTTCAGTTTCTCATAAGCCATCCAGGGCTTGGCAGAGAACAAATATGTACTGGTACATTTATTTATGTAACCTATCTTTTCTAGAGAGATTCTGAGACACTTAAGAAGAACCCACAGCATGAACAAAAGTTACGTCCATTTCTTCAGTTTGAAGATATAAGCCCTGCTCCAACTTCAGAGCTGAGTCGCAGGGCTTTCCCTCCCATCTGTGGTTCCAGTGCCAGGCCACTCTGAGTGAGGAGGGCAGGCATCACACTTTCCTACAAGAGCCCTCCTAGAGTTTTGCTGTCTCAGATTCGATGAAAAAGTAACAAGATATGTGTGCTGACAGGAATAAAAAAACCCGTTTTGTGCGTATGACTCACTTCTGAACATACTGAGAGGCAGAGCAATTGAGTATGGATAGGAAAGTATAGCAGAAATTTTAGCATAAAAAAAAAAATCTTGCTTTTCATTAAAATGCTCATACACGTCATAAAAAGCAGTACTTACTGTTAGCGTGTTAAAGTGCTGCTCAAATAATTGCTTTAGCTTCATAAGCAGCATGACCTTTATTGTCTAGGACTCAAAAATGAAAAAGGGATTTGAACATTTGAAATTACCTTCGAGGTTCATGCCGGCTTGAAGACATTTCCGGTAGCGGCATGCTGGACAGTTTTTCCTCCGAATTTTGTCAATAATGCAATCATTTCTCCCAGCGCACAGATAGTTGTGTTGCCCTGCATTCACAAAGACAAACAAAATAGCCATAAGCTCTACAATCTCAGTAGCAGATCAAGCCATTCATTCTTTCAGTAACATTAAGGATCTGGGGACTATATAATACCTTTACTTACTGTACATCATTTCTTGCAAAAGTAAGATCAGTATCCACATGATTTCATATAGCTATACACCAAACAGATTCCTCATATTTAGACACCAAAGCCAATAAATTTAGGTAGAAATCCTCTTGTCTATTTGTTAACATGAGGCAAATTCTATTTTTAAAACTATTTTCCTCTCACATTTCTCAAAGCTATCTTCTATAGCAGGTTTCCAATTTCCCTAAGTAGTTTCACAAGAGATGTAAATAATGTTCACAAACACATTCTGAAAGTACACATGTAAACATTTCATGGAATCGTTTAGGTTAGAAAAGACCTTTAAGATCATCAAGTCCAACCGATACAGAGACACAGACATAGCTTTCATCATTTTGAAAGTCCTGAAACCTCCTTGTTTAACTTAGTGTCTGAACTGGACAAACCAAGGTCTCTGACATTTTTACGGATTCACAGATTCAGAGCAAAACTGACCCTAGAAATATGGCAACTTGAACTACATAAATCAAAATAACTGTATTTCTTTGCTGTTAGGAGCAGGGCAAGAGAAGAGTAGTATCTATTAATTTTTTGAATTATATGAACAAATGTCTCAATCTAAGTTATTTAGAGAAAGGTATTACTGAAAGATATATCCTTCACTCAGGGAAGAAGAAACATGTTTCTTTAGAAGGCAGAAAGCTGCAACCTAGGCTTCGACACTATATTTCAAAATCCTAATAGTATGATAATTGTAAGAAACAAGCGTATTTTCCAATTCCCAAGTTATTAACAATGGAGTCTGAGTCTTCTCACAGAAAAAGAGCTTGGTTAAGGAATTTGTTTCAAGTCAGCTGTGAAAATTATGGGTATGCAGAGTCCATTACTATGGCTTTAGTCAAACTTCTCTGGTGAAGTGTTTGATCTTAAAGGTCTTCTCCAACCAAAACGATTCTATGATTCTGTAAGTTGATATTCCAAGGAAGCCCTGAACGTTTTTCTGAATGAACCCTCCTACCTTTTTCATCTGAAGCCGCCGCCCTACTGACCCTTGTATAATCTTTGCGTTTAAGATAACTTAAAAAATCATGATTCACGACGTTTCCAAGGGGATTTACAGCAGACAGGGGCATTTTATGGAGAGGCCGGGCACCCTTCAGCATTGCACAAGCCGGTGCCTGGGGCTCTGGAGCACTACGAGACTGAGCGAGTCTTTGCTCATTTGAGCACACTGGCGCATAAAAAGGTTAGAAACTGCAGACAAAGGATTTTGGAAGATGGAATCAAAAATGCTGAAGAAGGAAGACAATCTGAGCAGAGCAGGAGGCAGAGGTGTTGGGGGAATCTGAGGCGGAGGGGAGGTGTGAGGATCGGAAGCAAGGCGAGGAAGCGGAGGCGGGGAGTGGTGGTGAAGATCTGGGTTGGCAGCGGGGGTAACAAGCTGGGAGGTGAACGGGGCTGGTGCTGGCACCAGAGAAACTGAATCACGAGGGCTCTGAAGCACCACGAAAATAAGAACTAGAACAAGATGGCTTTGGCCGCCCTGGGTTCCTGAAGAACGGCCCGTTTGCATGAAGAACTGCGTATAAATAAACACTTGCTGTCCCACCTTCATCCTTCCGCTTGTCCTCTAGTTCTAGTCTTTGCCGAAAGAAATACACTTAATATTGATTTTCTAGATACCGATACTTTCAGTTTCTGTGACTATTTCTGTCAAAAAAGGGTTTCAGGCTAAAGACTGGACAAACAACGTGCAGAGTCAGCTTGATCTGTATACTAACAGGTGCCTGGCAGCTATTAATAAAAAGGATATTGGAGAAACAAATTCTTTCTACATATGTTCCTAATAAGAAAAATGCCTGTAAGAGACAAAGCAAATTATTTGTTCCTTGACATGAATGCTGGAACTAACAGATCCTGGAAGAGTTCCTGAAAACATCCACAATATCTAATCAGAAGTACTAAGGTTGGGATAACCTATGGAACAATAACAATGAAAGTAGAGGTAAGCCTTCAGGAACTGGTTGCAATTTTTCAGCAACAAGCCAGCTTACATTTTTAACATTAATACAGTTGATGTAAGATGTGGCAAGTCGCATCACTCATTAAAAGTAATTACTGGGTTGATTTCTTCATGTATCAATACTTTCATGACGTGTTTAAGCTTGAGGACGGGCAAAACCATCGCTGTGACATATATCCAGTTGCCATACAATACTACTTCTGAGGGATATCCAGTGACCTTATTTTAATCAAAGATACGGGTGATTATTTGCTTCAAATCAAGTGCCTGGCTCTAAATGGGACTGCAACTCCAGAGAGGAGCAGTTGGAGTCACGGAGAGCCCAAACAGCTCAGTGCTTTGCACTTCAGCTCGTATTGTCTCGTCATACTTCAGAAACAGGTTCAGCTTCCCACAGAACGGACATCCTTTCCCCCCGGGACTAGCAAAAACTGCAGAATGAACTTGACTCTTCCGATCCCTCTGAGAGGCTCTGCATTTCCACGGAACTCCTACTGCATCCAGCGAGCTGGGACCTGGGAGAAAGTGCTTTTTCTGAAAGACTGAATGGTGGCTCGTCTGTCTGAACAGCCTTCCCTCGGCTCAAGTGAAACCCAGCTTGCAAAAATCCTAGCAGGAAATGATAGTCTCATTCACTCCAAAACACCCAGGAATGGCTGCACAAAGAAGGCACGAGACAGGAAACGCCGTCAGGTTGCAACGAGGAACGACATCGTTTCAGAGGAGAGGAACTGCTATCCTTTCGGAGACACCGACAATATACCCCGACTTTCCTGCATCTCTGAGACTGGAGCAGAGTGCCAGACATTGAGGTACAAGCTGGTTCACTACAAAATGGCTCCTAAGGCAGCCCCAACATCACAGATTGCTTATTCTGCTATACACGCTACAGGTTCACATTTAGTTTTCCATCATCTTTATTTTCTAGAACGATTTTCTTCCTGTGATTAGAGAGAAATCTCAATGACCCAAACCCACACGCATGTTCCTGTTCTCTAGCTACCCCTGCAAACATCACATGTGGACACGTATGTAATATAATCAACATTGCTTATAGGAAAAATCGTAAAACTATCATAATCTTGCATACAAGAGATTTATCAAGTTTCACATATGCTTTGTGAACAAACAAGCTAACATTAAATGTAAAAATCACAAACTTTCAAATCTAACACGTGCAAATATCTATATACAAATAGGAGAAATAAACAAAAACAACAGTGAAAGAAAACGAAAGAAACAAACACCAAGACAATACATCCTTTTACACTGGGAGTGAATGGGAGCATTTTATACATGTAAATGGAATCTATGCTTCAGATAATCACACCATTATCAATGCTACTTACTATGAAAAGATGAGTGATATCATGGATGGGATTTTCCAGTAGGATTCTAGCAAAAACATGGATTCCAGTAAGATTAAACAGACTGGTTTTGAATGTAGATGATATGTATGTGGATTTTGTATTTTAAACAGCAAATTCATCAGGACATGTCTTACCTTCCACGGCTCTTTTGAAGAAGACTTTGCAGCTGCCACACGTAAGAACACCGTAATGACACCCTGACGCCTCATCAGAGCACACAAGACAAAGCTTGGGAGGTGGTCCCGTAGTCGCTGAGGTCGTGGATGGAGAAGAGCTTACATCTGATCTCATTCCAGGGCTAAAAAAAGGCAGAAAAATACTTGTTATTAAGATCTATGGAATGCTGGCAAACCTAATACTCATAATGGCAAGGAATGGCTCCCCTTATCCTCAATATTACGGCTCTGCACAGAGTTCACTGCACTCCCAAACAGTTAACCAATGAATTTTGTAAGATGAAAGGAAAGCTGTACGGATTTTTCACAGCCTATTTGACCAGGTCAAGATTACTTCCCCGACACATCTCTGAAGCCAAGTTTCTTGCACAATTATCCTAGCCTGTAAAATTGACTCTTAAAACATGCTCTTATTCCATATTGTTTTCATTACTGTGACATTCCCTGCAGTTTGCACGGAGTCCTACAAGAGCTTCCTTTCCAGTATCATCACAGTATCCTACTGGGATACTATTATGCAAGAAGCTGTGCAAATTAAGCCATATATTGATATATATTTACAGCAATAAATGATCATTTCATCCCAGCATTTTAGGAAAAGAATATTTATTCCTAATTTCAGGATCTGGTTTTCCTATGTAAACATACAGGCCATCTACAAATGAAGGGTTAGTTCTTTAACAAAAAAAAAAAAAAATCATTGTTAGAGCAATAAACAACCTATCATAATCACCTTCGAGCTGCTTCTAATCACAAGGGCTGACCCAACAGTGGTTGTGCTGAAGTTCAGAGGCCAATCTCATTCAGCACGTGTAAACAGCAGCCACAACCGACACATTTACCTGTCGAAGGCTGCCTCGACACCTCCCGTTGTAAGGCATGCTCTTGAGTTTATTTTCACAACGTTTTAAACTTTTAAAATGCAATTTCTACACTGTATGCTTAACTTAAAGTGATTTTCACAGAAATTTTTGTCCAACAGGGTTCCAGCCGCTTTCCACATGAAGCTGGAAAATAACACTTTTTTTTTTTTTTTTTTAAAGACCTTGTGCCCTGATTCAGAAACTCTCCAGAACATCCGTGCTCTCTAACGGGGGCTTAGCATTTGTACGTGGGCTGGCTTTTGCATGGAAAATTCCTTTTCCTCTCCTCAAGAAAGTCTGACCAGATTCGGTCATGCATTTTAAAAAAAACCAACATAGTTCTCAAACATTCACAAACCCCATAAAATTCCAGCCCAAGTGAACACACACTGGGAGGCTTTACTTGTGAAGAGGTCGCCTCCATATGCCACATCCCCAGCGAGCAACTGAGAAATGGCCCGTCCAAGTGATTCCAAGGACTTTTGCTGTCGTGTTTGCTCGTACCGGGAGGAGTTGGGCAATAAAAGCTGACCAAGGAGCGGGAATCCTACCGCTCAAACCCAGAGGGATAAAAGTCAAACCAGAATAAACGTGTCAGTGAAGTCCACACTTTGACAAATATGGGACTAGAGGGCAGAGAAAAGGGAAAACTATTTGTGTTAGGGAAAAAAAAAGAGATGGTACAGGCATGCAAAGACCTAAGGTCCATGTAGACCTCCCCTAAAAACCAGAGCCTGACATGAGCTAGGGGAGAAGGTGACCTAAGCCACAGCAGAGAGGGCTGAGCAGAAAAGGAAAGCACAGATGAGAACATAGCAACAGCTTGAACATGCTGGAATAGCCGTGGGAAGGGGGAGAGAAGAATAAGACCAGAACAAGGGTGGTGTGAAGCTTCAGCAGGAAGGGCTGGCAGTGGGAATGAAGAACAATGACGCAACCTTGAGGAAAAAGGACAGAAAAAGCCCACCCAGGGAAGAACGCTTCCTTCCAGAACTTGGAAATGAACTCAAATCTGTCACATCGCTCCTTTGTGTCCAGAAAGTATCTGTGAAATGCTGCAACCCTTCTTCTACTGTTACTCTACAAAGAGGCTGACAACCATCATTAGCGAGTCTGTCAACTAAAGTGGCAGTCACCGATAGACTGTCATCCTGTTTATGATCTATACGATGGCTTTTCCGTGTTTTCTAATTAATTTGTCTTCTTTTAAAGAGCAGAAAGCTATGATAAAATAGTAATGTTGCACAATCCAGCACTCAACATCCAAGTAGTGGCACAACGTAATCCAACCCAGTTACATTTATTTCGTGTCCTTACACACACACATGTTTAATTACTCATCCTAATTTCCACACTGCACCTCTGCCTTCTTCAGAGCAGAGGCGCTCTCGGAATGAATATGGTGAGGATGGGAGCTGCCACTTGCACGGCTCCATCTCCTCTGACGAGGGAACGGGCTGACAGAAGCCAACGGCTACGGGTCTGCAGGAAAAGAAACCTCACGGCCAAGGGAGACGAGGATTCAGATCTGCTGCTGCCTCTTACCACAAAGCTGTGTGTGACGGCATTTGGTTAACACAACCCAAACTTTTCAGAAACAGGCAACTGGCCCAGTAGCTACTTTTCTTATACTAAAAATGTCAGTTTAAACATTGAAATACCAGCTGGGAGCCTACGATTTTAAATAGGGAACATACAACTTGAGAACTTCATTTCATGGAAATGATTAAAACCAGAAAGAGATGGAAATATCTCTCTATGCATAGTTTTGAAGACAGCTAATTTAGATACAAAAATTAAACTCTTTATACCTTACAAATTTCTGACAAAAGCGTTTTTAAGGAAACATTCATTAACTGTCATAGAAACTACGGTAGTGCCAAACATATTCCACTGGAACTTTTCAATCACCTTTAATTTTTAAACAGGGCTCATTTTCTGTACCAATACCACAGAAAATGTAATATGAGAAAGAAAACAGATGATATGACTTACAAAACTAAAAATAAATTATTACATTGATTAATAAAGCAGTAGCCAGCAATCTAATCTGGGCTTCTGGCATATCTTTTCAAGCCTGGCTGTATCAGATAAGGACAATATTTACTAACCGTGTGGAGAGCTGCCAGACTCTGACAGGGCCCTAGTTGTGTAAAACACAATTTTGCTTGCCTGAAACATGGAGACCAGGAGGGATTATAGTGCATAAGGACTCCTGCAAGAGCTACAGCAAACCAGCTCCAGCTTTAATATACATCTTTTACCTATAAAGCTATACAAAGTAAAAGACAAATAACCACTTCCTAAGGAAGAGGTAAGGGAGGGAAGTTACGCTCTGAGATAATATAATAATAATAATTAAAAAGCTGCCTTTCAGCTATTTGCAGAAATGTTTTTAAACTCAACAAAAACCTAATAAACTATGATTCTTATCTAAATAAAAGATAAAGTCAAGAAGCACAGATGAGAGAGGAAAAAAATTCCAAATTTTAAAGGTTCCAAATTTGTAAAAACTTCAATTAAATTTCATTTTGGGAGGCAAGGTGTTATTTGTTTAAGGGTACTGAGCTCCATTCCCACGTACTTTCAGAAACTATTTATACGTAATGTAATTTTATTTGTTTGTATAGATACGTTTATCCTTTCCGGTCACGGAAACATACGGGGTAAAGAAAAGAAGATGCAGCTACGGTATTGAGCTCTGTAGCAATCGAGTTGTTTAACCAAAGCCATTTCTGTGTTAATCATTTACCAGAGATTTTTCAAGCCAGGCTCAAGGTTCAAGCTGTATTAAAGCCGGGTATGGTAACGCTGATGGCGAAGCGAATTCTCCCTTCTCAGGGTGCCCGTCCACCCGCGCCCCACGCTCCTCCGGCGAGGCAGGCAAAGCCGGGCCATCGGGTACGGTGACCATCAAACCCACGGCCCCGCAATCAGCCACCAACAGTCGAGCAGAAAGATGTGGCAGATAGTGCCTCGCTCTTCTGAAAAAACCTTCCTCCAGCAAAGCGGTTCATTACTGACGAAAACATTTGCTTTTTCCTCTTTCCACTTTCTTCTGTCTTTACAGCAAAGAAGGTAAAACCTCCGTGACACAACACAGAATATGCACACTCCCAGATGTTATACTAACATTATAACATTATTTTAAAAATATACTACCTTCCTGTTACTTTACATTATTAAACAAAAAAATCTCTAGTGAGGTAATGGAGCTGCAACTAAAATTATTCCTCATTTACAGGCTACAACCGACAACTCCTTACCAGCGAATGAAAGCTGAGCACGATCAACCTCAATCGATTTTGTCCAAGACCGTGCCCAGCCCTACTGCTCTTCTGCTGAAGGGTAAATTCTTTTTTAAAAATGCAAAATAAATTAGCACGAATAGCAAGTTACACACGTGCAATGAGAAGAGAACTTGGTTAACAATTTAAAAACTGACTGTTGAAGGGAAGCGGCTGCAAGTTACAGAACAGGAGGAGCAGCATCTTGGGAAACCTACGGGGCTGCTGGGCAAAGAAGAGCTGTCACTTCAGCAATTGTCACCTTTTAAAAACCATCTACTCTGAAGAAAAGTTCGGGGAAAGGCATAACACAAGGTTTTTCAGACAGAGACAACTAGGTAATTCCCTGGTGCTATTATAAATTACAGAACCAGAACACTTGCAACTGGCTCCTAAAAACCTGTCAGAAAATGCTACCCACGTCCACCTGCCGACTCTGAGGAAAGAAATAGATGCAACACGTCTAGGGTTGGGAGAAACAGCTCAGAGTTTGCCCATATTTATTTTGAATAATCTTTTGATAAGACTATGCATTTTGCTCCTACTTCTAATCTAAAGCTTCCCACACCCCCAGACCACAGTACGCTGCATGCCATCGGTCCTGGTCCTCCAGCACAAGCCACCTTAGCACTGAGCTAACGTGGTCTTAAAAGCGAGGTACTTATCTGTATAAGCAGTATCACCAAACTAACAGTAAAGAAACGATTTTCAATGTCATTGCCATCTGGGCCTCATTCTTATCTTCTAGCAATGAGAACAATGTAAACACTCAGCTGCATTCACCAACTGATTACATTTTTTGAATTGCTTATTTCTTTATTAACTAGAAAAACTACTAACTATTTTTTATCCCCTCTTAGGCAGAAAAGTAGTTTGCAGTTCAAGCAGGAAAAAAATTTAAGCCAAGGCTATTGACATTATACTTGCCATTACAATATTACAATACAAGTATATTTGCCAATTGAAAATAATTTCAAAACCGCATTTTGCTGAGAACCTGAACCGCCGGTTACGATGGTCTCTTCTGCCTCTTGTAACGTACTCGCTTAAGTTTAAAGAGACTGAAATTGGTACTAGTTGGTAAGAACCACCATCCTCCTCGCCGGCTGCCTGCAAACGATGCCGGCACGCACGCAGCCTTTGATCTGTCCGGCCGCCACCGTGGGTGCGCACACCTCGACCGCTGCCAGCGGCACTAACCACGGCCACGTACCCCAAGTCACACGTGTCCCGGGGTGCCGAGTCAAACGCTCCTGCTGGCTGCCCGAACGTACCGAAAAACCCCACAAAACCACAAGCAAGCAAGCGAGCCCCCAAATACCTTAAGAATAGGTAGGTTAGGTATAAAAGTTTTCTTTCCCACCTGAACTGCTTTGGTAAAAGCGCTGTTCTTGATTATAAGCATGTCCCCAGTGATGCCATAATAAATTAAAAATCTCTTACGGATTACAGTGCGTACCAAAGCCTGCGAATAAAAGCATCCAGTATTACTGTTTTACAGCCCCACCGAAAGCCAAGATGATTAACATCATTTCCTTTATCACGCACCCTGATAAATGCCGTGTCATGACTCGATAAACCAGGAAACCAGATTTTGAACTAACGGTCTAGTTCTGTGCACACGCCTGTAACACGACCAAGGTAACACCAACATGAGGAATGTCTCTCCCGGAAAGGCCACGGCCAGATCTGCTTCATGGCTGCACAGAGAAACCCGCGGCAGCGAAACATCTTGTTTTATAACCAGAATGGCAGGTAGCATCGGGCCTCCTCCTGACCCCGTCTCTACATCAGGATAAGTTTTATCACTAGCTTACAATGGAGTACTGGGATTCTGATTCACTGAAAAATGTAAAATATGAGACATACCTAAAGCAGCAAAGTCTCCTAATTAACCTCTCCATCTGCAGAACAACATACGTTTCACCATCCCTTTAATACAACTAAAGCAGACTGTAGGATTCATTGTTTTGGATAAAGTCACCGCAAATACCGTAAGCTCATGTTTCCAACAGCTCGGTACATCCTAACAAGGAACCGACCAAAGCACCCAGGCTGCGTTCAGAGCAACAACGCCACTGCAGCTCACACCGACAAGAGGCGTCACACGTATGCATTACGGAAGATGTTCTGTGTAAAAATATGCTTCCAATTGGCAAACAAAATAAATTGGAGCGAATACCTTTCCCATAAGTACTGTTGTATCCAACCAGTCAGACCTTGGCGCTGGCAAGTTTTGATCCCCACACAGCCCACAGGCCTTAAGAACCACCTGAACCACAAACCTACGCTCTGTTCTCCCTAAGTCCGTGAAGAAACAGGATTTAATTCAAAAACCCAGCACACGTAAGCTCTGAACGTACACAAGTCCTGCCTCCCCAAGGTGTGGTGAGCCCGGGCCCCAACGCCCGGCACTCGCTGGAAGCTGGCAGGGGCACCGGCACCACCGCCGGCCACGGCTGCCGGGGAAGGGGCACGCTCACACCGGACACGGTGTGTGAACACTGCGACCCCCACCACCCCGCGCTGATACGATCTGCCGCTCCGGCGAAGCAGGCAGA
Organism: Grus americana; assembly: GCF_028858705.1. Lineage (NCBI taxonomy): Eukaryota > Metazoa > Chordata > Aves > Gruiformes > Gruidae > Grus > Grus americana. The sequence continues at coordinate 1,341,221 of NC_072865.1, read as the reverse complement.
GTTGTATGTGTGCAGGAGAGCTGCAATGACAAATCCGTGCTGTTCGGAACAGGCTTCATGGGGAGCTTGTGTCTTTCTAACGTCAGGCAGGGGCAGCAGGGACTGCCGTGCGAAGCCCTGTTGGTTCATTTCTCATAAATTATATGCTATTAAATAAAAATAAACCCTGAGAGCGCAGGCAAATATCAATAGCATGTTAACAGCATAACAATTTGCAGAGATTCCCAGTCTAGCGCAAGGGAAGTCAACTCACCGCGTCAAATAGCGCGGGTTCCCGATGGGCATCAGGCTCCGCTCTCTCTCGGAGGCTGGACGCTGCTTACCCCGGCACCCGCGGCCGAGCATCCTGCCGCCGGCGACCCGGCGCTCTCCGTACGTAACGCACCAGCGCCGGGCGGGCTCGGGGGAGCCTCCGGCAGCTCCAGAGCCACCAGCACCAAAGACACCCCTTCTCCGCGCTCCGAAATGGCGTCCGCTACCATTTTAGAGCTCGCACAGGAGTGAGAAAGAAACACTAACACAAGTAAGCGACGCGACTTTTTTTTTTTCCCTTTTGGATACTCTCCAGAACGTAAAGGTTTCAAGGGCACAGGCAAAGCTTTCTTGGAATGGATAAATGGTAATTGATGTTGCAGCTGCAACCTTAGCTAGAGCTCTTGGGATTTCAAATGTACTACAGCCCTAAAGTATTTATGACCAGAATATGATAATTAAATTATATGTTCTAAACTTTTACATTTATTACAGTGCTCCAGCAATACAGCCAAAAAGTCTTACCTTCAAGGGTAGGACTTAATTTCTATACGAATCAATTTATGCATGTTTTTCCAAAGGTTGTGTTTGGTTTTTTTCAAATTCCATTGTGCATCCCTTGCTTCCTTAAATAAAGAGGCAGAAAAAAGAAGGGCAACACATAAGCTAGTACCTTTATACTTAAATAAAAACTTTACATCAAAATATGGGATCAAATCATCCTGGGCCATCTTAGTTCTTTACGTTTGCTGGATAACAAAACATGCGTTTCATCTACGTATATTTACAGACAGGTTGTGGATCACCTGAAAACTTGACTTTCAAGAACTCAGTCTCACAGATACATCCAGCTTTATACGCGTACGTACGCACTCTGCGTTTACAAACTCAGGTGCAAGCAGGTGTCTCTGCAAAAAGAGACCCTAATTAGGAAGGCTACAAGGCTAATATGCACGCAGTAGAAGAAAGCTTATAAATCTAATTAGAATATGATTTATGGTTTATTTTGGGTTTTTTTTTTCCATTTTAAACACAACACATGAAATTGTTCCTAGTCCATTCATCTCTGACTGCAGCAAGCACTGTTTCCGATCTCAGCAGCTACCGAGGTATGTTTTACCTGTGGGACACTTTCTTGGAAGCAGTTTTAGTTTTCTGAACCTTGCAAACTAACCGAGAGCCAACATACCCACCAAAACTGCGCTATCTTAACATAGGTCCTTTAAGATACTAATTTCATTTGCTAGCCCACTGAATTCAGCGAGACAGCAGAACTCTTGTGCAGAGATACTCTGCCATTATTAGAACAGACTCATGAGCTTGGATCTGTCACGTTTTAGCTTATCCTATGTAGTCAGCATATATTTAGTCCTTATTACAGCACCCTTGTTACTCTTGTACCAGGAGAACTGAACTTAAAATATTAAACAGGATTTGTTCCATTAATGACCTCAGCGCCAGCTACGTACATTGCTCTGGTCCCCTTAACGTGAACGCTGGTGCCAATCCCAGGACTGCAGCCGCAGGCTGCCAAAGCCATGCTGCTAGGAGAGAAGGCAAGAGACGTGGGGAGCTGACTAAGCTACGTGGAAAAATATTAATGGTACTGTAAGAAATGCAGTAAAAGATTAAACTAAACTGCAATAGTCATAGAACAGATATTTTAGAAGCTGCAGGATAATAGTTGCATAGTCAAATTAAGTCATAAAGCTATAAATAAACGTAGACTGGTAATTAGAAAGTTCATTTCTGCTATTTTGAAAAAAATCAAGACTCTTTTGCTGCCAGTGTAACCCTCTATCAGTAATCCTGACTCTGTTTTTTATGACTGTGTACACACAGACTTACTCAACACAGTTTGTGCTTTTATCAGCACTGTGTAACTATTTTCTGCTTTGCTGAAAAACACAATTAAAAAATAAAATAAACACATATAAGAAAGTAGAAACAAAACCTTAGATCTGAGGAGGAGGAGGGCAAGATGGAAACAGGGCAGGAGAAGCAGAAAGGAATGTTTCTTCCTTAATTCTCTCTACAGCCCTCCAAGAAAGCTCTGTTCAGAAGCAGAACTGGCACTGGAAGGAAGTCGGGATGGTGCACAAGCTCCATTTCCTCGGCGGTCTGTATGAGCCCTTGCACAATGCATCTTTACCCTTGGCATAGGCGTTCACGCTTTTTTCTCAATGAAAATAATACATTTACATGTGGAGCAGTTTATTATGGAATATTAACCAACGTGTTGCGTTCTGGGCTCTGCTTCAGTGGAAATAGATGGAGAAGAGGGACGGGGACGTGTGCCAAGTTTAGGCTTTGGCCTCAGTCCATTTGATGCGGATCCAGGATGACTTGGTTGACTGTTGAGTCATAGGTTGGTTCAATCGACATTATTTTACATTTGACTAGTTATTGTTCTTTAAACTTTGAACAGGAGTCCAGAAGCTCAAAAAACACCAGCGAACCAAAAAGAAAGGGGCCAAAGCAGAGTTTAAACAAGATTCTCAAGCAAAAAAAATCCTCTCCTTAAATGACATCTACTTTTAGCAGAGACAGCTAAAAATCCAAAACTACCTCACAACTTAAAAATTTTCTGTTCTATTACCAAATATCCGTAACACCCAATATTAATTTCAAAATTACTGAAGAAGTTCTGAGATCTCCTCCTCTGCTCATTAACATAAAGGTGGGAAGGAAGGAAGGAGAAGCAAACCTTTTCCCCTCCAAAGTAAATAAATCAGTGAATGACTACTATAATTTAACAGATATAACAGTAAAATGTGCTGGAAATATTAGATAGTCAATGTGCATACTGTTAATTCACTTCAGAATTGAAGTGAAAATAAAAAAAATTTAAAATCCAAATGTTACTGTTTCAGAACTGAAGGTAGACTTCTATTCGGGGTAAGAAGCCCATAAATACTATTGGCCTATGTTTTCAAAGCATAGGCATGTTTCACGTGGATGTGATCAGAAATGAACTTGTTCTACAGACACAGTGCATTTAACAGAAATCCTTAGTGAAGGTTGATTCCTCTTATTTTCAACATGTCTACTCGACTCATTCTTCCCCACTCCCTTTTCCCCCAATTTCAGATAGCAGGTCTGTTTTTCAGTAGGTCTTGATCCCCTCCGAGGGAAATTCAGTGTTCTATCCACGTGTTTTCAGAAAACTGATCGGCAGCTGGAGAACCAAGCAGAGGAAGAGCTTGGGCTGTCTTTAATAAGAGAAATGCAGGGCGAAGGGAGGCTGGGCTGTTACTCTAATCAGGCAGGGAGGGAATCAGCTTTCATAACAACTTCCAAGAGCACGAAAAACAGACAAAAAACCCAATAAAAACATCATATCCTGGGTACTTTGCTGGAAGACAAATACACTTCTGATGACGTCGAGATCTTAGTCACAGAGGAGGACGACTGCAAGACGCTCTTCTCGGTGCCAAAGGCCAGAACTGAGGTTCAGCGCCAACTTAGGACGAAGAATTGTGTAAGGTGCTACCCCTGATGCACGTGGGTCATGAGCAGTGACTTCACTTGAAAGGATGAAGATTCTTTTTTACCACATTAGAGAGAGAACAGTAATTCTTGCAGGCAAGATAAGGAACAAATTCAGAATTCCTGATGACTTAAAAATCAGAAAGTTGCTGAAGGATAAAGCACTGTGATGGCACACTGCTAGGGTCCCCACGGGAAAGGCTGAGACCTCCCACTCCAAACACCACCAAAGGGGTTTCTTTCATGTTTTACGTTCAGGTTTTGGTGCATTTTATCCTTCATACCCAGACCTGTGTGCGTACACGATAGAGCTTAAAACCGGTCTGAAAGATATTCTCCAAAGTCTCACCAACACTTTTAATGGCCTTAATAAACAATTTCAGTTCAACTGGCCTCTGACACATTTGATGCAAAGAATATATACAAAACCACTCTTCCCCACACAGGACCAGGAATAAAAGCATGTAATAGGTTTGTTTATTGACAGAAAATCAGCAATCTAAACGCGTGTAATATTTTCAGAAGGACAAGCCACAAGTACTACCATAGACTTGTAAGATGTGTACAGCTATTGTATGTCATTTTCATGGCACTTGTAGGTCAACTTTATTGAATTATCTAGTGGAGTGCTGTAATTACTTTTGTCAACACTGTTAAGCAATCACAAATACAATTTCTGCTATAACGTGCATACACAGTAGGTTGTTATCTGCTTTCATTTCTACCTGGCATCTATGTCACACACTCAAGACTATCAAGATGTTTCATCACATCCCCCTTGTTGCACATTCCCGGACTTTACAAGCACTTCTTGTCTTGGTTTTTTTTCCCCCATGATAGTTTTAGATCTTGCCTTCTTTCTCTCTCCTGGATTTCTCATATTATTTTATCCACTTTCCTCCGTCCTCTTCCTCTACCCCTCCCTGTCAGATGAAGGAAGCTCTATTCCTTCCTTGCTGAACCTCACACGGTTTCCTGGCCACATTGTTCATCTCTGCCTCTTTGTGTATTTTCTCTTCCTGAGCGGCACTGGGAACCCCTCCCAATTTAAACTCCATCTGTAAACTTCATTAACGGGCTGTTTACCTCTCTCACATAACTATCGCGAAGGTGACTAGGCAGATAATCCTTGAGTCTGTACACACCCTCTCTACGCCATCTCTTTTCTCCGAAAGCATCTTGTGCCTTCCAGGCTGCTCTGTGCATTGTGGAGTTATTTCAGGTTTGAAACAGTGGGAACTCCAACATTCTTTCAGAAAAGTATTAAAAACTTTCCTGGTGAGAACCTATGTTTTGCTTTCCTGAATTTCACTGCTCATTACTCCTAGATCCACTCTTATAAAGGTCCTGGTGACCATTACAAATCTTTTAGAACCCATCACCATCTATCAGTACCTTTCAGTATCTCTAACAATTTGGTCACCCAGATTTGCTAGTAGGTCATGGTAGCTCAAACAGAAAATTTTAACTGATTGTAATTAACTACGGGCATTGTTCAAGATTTACTTAATGTAGTATATTGCATTCATATCTGCCACAAGTTTTTAAGACATTGCTGTTGAGTTTACAAAGTCTGTTTCAGTAAGAGAGTTGTTGTATTCCTTACAGAAAAAGCTGTTTACTACTGCAGTAGTAGTCAATGAAATATGAAATAAGGCAGAATTCACTGCATGATGATTTTAGATCATTCTACTCACCACCTGAAGAAAACAGGTGTTTAATTCAACTTGTAAAGACTATGGATTAGCCCCTTATAGGTCCTTACTTCCTTACGAAAGTTAATTATGAAGGCTACTGAGAACACAGGTATTCAATCCATTTCTCATATCATTCCATGAAACCAAACAATGTAAAAATACTGCTTTTTGAGCTGCAGCTAGGAAGGGTTTCAAAGCACAGAAGGCGCTGTAAGAACCTGAAAAGAGCATACAAGAGACAAAAATCTGGCAATGCCAAAGACACGGGGTAGGGAGGAAAAAAAGAAAAAAGGAGGTTTATCTGCCAATTCCTTCAAACATTTCTGTTACCTGTCAGATGAAGTGTCACTCAATCCTACCTCTTAAAAATATTTACATAAAGCAAAGGGAAAAGAGAAAGATCCGTGTCAATCAGACATTACTGAATTACTGAGAAGACCCCACTGCGGCACAACTCTCATTTCCCTAAGTCCTAGCTTCGTAATCTGCCTTTGCAGTGGCGAGCCCCACAGAAACCCAACCACCGGCATTCAGCCTCCGTGGTGCAGACCCCACAGAAGCACAGACAGTCATACAGACAGGAACAAGCTTTTTACTCCAAGACGTTTGCTGTTATGGTTTTTGGTAAGTGAGCACACCTTCTAGGAAAAAGCCAGTGGACACACGTTTCCCGCTCTGATGGACACTTGGCAGCAGCTCTTCATCCAGCCCGTGCCGATGCTCTGTCCCTAGGCATGCTAAAGGGAGATGCACCAAGACCCTTGTGCAGTGACCAAGAGTAGTCCCTACAAAGATCAAATTCCTTTCCTTAGTAATAGCTGAACCTTGGCCTGGAACAGAAACCAAAAGGGAAAACCTGAAACTACATCCGTATCTGTAAATCACAATTTACAGATTGTGTAAAAATGAATTTTTTTTTTCTCATAATGCTAGTGTCCAAATCTCGAATTGTCTTACATGCTGCACCTCTTGCTGCCCCTCAGCATCAGTTCTCTGGGTCTGGCTTCGGCTTGTAAGTAAAGTCCATAACTGATACCTGAACATACAGACTGAGTTTAATAGAGATGCTGACATTCAGAAAATCTTAATTTTTCAAATAAAAAGCACATTATGGTGCTTTTCCTTTATCTAAAACACAACATTCTGATTTTAATTAAGCATTTACTGCATCTTCAAGAGACGCTGATCAAATGGTTCAGCAAACCTCAATGCTGTACAAGATTCTCTCAAAAGCTTTTTTACCCTTGTAAAGCTTTTCTCAGACTCATGGAGCTTCAGAGAAATTAATTCAATAACAAAACATCTTTATGAAACAGGGAAGTGGTTAATCTTTGCTTATTTTTGACAGAGCTTGAGACTGACGCAGCACATAAGCTTCCAAACATGTCAACAAAACCAGGGTTCCAAAACTAGAGGGCAGCCGGGATGAGCCTGGTCCCGCAGAGCACTGCGCGCTCAGTCCAGATTCTCAACAGCCCCGACAACACGTAATTACTGCAGGACTATTTTTAAGGTGAAATAAATAACTGTATGATCAAAGACTCACATTATTTCCAGTTTGTGCTAAACTTTGTTAGACTATATAGTCTTTGAAGTAACAACCAAGCCCAACATTTCTGTTGTATCACTTGCGTTTCATCTGAGAAACATTAAACAAAGGTCAAATTGACAAACAAGAAGTTTGCTAATAGGAACAAACCGAACATTGATTGCACACTTAACTCTTTGTTTCAGTAAGCTCTTCTTAAAGCCACGCTTGAGCCCACGTTTAAAAAGGGATTTGCTTTGCGGCGTTCATGATTGCGCATGCTGTCACGCAGCGAGGTGTCGGCGGGAACCTCTGCTACGCTGTCCCTTCCCGGGAGAACAGAGCCTTTTGTTCGGTCTGTAGCCGTCCCACCGCGCACGCAGCGGGGTTAGTTTTCACCTTGCCTAGGGAAGCTTCCTCAAGCTAATATAGTCGTGACAATGTAATAACGGGATCTAGCTGAGAGAGACAAACCAGACTGTAAAAGTTAAAGTAATATCTGAATCGTGCAAAACAGACACAATCTTAATGTTTCAGTGTCCCAAGTGACTGTAACTGAGATGGTATCAACAAATAAACCACCACCACAGAAAATGAAAAATAAAAATAACTAAGAATTAACATATACCAAGAATAAAAGTTTAAAAAAATTAAAATTTAGCGTCAGACTTACAGTCCAAATTAACTTCACCTAACCTCAGGAACCAAAGCAGGTACTAATTTTAGAAGCATCGCTCCAATGAACACTTACCTAGTCAATACAGAGAAACACTAAACAGCAAAGAGTAATTCCAGCCTGTTTCTTCCCCCCACTGCCTAACGTGGAAAACTGAGCTTTGGATAATTATGCTCTTAAATTTGAGACCTCAGCACACACCTAAATTTAGATGGAATTAACCAAGGCCTGAATATAAGCTATACTCAAATTGATATGAAGGAATTATTTTCTTGAGTTTCACATTTTCTTATTTCTGATGCTGAAGGCATAATCATTATATATAGTTTTTCCTACCTGTAATACAGATTTTCCTGTTAACCTCTAGTCTGCTGTTCAAGATGTAAGAATTGATTCTCCCTGGTGCTCACCCTATTCTCACTTCCCAGGGGCTTCTAAAACTACGGACGCTCAGGACTCCCTAGTTCCGGAAGAAACGCAAAGCGAGCACCAGGAGAGAAACATAGTAATTGTCCCTAACTGATAACACTAACATAACAAACCCACCGACTTCTATTATTTATGCTACTTCTCTGTATTTTGGAAGCTGTGGTGTTTCAAAAAGCTTGGAACCGTCACAACTTAAACCATTTTTCCACTGCAACAATCCATAAAGAAATAACAAACAGAGCCAAAGGTCTGTAGTTTTTCATCTTGGTTGTAGATGGCTTGAGTGAGGCCAAGAACCGGAGATAAGCAGGCCAGCCTTTTCAAGGAGAGAATGATAAGTGTTTCCCTGTATTGCTTATTCTTGCAATTTTAATCACAAGTCTTGCAGCATCTGGCACTTCTTCCTTTAGCTCTGCTTAAAGGCTTACACTTGTGAGAATCTCTGGTTTCTCAGAAAATCCGTACGGAGCTGGAAAACGTGTGCACTGAAGGGTTAAAAAGGCAAAGCTGCACATCCACTTGAGTACTTTTCAGCGTCTCATGATTAAGTCGAGCCTCAAACCATGGTGCTGGTAGTGTTTTTAAGCTTTAAAAGAAAAACTTGAAATATTTTAAGGACTTTGATGAAGGAGAAAACAAATTCCACAGCTCATGGCTAACACTGCGTGAGAAATTCCAGCTCCAGAGCGACCGAGCACGTTGTTAACGGACCACGACAGCTTAACGACCAGACTTGAGGGCACGTACGTGTGGCTGCGTACACGTGCATATGCCCCAGATATAGGTGCAGGTATTTTCCACACTCTGTGTGTTATGGGAATATAACGCGTTCAGAGGCCTGAAGCCCTAGAGAGATTACATATTGTGGAGCCCGGCAGAGGACTAATTACAGCCTTAACTGCATCCAGTAATGCCTGTGCTCATCTTTAGCTTTCTTCCCCTAAAATCCCTATGGACATGGAACAAACTGATCTTTACTGCTCTCCTGCTGCAGCACCACTAGCTTTCTTACCCGTGAGAGCACTGTAAAGTCAGAAATAACGGAATTTATTCTTTTCAGACTGGCTTTTTCTGTTCAACATTTTTTAATAAAGCCACCAAGCAAAAAACCCCATAGTTTCATAAATATTACAGGGACTGTCATTTGCACAAACCAAGGCCTTGAAAAGACCAGAGAAACCACTAAGTAATCTTAACTTGATGGTGGAGATGGGAAATGGACTGGATAAGCTTTAAAGTGTTGAAGTGTTAAAATGGAAAATTAATAATGAAGAAAACCATTCAACATACTGAAAAACAGTTTCTACTAAGTATTATTGCTTTCCAAAGCAGCCTTTAAATTCAGCCCTGAGTTACAATATGAGAAGAAAGTTTTCACACACGAGTTTAAAGGAGAGCTTCCTCACACCCTTCTCACGTAAACCAAGCATTTTACTTCATGTTTATTTGAGGAAACTGGGAAAGACAGCGGCTCCTATAATCAATCTTCACTCTTCTAAAAATCTCTGCTATTTGATTTTCCAAGATACAGAACGTTGGCTCTTCCTTAGACTTTCTAAAGCCTTGCAAGAACCTCAGAAAACGCACCCGATGGTTAATATCCAGCATTTCAGTTCCTCGCCATCCTCACCCAAACGAGCACCACTACCTCTCTTCCTCGGCCGCTCTGCTACCCCCAAAAGGCAAAACCAGCCCAGTAGTTGCCAGAAGTGCCACTGCTATCACAAACCAGCATTACTCGGGTGAAGACAGTCTTCGTTTAAACAGATATACGCCTATGCAGATCACAGAAAGAGATAAAATTAAGCTGGAAATAGGGTTCTATAGAATAAGTAAATTAACCACAAGAATACCTGTGTTCCTGTTCCAATTGTATTGCCAAGGCATCCTCTGATTTCTTTTTGATCTCAAACTAAATGCCAAGAAGAGAGATTCTATCTAAGAGTGCTGTTTAAGAAACAATTACTGTAAAGTTCCCCGTAAAAGCAGATTTACTTTAACAACCAGTCAGTTATAATTCCTTGGTATATGTACCATTGGGTGAAAGGATGCCATCAAAATAACCTGACCATATGTTTATCTCAGAGTAAAGAATTCATGAGCTGGAATGAATAACATACACATTGTGTTGGTGCCTTCGAAAAAATCCTTGTCTGTTCAAAGAAGGGAGCCACAACCATGAACCTCAATCCACGTGCTGAAGCTTTCCTTAGCACAAGTATTTTGTTTTGGAATATGTGAGCACATTTTGAGGGGGGGAAGGAAAGGGACGCGGGAAAGGAAACAAGTTTCCTGGCAGATCTTTAGCATAATTACACAGGCAAAAAGATCAATTACAGGCATTCATTCAGTCTAATTATTCTCCAGCTTACAGTGTAGACATATTTAACTTAACATTACATAAATTAGATCACTCAAATATTGGAAGAAATCTAGCTGCACAAGCGCGAAACGCCAGGTTGTTCTGGCCAGACGTGTCCGGGTACCCAAGTGCTTCATTTCACGTTTTGAGTCACCTTCCCCTACCTTGTAGTTCAAAATATGCAGAAAATACATTGTAAAAGGTGATTTTCAAAGCTGTGCATAAGTGGCCAAGTGCCAGCATGGCAAGGCGCTCCCCCAGCATCCTTTACACAGGGAGGGCTAGCCAAGAGTCTGTGTGTCCTCAACACCTCCCTCCGGGGCAAGCACAGCTTTCACAAACAAGGAACGTCTCAACTAGGGCAAGCAAATTAGTGCAAAGCTGCTCCACGATTAAAAAAGGGTGAATTTCAAGATCAGCCACTTCTCAGCCCAGCATTTGTAAGACTGTTTCCTGAAGGCTTCTAAGCAAAGGTCAAAAGCTTCCTTCCAAAATGCATGAGACCCAACAGCTGAGTAGCTCTACTATCTTTCCCTAATTTTAATATTTAGGCTAGGAAAGCTATTTAATTGGAGGAAAAAAAGCTTAAGTTTTTATATTTGAAAGGAAAGGAAGTGACCAACTAAAAAGGCATTCTTCTGAGCCTGAATGCAAGTCACAAGTTGCAGGATAGCTGGAGGCCAGCTGGCACGCAGCCCATTTACAGTAAGTTGTTTACTTGTTGTCTAACCGCTGATAACTGCAGAGAGTGGATCCACCAATCCGAAAAAGAAGTAAGTTTTCTGCTGAGAGAGGAAGGAAGAACAAAGCAGACAACGATAACAACGTTCACCACCGATGGCTACTACAGTCAGTTCTGAATCAGTACAGGTTGGGGTTTTTTTAAGAGATGATTAAAAAAATTTAATGTAAAATTAAAATCCTTATGCATCAAACAAGGCAAGACCATTTAGATACAATCAGAAATTGTGTTATTAAAGAGAAACAATGCTGCTATGTACACGTCCCCTATTTAAAACTCTAGCTTTCAGGGCTCTGTACTCCTCGAGCAAGTACAAGTACAAAGCACGTGCAAAACTGAAGAAGATACGCACGTCACAGACACTGAATTCCTCCTAAGAGCTCTCAGTTACTTAAGACTAAGTTTAACCTTGTGATTCAAGAGAAAAAAACCTGCTGATGGGTGCTTGTACACATTCCAAAAGCTGAGAGGCAAGTAAAACTGGCCGCACGCACAGTGCTCTCCCAGCAGCTTTCCCGGGCAGGAAGTTTTGGAGTCGCAGCCCCATCGCCCAGGTGCGTGCTGTCCTGCCGGCGAGAGCTGCAGCCTCGGGACGGCTCCGCGGATCCAAAAAATAGTACTAACGCACGGATATTCTGTTAATAAGCCCAAAAGGCATCAGAGGTGTAAAGAGAGAGCGAGAAGATGTTTGATCCCCCTTCTGTTCCCCCTTCACAGAAGAGCAGGTGCTGCTGGGCTGCGTTTGCGTCTGCGCGTGCTGTGGGTCAGCGCACGGATCTCACTCCCGTGGTCACACCAGAGACCACGTCTTGGTGGGGAGGTGACAAGTAGCCGACAGGCGATATCCACCGAGATCTCCCCTGGCTTTAGATGGGCAGCTACAAAAATCAGAGTTTGCTGATAAAAGAGACTTTATTCTAAACCATCTTTCATAACAAGACACGCTAATCTCGTCCCACACGCTGGGACTGACCAACGGACTTCAAATCCATGACTCAAAACGTTTGTCTTACATTTGCATGTCTAACTGAGACAGGACTGGCGTGTTACTTCTTGAAATAATACTAAGTATCAACTATCGCACTTCTGTATGGACCTTCTAATCTTATTAAATAGCAGTTTCATTCTGAAAATTTTAAAATATACTTGCACATAGTTTCAGTAATTGCCGGTGATACAATGAAACAAGCCTCACTGGGATGGAAACAAAGTATTTTTCATTGCCCAAAACACTTTCTCACCAGAACTCCAACCCTTACCCAGTCAATTGCAAACCTAGAAATTGCTTATTCATCAAACGCAACAGCACAATCCAGACCGACTGGCCTGCTGAAAGCTGAAATTTGGCCTAGCAAAAGGTGCAGGTAACAAAGGAGGCGTCACGAGAAGGGGAAGAGGTGGAGCTGGATGCCTCAATACGCTCCAGCTCAGAAAGATACTAAATCCAGAAGTGCGGGGAGCAGAAGCGGCTCAGTCCAAGCTCGGTAAACAAGGAGGAAGCAGATGTCGTCGCACCGTGCCGGGGGGCTGTGCGGCAGCCCCGGACGGGATCCCGTTAGCGCCTGGGTGATTGATCGGCAACGTGCAGAGACGCAGGGCAGTAACAGAACCAAAGAGCTTGTACGGTGGATGGCTCTTGGTTACTTATTATTTGCATTTATGCATAAATAACAGACAGAGGAAGTAGAATATGCAAAAATTATGTTGTCTGAACGTTCGATATAGCTCTAACAGAATTGACGATTGCTGTAATTTTTAAAAATGTAAGGTTGGTCTTCTACACTGCGAATTCCCTGCAGCCCACCGAGGATTCGCCTGCCTGCACTCCCGGCACAAGAGAAATCACGTACACCTCGAGTCCATCTCCCCCCAGCTAGCAACTTTTCTTCTTCTCCCCTTTTTCTTGCCCTCCTTCTCCATTTCACCTTTCTACTCTCCTCTTCCAAATCATTATATTTTATCCTGATTTTAAAATACTGGCTGACCCGCACCTGGCTCACACCTCCTAACCATGTTTTTATTATCATTTTCTGTGCTTCCTACCAAAAGGCAGATTCAGATTAAGAAAAACACACGCCTCGTACCAAACACACACTGCTTAGTTTTCAGAGACCTTCCGAAGGCAAGTGCAAGAAAGGATTTATTATAAATATTTTTATCTAGTTTTCATGAGTAAAAGGAGATCTAAGTAAGACAAACAGAAATTGAGATTTCTCAGCAGTACCACGAGGATGAAAAATACACCACTCTCGTTAGCTTTTAAACGTGGCTGAACTCATCAACAGTAAAGAGGCCTGAGATATCACCATCTGTGAGGAACAGCAATTTTTTGCATGCACATGTACAAATTTTTACATTTTTCTGCACCTTTGTTTATTCATATGAACTATTTTTATGTCGATAGCTTCCAGAAGGATTAAAACACAAAGCACTGAACTAAATAAAGCATCCCCCCCACCTGCAAAAGGTACAGAGTGTATACATCGAGAGCGATCTTGTCTTCATCGTGCCACCAATAAGAGAAAAAGGAAGTAGAGACTTGACTCAGAGATACAAAATAAAAAAGGCAAACGTGGCAACGAGTGTTACAAAATTATAATCAAATATTTGATTTAGATTTTTGATATGCAGGATGGCAATAACTATAGCAACCTCCCAAATGTCAACAGTTCGGTGAGCGTGATGCTACACAAGTATTAGTAAAAGCAGATGACAACACAGACACCTGCAGAAAGAGGAGAGTAACCATGTTCTCCAGCTGACAATCATCTCACTCAGCAATGTAAATGGAAAAGAATGGAGACAAACCAACGTGAACACCTACTGCTGGAGAAGTCAAATTCAGACGCCCAGACCAAGAGACAGGACTGTGAAGAGAAAGATCTCGGGTAGAGCAGGGCAGCGAGAGAGGTAAAACAGCTCTGCCTCGAGAAACTGCTGCGAAGTGCGGTGGTACAGCTCTGGTTTTACATTGCTATGAACAAACTGTGACATATTACAGTAAGGACATGACTCCTCAGAGATTAACCGAAATAAAAAAATATTTCTTTTTGAGTTATCTGAAAACACTACTTGACTGAGCTCCAGGAGAGAGAGCAAGAGCAAAGCAATGCACACTGGAGTGAAGCAACATCCAGCCTGGTCTCATTTACCGGCATGAAAAGTTCTTCAAAATACAAGCTGGAGAAGCTAATAATTCTCATTTTAACAGCAACATCTGCCAACACAACGTCTAGTCATCAGCTTGTTTGTATTACTCTTAACTTTTCACATGTTGTGTAAGGGTAAGTCCAAACAATTAATACTTTGCAGTATCTGCACGATGACTCTTTCCACTTAGAAAGAATTAGAAAAAATCCCCTTGGGAAGAAATACACGAAGGATTCCCAACGCCATTCCCTGCTTATGCATCCAGAACAGCTTTACTCACTAAAAACGACAATTCTGGGAAAACCGCTGCAGATTCGTCACCCTGGGAAATGCACAGAAGGTAGTGCAGGCAAGGAGAACGGGGGAAGAGGGACCTGACCAGTCCTGTGGGACCGGCGCCGGGGAAGGACGACAGCCGGGATCCCATGGCAACAGGCAGCTGCTGACCTGCCCGACCGCGCCGGCTGCGCCCCCGGACCCACACCAAACCCTTCTCCACCACACACAACGTACAACTGAAATATCTGAGCACAAGCTCTTTCCCAACAGCCAATCTTCTCACCTTGCAAAAACCCGCAAATTTAACGCGTCCTCGAAACTAGAAGTACCAGGAAGCACTGCTAACAAAGGAACAAACACAATCGTGTTCCCTAGGAAAGAATGATTATAAATACAAGAGCACTGAGTTCTATCCTTTGCTATTAGAAAATAAATATAAATCAATTACTGGAATGGCTAAAGCACTGTCAATTTCTAATTTTTCTTGAATGACAACATATGCTGTATTTATAGAAAATACTTCTAATTCTTACATTTAGATTTGTAAAAATTTGTATTCTACAGTAATAAAATAATAAATATAAATTTAATAAACAGATAAAACAGTGATGTAACTGAAAAGAATTTTGAGTTTTGCAGAAATGGGGGTCTGATGGCTTTTGATGGTGTGACTGTGGCAGCAGCACGGGAGTCAAAATAACGTTCTTCTGGATTGTTGTGTGGGAGCTGGAGCGTGGGGAGGGACGGACAGGGACAGCCGGGGAGAATTGCTGATGATAATATACATGACAGAGTAACCTATCTTTATAATAGAAGATTTTAATTTCTTATGTGTCTTTGGAATTATGACTATCGTGTGAAACAAGTGCAGGATAGCTTTCAAGCATGTAGAAATTTCCCTAGGCAGCAGTTTGAATAGCCTGCTTCCTATAATTACCTTGATTTACTTCCAATTTTAAAGGCAAAATGAAATACGGGATTTGAGACACGGGGTGGGGGAGGAATACGCACGCACGTCAATATACCAGTATTAACAATGAGGAAAAAACCCGTGTCGCACAGGAAGACATCATTACAACCACCATAGATTTCACTAATTCTTGACACTACCACACATTGCATTCTCTTTGCCGATGCTTTTCCCCTCCGTTTTGTCTGTTTAACCTGCTGACTTTTGGGCACTATTTCCTAAGCACCAGAGACAAGCACATCTGACAGAAATGAACGTGGTCTGCTTGGAAATCAGAGGCGCGGGCAGCCTGGAAGGGATGGTCCAGCACGGGGTGCAGCGCAGCAGGGCTCACAAACACAAAGCCGGCGGCTGCTCCCTTTATCCTCCTTGGTAACACCAACCCTCGTTCACCTTCCAGGCTGCTGCTGCACGCTGAGCTGCGGGTTTCACAAAAGCACCAGTGACGACCCAGAACCCCCCTTCCTGAGTCCCAGCTCCGTACCGTACAAGCAGCATATAGCTAACGTTCCTTAGACACACAACCTTTCATTTTCTAGATGGAGGCTCTCCATCGGCTCGTCACTACGCTTTCAGAGAAGTTCCTCACCCGGCACTCGACTACCCAAAATAGCTTCGCATGAGCTAGCCCAGAAACCTCCCCGCACGCTCCCTTCTCAGGCCCCGTCTCAGCACGGACCCGCAGGGGACCAGACAGTCAACTTCTCATCCTGAAAAGCAACAACTAAATCCTGCCCTTCACTTTCTATTCTCTAACCAGCTCTCAAGCCCACAAAAGAACCACTCTTCCACTTCCATGACAACACTTGGGGGGTTTTGTTGGTTTCTTTCTTTTTAAATGGCCTCTGGCAAGGAAACATGTCAAAGAAGAAGAAGAAAAGAAGTTTTTCTTTTTTAAAAGAAAAAAAATATAATTCAAATATATTCAGGTCAATCGGATTTCCCCTGTCCACAGGCTCACCGACAACCTCAGAGCAAACCAGCAGTCAGACGACGTGGTGTTTTCCTTCCCAGAGCAAGGGCAGCTCTGTCCCAAGAGACTCAAGTGCTCAGTGACCTTACAGCTTTGCAATCCACCGCCGTGCCAAGGGCAGAAGCTGCACTCACTAGCCCACCGTGCTCCAGGACCTGAGGAGCCAGGCTTTTAACAGGACGCACACGGGCAGCCCCGTCACGATGGCTGGTTTACCGGAGAGCCCGTCTCTGCTGGCTGGCAGGTCCTTCGGGACGCCGGGGCAAAGGCCACCTGGCCCAGGGGCTCATTCGGTTTTGTTAGCCAGGCTCCGAGCTCTTTAGGGGTTTCTCTTTAGGTTTTGGCTTTTTGAGGGTTTTGTTTTTTAAGCTAATTGCCTCATTTACATGTAGTTCCCTCTCTTACACTTGCCTGCACACAGGACTTGGCTTGCTCATCTCCATCATCGACAGCTGGACTTCGATGATCTTAGAGGTCTTTTCCAACCTTAAAGATTCTACGATTCTATGATCAGCAGTGCCTAACTGAGCACTCTAGTGATGGCCATGGCAAAGCAGCTCTCCCACCAGGACCCGCTTTAGCCAGCTCACGGCATCACTCCATACCGAATCTGGAAGCCCACCTTTCCTCGTTGCGCTACATACGGACTTTTGGTACTTCTCAAACAAGCTGCACCGAATGAGGCCATGCTAGTTCTAGCGAGGAGAGCTTGATGCAGCTGGTGACACAGTACTGGGGTAAGACAGATGTATCCATACCACAGACAGAAACTTCCCAGAAATACAAAGCAATCGACGTGTCTGGGGACCCTCCCATAGTCTGTGGATGGTTGCTAACTTCCTAACCCCCAAATATCCTGATGCGGTTCAGCACTTAGTTATGGGGTTTCTTAGATTTTAAACATAATCTGGAAAAATCTACCTTACAATTAGCACCCAATGGCCAGGCATCATTTAGTGCATTACACGTGTTCAGAAAGGATACTCCAAAGCCACAAATAACCTTACGTGGCACCCAACCACCTTTTGCATCTTTGAGGGCTTTTAAAACTCTACAGATCTTTTGAATACACAACCAAGCCAAATCCAAAAATCTTATCCCATCCCACAGAAGAACACTGTCCTGTGACAATGGCTTCTATCAGTGGGGACGTTCACTGCAACGCTCAGAGCATGTTTTCAAAGTTATCATTTCATCTTCCAATGCACAGACAAGGAGTTATGCCATCTTCACGAAAGCAGAACCATTACAAATAGCTTCAAGTAGGAAAAACATCAGTGAAGAAAAAACTTTGTTGAACTTATTTCCCTTCTTTAATGCAGAAGTCAGAGACTCCCTGATCCAAAACAGAAACTAAAGTTTGTTCTTAAATAAAGAACGGGCCCAAAGAATATGCATGTCGCTCAAGACACCAGCAGTAACAGTTTGGGAAATAAGCATTCTATTTCCGCATTGTGGATGTTTTTGATAAACTTTGGAATCACAGTTTTGCTGTCTATCGCCATGAGGTTTTAGGGCTTCCCTTGTCAGATATGTGTTCTGTTTCATTTCTAAATTAGGACGGCGATTTTAACAAGTCCACATTTTGAAATGTTGCATCGAGGAAGACAGAGCTGGTAGCACTTAGCTTGGAAAGATTCAGAGAGCTAAATGTTGCATTTCCTTTAAAGCTCTTCCTCGGTTTATAGGCTGGGGTCGGCCAGGAATAGAAACAGCAGTCACTTCCTCCCTCCTGGTGGTATGCTGCGCAACCTCACCATATAGGCTTGATCTGCCAGTTGGAACAAACTATGTCACAAAAACGAGCGGACTATTAGCAGTAATCCAACCTCCTGATCGTTATTTAATAAATTATCACATGTTCCAGCCTTTAACATGTTAAAAGAATCTTCAGAAAAGAATCTTTAAAGTGATAAAATGGGTCCAAGCTCATTTGTCAAACCAGTTGCTCTGGTTGGAAAGTAGCTGTCAAATATCTGGTGTGACTAAGAATGTAATCTTGCAGGCATCCTAATATTAACTGCTTGCTTCAATAAAAAAAAATAAAAAAAGAATGCTCTGCTACTCAAAATAAAGAGCTCTGAGTATGCAGATTCTTACAGCGTTTACCTTTTACACAAGGAGTTTTAGCACTGACTTTCATTTTTATTAAATCGTGCACATAACGTGCAAATAACCTGGCACTCCATTTGAAGAGACTTGCCTTCTCTAACTATGGAAAGCGAATTCATTACAAAACTTGTTAGATTGGTTTTGTTAAAAATGAAGGTGTCAGAACAGCTTCCCTGTCAGTTTAGAAAATGGCAGATGTATGGGGCTTAGCAGAAATACATGTTCAGGAAGGGCAGAATTCATAAAACTGTATGAAAACAAAACCAAGGGACTTTACAACAGACCAGAACTCAGATTTTAAAAAAGATTACTTCCCTCTGAAATCAGTGTGGCCAAATGACCTTTAAGCAGCCTGGTCTGGGCTGTAACAAAGCAGAGCAGGTTAGAGAAAGGGCTTTTTCTGAAATATGTATTACAGTAGCAGCTCTTTTGTCTATAGACAGCACCAAGGGAGACTGTATTTGTGATACAGGACCTCCTCCATACTTTGTGCTACTTTAAATAATAGAGAGCATACAGCATTCATTTTTCTTTTAAGCCTCGAGCTTATCAGTATCATTTGGTCAAAGCAAATAACACAAAAAGCATTTCAAGTCTCCCCTTTCCTCCAAAAAGGGATTGCATCATTTATAAAATTAATGGCCAAAAAAGACATACTGTCATTCTTCACAAATTCTATTTTAATCTATGTGTGTTTGGAAATCCGAGTAAGGTGGTGAGACCAAACTTGCTTAATTTATTTTCAAGTAAGTACAACTTAATGACCTTTCACTTTTTGTTTCTTCATCTTTCATTCCATTTTAAATCACCCTTTTAATAGCAAGTATCTCTTCAATACAATAACTTCACATATTCATAAGACCTAATCCTACCGAGCTAAATGAAAACACAGTAATTTCTTTAACTGAAATTAAAGAATTAAGAAGGAGCGGGGCAATCCTTCAGCCTCATCATAACTGTTTTCCTCTGGAATCTACCAGAGATGATCATTGAAATAAATACATGAAAACAGCATACGAAAAATAATTCATTAATACGTCTTTGCAGTTTCCTTATCAAGATCTTAAAACATTTTAAAAGTTAAACTTTGGTAACAGCACAGTTTCCTGCATTTATGAGAAAACTGTTACAGAGAGATCAATCTGTTTGTAATGGGATTTCTGGTAAAAAAATCCTAATTTTTTTAGGCTATTTTAAAGGACCACCCCAGCTTTCCAAGATAACTCGGGACAGTCTAACTCATCTCTTGCCACCAAAAACTCCTCTCTCTGCTTTTTGAGCAAACTCCCTTACCCTGGGCCCCCTTCCTCTCCTTTCCCGTGCCCTCGAGGAGGGGTGCACGCCACGACCGCCAGCCTCCCACACCGGTGCAAGGCTACGTGAGCACGGCGGGCCCTGAGTCTTCAAAAAGAAAGTCCTAATAGCACACGTCTGTTCTTCCCACTTTTAGTTTCTCTTTGAATACGTGAGGTACAGCCCTATACATTACATAATTCACCCTCCACAACAGTATAGAAGGACAGTATGCCTACCCCAGAAATGTCTGTATTTACAAGCGGTTCAGACTTGTAGTTTGATTTGAGCTGTATTTAAATGTCAGCACCTCGCCGGGGAGTGCTGGCCATAACACCTACTCACACCAGTCTCACCAACACCTCTAACGGCTTCTCTGTAAGGCCACAATAGTGAAGCCCATGGTAATTCGAAGAGCCTAGAGACAAGTAAGGCACCCGTACCGGACAGAAGATTTTCCATTTGCTGCAAGTTTTGCAGCACCACTTGGCTTGCAAGTTGCATTTATTGCAAAGGTACGATGACAGGTTCCCCAAAGGTCCTTCCATCCCGTCATTTGTGTTACTGCAACCACTTACAAACAGGCAGCACATTCCCCCCTCCCCGTAGTTATTACCTTACGTGCGCAGTGTCCACACTCCCTGGTTCCCACCGGCTGCTGATCCTCGCCCGAGACACGGGCGCCTGCCTGAAGGAAGGGACTCCCTCGCCTGCTCCCAGCTCTCGCTTCCCCCGCAACCCGTGCTGACTGATTTCATCCAACTCGCCTGCTGACTTAGTCTTCCTTTTAGTAAAGCTTCTCCCAATCATTAAAGAGCTGTTTATAAGGAATTCTAGCATTCAGAAAGAATTCAAATTGGTCATTTCAATAATTGGTCATTTCTGCTGTTATTTCAATAAACATTATCTTACTAAATTTAAACTGTGAAATGCCATACTCCTTCACTCATGTCCAGCATCCAAAAGCTTTTCTGGATACTAAGTTCAGGATCTCTAATCTTTAAAGCTTTTTTAAATGCCTGTTCTCAGATAAGACTGTTTTTCTTGAATATTTTACATTGGTTTAGATTCTAATCTACTCCATCTTTTAAGAGTACCAAGATGCAGAGGTCTTTAAAACAAAATCTAATTACATCTACAAATACATTACCCTCATACCGGGGCAGTGCAATGGATTTTGGAGAGATTCATACATAACACAAGGTAACAGAAATTCAACAGGCAAAACAAACCACCAAAGGACCTGACAGCAAAAGTAACCCAAGAAAAAAATATGAGAGAGAAAAGAACGGCTAGGTAATATGCAAACTCAAATGAGGACATGAAACTATAAAGTCTGCAAGTAAGTTAGTAAGTTTTGTTTGGTTGTTTTTGTTTTGTTTTTTTAAATGCAGGGACTGCATTCTTGAATAACAAACCCACATGTGCATGTGGCACATGCACATTTTCAGCACTGATTTATTGAAAACCTATAGCTGCTGGCTCTAAGTCACTGCTTCAGAAAGGTACCAGAAAACAATAAGAAACACAAATAAGCAAGAGACGAAGATACACAGGCACACAGTGATACGTAACGTGCCTATGGAGTAGATGTGTTGATTTAAAATACGTTACCAATTTACATCATCCGATCAAATGAGAAGCTACAGAGAAACTATACATTATGATAACTGCATTCATACACACCTCGCTTCCAAGTGACACGAGAGATCACACAATCCTCTCCTGACGACACACTGATGTGACAGGCAACCTCCTTCGAAGCCATGCCACGCATCCTCGTCTCTTCAAGCGTCAGCGAATGAAGTAAAGGTAGTGGAAACCCGCTGCGGGGAGCGGTACAGAAGCAGGCTCCAGCACAGACACACCACGCTCAGCTTACGCAGCCGACACCCCAAGCGTGCCTCCTGTCCACGTGGAGATGCTCGACCACGACGCAACTGCCATTTGCGGCGTTGGAGGTGTCCTGGCAGCACCACCCTGGCAGAGCTCCCCTCCCTCACAAAGTTGTACCGAAGCTGTACCAGACCCTGTTACTACATTATTACGTACTACCACACACACCCCAGGCGAGCAGGTTCTCCAAGAGATGACAACAAAAATAAACTGCATCAGCTGCTCCCTTCTGTCACAGATACCCGACTCCCAGCCCAGGACAGACGGGCACCCAGCAGAGCTGTCCTTCTGAAGCTCGGCAACAAAAATCATGAAGAACCCCAGAACTTCACGCTTGTGCTCTCAAAAGCATCTTATGACGGCATGGGAAGGCATAGTTTAGAGACAGCCCGGGTGGGTTAGAGCTCAGATGTGCTGAAGCCCAAAGCCAGGCCAGACGCCCACACACCCCGAGCAGCAGTGTCTTTTCTAACCGTCCAGCTGGGAAGGGAGGGAGCGATCGAAGCCTTCTCCCATCATACGCAATTCACACAGTTGGAAAGGAGCCGTATGACAGCTGGAGGATACTCACCCAAGACCAAAAACTCGTTTTCTAAAAATTACACAAAATTTCCAACCACAGACGTCCTGTTTTCACGCCCCTCTTGCCCCACCAGAGAGATGCAGCCAAGCTACTGCCTACTTGTGAACAAAGAGGCCGTCCTCCTTCAAAGCCCTCTTCCCAATGAGCACTTCCAGGAGAAGCAGGTATTTACATACCTAAAAACCCCCGACCCCCCTGCCCCCCAAGTCTGGAATACAAGACAAGACTGAAGTCTGACACAGCCAGAAGCCCACCAGAACAGATCTCTCGGCTAAGGACAATTACACGAATTTTCCCAGTTTTCTAGAGGCTGATAATCAAAGCATCAGATCTCAGATCCTCCAAAATAAAACCAAAACAAACAAAGAAAACCAAGCCACAAAGCTATAAAATCACTTCCATTATTTGCTTATTTGAATAAACTATATTCTTTATCAATACTTCATTGATACTCAATTATTCGCTCTTACCTGACAGTGCAGTGAGTTTCCCGAGTTTCACAGGTAGTATTTTGAGGCAAACTACTCATTTGTGACCCGATCTCTTTTTTAAAAGAAAACTAGAATCCTGAGCAGTATTTACTTACTTAAAACTTATTGTTATGCAAATGAAAGCAACCAGAAATATGAAATATCTGTATAAAGCAACAGAGGAGTAAATTGTGTCCTGCTGCTCAGAAGTTTCACATTAAATCTTGTGTGACCGCGATGCATAAATACGATCATGATCTCCAGCTGTTTTCTGACACACAGTAACTGTACAAACCTATTACAAACAGTATGAAGAATGTATTACTGTAAAATCTAATATGGAACTCAGTTTCTTAACTAAATCACAGCAGCAGTGAACTGAATTCAAGAAAGACATTATTATTATTTTGGAAATCCTTCCCCAACAGCAGTTTTGCCTTTGCAGTCTCAGGATAGTTGAGATCTTTGATCAAAAAGTGGAAGTTGTGTATAGCATTGCATCTCCACCACAGAGTATTAGCAGCTTGTTGGATATTAATTTTCAAATTGCATCAGAATTGTAATTTTCTAGGAAGACTTAACATGGATTGAGAGCTCCATAGGTACAGATGGAATATGGAGCTTTAATTATAACCAATTGATACAGATTATATCAAGAATGCAGTTGGCTGGTACAGAAATGTACTCTACAAGAAGGTGTCAAGACAGCTTCTAAAGAGCACCGTTTCCTCCAGAAATCCACACAATTGTAGCGATTATTGATTTAAGGAACCATTATGACAAAACTCTACATGATATCCTGGGTAAGTAACACTGTGTACTGGAATCTCAACTTAAGTCTCACATAAGAGCAGCAAGAAAAACTGACATCATCTGCATTACAAACCGGAACTCCAGGTGCTGGCTGGCACGACCTCGTGCCAAGCGAGAGATGGTGAAGCTGCAGTGACACCTCACAGAGCTGCCAGAACGTACTCCGGGAGACAGGAAGCGACCATCCAATAAATCCGGATGTGCGGGCAGCAAAAGCAGAAGGGATGTGCTTTTGCCACAGTACATATAGCTGTATCTCAAACCATACAGCACACGGCTCGCATGCAGGAAGACATTGTTTCAGCCAGGAAAATAATTCTGGCAGAAAACGTCACGGTGGAGATCAGCGTAAGCTGAGTCAGGTAAGGACGTAGGAGGCATGTGCACAACATTGCACCTTCTTTGTAGTGAAGATGAGGTAAGAAGAAAAACCTCCAGAAGAGACAAAGTAATTGCACTAAATTGTTTTCCCAACCCAACCCACTACTTCTGGAAGCACAATTACTCACCCCTCCAGTAACTACCATAATTCAAGATGCTGAACTTGTTGTGCATGGGGGACAACTCGCACCTCCTTGTACTCCTGTGGAAAGGCAGCAAGAGTTGCACGTCCACAGTCTTTGAGTTTCCTTTTAATTAGAGTCTGTGATACTTAAGTGCTCCAACACATGGATGGAGTACAGTCTGTGCAGGTTACCCTCCGCTTAAGATTCCTTTGCAGGTGACCTGCAAAGCCATAGTCACAGTTTCTCTCACCCTCACATATGGTCGAAGTTAACTGTAATTTTTGCATTTAATTTTTTTCCTACAGCTAGCTGATGTGAAGTCAGTGCCAAGACAATGAGCTGAAATAGGTTTTTTTCTCTTTTTTTGTGTGTCATCTGTTCCAGCTGTATTGGTTCACATCTGTCCCAGGGGGATGAGGCCATCCACTGACAGTATCTGCCTAGTATTTCCAGAACCCCGCATTGAGAACAGGATTAACTCCTGGTCTACAAGTGTCTTAGTTATTTAAGCAAAGGCTGTATTATAAATGGGCATCATACTACACAGATTCAGTCAGAAAACCGCTGTGATGAGGACACAAATAATCTGTACATGCAACAATGCAATACACTGATACTTCAGCAAATAAGATTAAAATTTGTGTATACTGCCAGACTCTGGGAGACAAAAACTATAAAACCAAAGAGAGCTTAACACAACAAGCTCCCTGGGTCTGTTGCACAGTGTGCTGTACAGCTGAATATTGTTCCCAGAAACTACCTTGTGGCACACGTAGCTGCTTCTGTGTTTCTAGGAACAGTTAGAGGATGATCATTTTATGAATGCGTTTTAGAGTTCATTTCTGTATGCCAGAGGCGACACGCTTTCAGTTATTTCAATAACACAAAACCAAGATAATTGTAACTACAGCTCTACAAAGCTTTTCCTATTGCTTATAACTTGGATTGAAAATAGGATTCTATTGCTACATTATTAATCTCGAGAATTGGAGACCGTTTGCAGAATGCATATGTTATGCTATACCAGCACATCAGTGGTAGCATATCAGCTTAGGCAGTCTTCATCTACCCCAGGAAATGAATGGAGATATAATTGTGTCTTGCAATACTCAACAGGCAAGGGTTTTGTGAGGAGAAAAGTTACTTCTGAGAAACATATGTTCATTTTCTCCCAGGCAAATTTCTAAGTGCTGAGTACTTGCTCTCCTCTTGTAAGGCTTGTGGAGAAGTCACTGATCATAACATCCAATGGTACAAAAACGGATGTTTCTCAGTCCAGTGGTAGAGATTTAACAAAATGTCCTAAGAAAAAGGCTGCAAATACTAAAGTGCCAACATTGCATGCCTCACTTGCTCCAAAAACAAGCACTCTGAACAGACCCAGAAGCCACAGGCTACCAAAACAAACAAATAAAATTAAAAAAAAAAAATCTATTGCCTGTTATAAACTGGTCATAAAAAGAAGCTAAGAGATAAGTAAGAGGATAATGAGTTCAAAGTTTTCTTTCTTCATTGAATATTGTACATCAATAAAGATGAAAATACAAAGGACCGTGGCTGAAATTTTTGCAACCGCCATATTAGAGGAGTCAAAGTAGTCAGCACTGCATCCGTTCCGCTGAGCTGCATCTTACAGATGAGGCAGAGGAGAGCTGGGAAGGGGTCCTCTCTTGAGCCCGAACACATGCTGGTAGGAGCACCGCCTTTCCCATCACGCTTTGGACTAACTGCGGAGGTTTGATCACTAGAACAACGATATCTGCCCTGGAAAATCAACCAGGTTAAGCATATGCACTGGTGAACAGAGCTCACGGACAGAGATACTGAATCTGGCGTGGAAATAAAAGAAACAGCATATCTAATTTTGCAAGTGTAACAAATGTAAATGGTCAACCTTTGGTACGTGCATTACATCCAAGGCAACAGCACCAGGTTCTTCCTCTACCATTTTCACTACTTGAAGTTAGGCAACATTTAATTTTTAAATAAGACATAAAGGCAGGCCCCAAAGGTCCACCTGCTAGGTGGTGGCTTTAAGAGGGGCCCTAAGAAGAAAGGAGGACTTGATGAACTTTTAAAACATGGAAAAAATTCCAGTTTACAGTTACACAGACGCACAGAACAGTTCCCACTTGTTCATTTCCAGAATCAGCAGTAATGGTCAAAGAAGGGACACTTGCATCTCCAAGACAATTTGCTCTCACTGTGTAAAAGTCAACTTTAACACAGTAAATATATGTTGTAGGAGCTGTGCAATACATATATTTCACATTTGTGAGAAGATTCTTGAGTAGAGCTGGTTCAACTGTAGTTTTGCTTTCACTGCCGGAAGCGTACAATGGGGTTCAACCATTATTTAAGATGGATTAAAAAAATGCAACGGGCAACAAAAATCAACTTGTGTTTTGTAAGCCAGAACTAGGTTTAAAATAGAGATCATTGCTGGGGGGAAATAAATTAGCAGGAATTGAGAATTTGGGCTGGACTTACAAAAACCTACGCAGCTATATCAGCTAGCTGAATGGATCAGCTAAAATTGGAAAAAGTGGATTACATCTTACATGACCTATCATTTATCTAGCTCCCATTTCATAGCGCCTTACAGCACATTCTGCAGGACATTCCCGATACATCCCTTTCTGCCAAAACAATTAGATTTTTTTGTCATGTATTTCCAAGACTCAAAACCCAAGTACAGTATTACATTAAGCTGACAAATCGCAACAGTCTATTGAAACTCTGAGCACTCCCCCTAAATAACAAGTCTGGTTTTTATATCGAAAGAGAGTTATTAAAAAAAAAAAAAAGATATAGTTCTGTATGTACCATATATTATATACTGCTGAGTCAGACAACATCTGAAGTACTACGGCCAACCGTGCCAAGCCACCGGCCTTGGCCAAAAGCCAAGCTGAAACAATGCAGTAAGACAAACGGACAACTGACCTTTACCATTTCTAGCAAATGATCGCTTTTTTCCCTTTCCTTCTAGTAAAACATCCGAGCCTAAGAAGAATCCCGGTTGAAGAGTGACGGCAGAAGGTAACTTCTCCTCAAGCAGGGCTTTGGACTGCGACTGACCAGCAAAACTTTTTTCCCCTTTCCAGATTCTCCTCCTCCTTCATGGCTTCTCTCAGCTCTTGCCCTTTCTTAAACTTCCTTAATAATCCTCATCCCCCCAAGCTTAAGTACTAGGAATGATTTCAAATGTAATAAGATAAGCCATAACACTGCCAATGGGGCCCAGGTTTTGTAAATTCTGGCTGTAGGCTAAGAGAAAACGCATGCAGCAACCCCCGCGTCGCTGCGCCGTTCCTCATCGTCCTTCACTCCCCCCCAACAAGCCACATCTCCAGGAAGTCAGAGGAATAAAATGTTGAGCGATGGATTTAATGTATATACCACGCAAGAGTCCTACGAGTGTGCGTTGCTAAAATCATTTCCTTGAAATATAACAGTTTTCCCAGTGTTTGTGTAATAAATCACAAATAATATCCCATCGGAGACAGACACCATCAAACCCTCTAATTCTTCAGTGAAGCATTTACCAAACGCTTTCAGCCTGGTTTATTCCTCTTCCAGATACTGTCCCACTTCTTCTATTACAGAAAATCTAAGGCAATTTTTCTCAATTAGCCTACTTCCCCCCCCCCCCCCCATCTTATTGTGTCCACCTTCTCCTTCGCTCGCTCCACTGGGATGGATCGGCAGCTCGCTCGCTCAGACGGGAGACCTCGCCAAAGCAACCCCAGAACGAAGCTGCCCTGCCATCGCTGCTGCTCAAGGTTTTGAGTATTAGCTGCTGAAACACCGAGCCGCGGCTCCACGTTTTGCACATCAGCACAAGCACCGGCAGACTCTGCCTACAACCCCGAGACACAGAGAGCAATTCATTGACTACTGCCGATTCAGTCACATCGAACAAGTTTCTTAAGTTTGCATTCTGCTTGTTAACTTCAGAATACCTCCCACTGTTCATAGGAAAATTGATTAGTTTTCTCAGTCCTGATTATCACTTGTCTCATTAAAGACAGCATGCTGTGCTATCCTTAGAAGCAAAAATCACTCAAAAATTGCATGACATCAATTCAAGACTGTGTGTCTATAAAGAGACATTACATGCTTTCCATTAAAGCAGTCAGATTAAATACTACCTGAACACTAGGAGAGAACTGCAGCTTTTCTTCCCGTATGTTTAATATATAACTAATATGTTATGAATATTATGAATAATTGTACCAACACCAAGAAATATTTCCTATTGGAAACTGAAGTTTAGCAATTCTGAATTCTTAAAATCCCAGCCTTCACCTCACACAATCAGAAAAAAAAGAGAAAAAAAAGAAAAAGAAAAGACCACAGGAGCCTGGCAAGATAGCCCTTCCTTTGTTTCCAAAACAAATGCCAATTTTGTTAAGTCTTCTGTAAGATAAACAAACAAATCCACAAAACATCACCTTAAACTAACCCAGTTTAGACCAAATGTTTCTGACAAGGTACAGGAAGAAAGAGAATTCCTGCTTCCAACCCAGGGTTCATTAGTATCTCAAACATCTGAAAAAGATGATGGAGTTGCCTCTATTTTATGGGAGAAAAAAAATAAAGCAAACCCAAACAATGTTGTTCCTGGAACTGGACTTGGTAGTTTGTGCATGGAAATCCTTGGGAAGTAAGAACAGCTTCCATAAAGGCTAGAAATAACGATTTTTTAATGCAAAACTCAACTAGGAGCCACCCCAAAATTCTTTACACGTTCCTTAAATTAAGACAAAAAAATCCATTATCTTAAGGCAAAAGAAAGCAATAAAATATAAGACAATCTTGCAGGAAGCAAGAACGGAAACACTTGCAGCACCACATTGTGAACACGATCCGTGGTGCAGGCAGACTTCTGCCTCCGACGCCGAGGATGCTCCCTCGCCTACAGCAGGAGCTGTGCCGAGGGCTGCTGCCAGCTCCCCCCAGCTGCCTGCCCACCGCTGCCTGCCCGGCTCCAACACACGCTACTCACGCTCCTCAACACTGCTTCAGAAAAGCGACAACATCTAGCACTGCTCTCCTTTTTACTCTAGGATCAGACATATTCTGTACACATTAGTAGCTTGAGTGTTTTTTCTCATCACAACGTTATCGGAAACACAGTATATAAAAGTGGTGTTCATGAAATTCCCCAAAAACCGGACAAACACCTACATGTAAACCATTCACCTAAGAACACAGTTGGCTCTATCTAAATGGCTCTGTACAATAAAAACAATGCATGAGATGTACAAAAGTATTCTCAAAAGTGATGTTTCCATTACCTAGGAGGAATCTGCTTGCTTACGCAGCCACTGGAAATCACCTCCCAAACCCAGAAATAGTTCTTGCTTTGATACAGATTTCATAATGATTGCCATTAAAGATATAGCGAGAGCAAAATGAAAACCAACACAATAAACACTCCCCATGAAACAAACTAACACCAACATGGAAGCTGGACTGGTTATGTGAAAGGTTAGTACAAAGGATTTCTACTCCGTCAAAATAAATGATAAGGCACGTTCAATATTCATGTATCAAAATGGAATTTATCCACAAATTCTGATTTTCCTTTCCGGATTCCTTACATTACAAATTGCTTTAAACACTTCACAGAAAAAACAAAACACATCTTCACTACAAAAACCAAAAGAAATCTAGAATGAAAGCAAATTAAAAGTTGTCTTCCTGAAACAAAGAGGAAAACCTCATACATCTCATTCCAAGCGTGGGAAAATGGAGCAAGAAACGCATCGGGGAGCCCCGGGACAGCGGGCTAACGCTCTGGGGATCAACTGTCAGTGGGGCCATAAAAAAAAGAAAGTTAAATCAGATACTTCATTAAAAGCCTACAATTACTGGGTTTACATATATGGACTTGAAGAGCCATTTTCTAGCTAAGACGCCACAGAAACACAGCAAAAACCTCTTCCTCCATTGAGGCAAACACTGCTCGTGCAAGTATACGTTACGCAAAGAACAGCCAAGGAAAACATACAACTAGGTGTCCCTACTGAAATCAGAACCCGTCCCCGGCTGCGAGAGGAGACAGACACAGCTACCCATTGAGAAAGCTGCCACCACCATGCTTACTCCTGAAGGGCAGAGGAAAAGTATTTTACTCAAATATCTGCACCAATGAATTGCTCAGAGAGAACACCACTAAAAAGTCACTTGAAATATGTACTAACTGGCTCCCCTAAAATACCCTGCACTCAAAAACCCACCTATAAGCAAGCCCTCCTCCGGTTCTGTTTAAGAGTTAAGTTCAAGGTATGTTTAAATCTTACTGCAAATATTCTGATCTCTTTAAATGCAGTTATTGGACAAACTGCTGAGTATTTCCTACTCGGAATCTTCTTGTCCATGTAAGGCAAATGCAATACCAAACAAAGCTAAGACTCCACTTCACCTTAAATATAATTCTAGAAATTTACCCAGCAACCAAGTTATTTTTGTGCATAACATTTAAGTAACACTAGGAAGAAAAAAAAACCCACAGTGATTGATCCTCTAACCCCTGCAAATGAAGTAACTTTTGCATATACTTAACTACTTCCTTGTATACTGCCTTCCTTCTATACTGCCTTCTGTATGGATCCTTCCACCACGTACTCAATTTGCCCTCTAGGCTGTATCTTAGAATTTTTATTTTTATTTATTTATTGCTTAAAGCATGTCAGCTCCCCTCCTCTTTTCTTCCCTTTAATACCAATAGTCGAGTACTTGGTTAAAGCTACTATCGTACTACAGGATAAATATACACCAGTGATGTCTGATCACAGCCGTACGGAACAAATGAAAAAGGGACGACTGACTTCAAAAGGAAAAAAACCCCAACATACCAGCATGCATGCAGTTGTGCTGAACATACTTGTAGTATTTTAACAAAGAGCAACAAAAACTAATTACCTTGAATAGCCATTAGAGAAAGCAGGTCTGCCAGAAAGGTTGAGCGTTCCCAAAGTAGCTAACGTCTCATCCCCTGATCCCTGGCACCTATTCCAATTTTCTGAACCGGCAGGAAGAGATGGAATGATATTAAAAATTGGTTTCTGATCCTGCTGCTGAGAGAGCGATGCAGTATTTAAATCATAGTGATACATTTGTCCCCCAGAGGTACTGACACCATGGATAGATATGGCAGAGACTTTAGTACCCAGCAGATTAGACCCAGAGAAGTTCGCCTGACAATAAATTGGGCCCATGTTTTCTTGCTTTATGCCAGGAGTACAGAGTTCAATGAAGTCTTCCTTTTCTGTTTTCACTTGAGGCATTGGCATTTTGGAACTGGGTAAAAGGTCACCACGGTCATTAATTTTAGGTTTAGTGTCAGATAAAATAGGAGGCTTGCAGTCTTCACTGAGATTTCCTTCCAAGAGAAATGTATCATCTGCAGATATAGGGGACAGCAAGCCACCATCATCTAGCAACGGGTCAAGCCTCCACGGGCTCCCATTGGGCTCCTTGCCAGGCGATACCGGCGGCAATTCTAAATCCTGGAGGATATCCAGGGTGCTTTGGTCTTCAGAGAATAACTTCAAGTTGCCACCATTCGAGCCAACCTGGCTTTGGACTGCAGTTCCTGACTCTAAAGGGACGTTGCGGCCAGCCATGCCTGGGAAATCCGGCTCAAGTGGCACCTCAGAAGATATTGCTCCCTTTGCGTCCTCGGCCAGGCTCGAGGACTTGTTCAAGCTCGCAATACTTTCTTCCAGGAGCCTGAAGTCCGTTTCTCCAGAAGAAATGCCGATTTGGCCCTGCTGCGAAAATCCAAGGTCGTTTCCCATCACTTTTGTGTCTGTTTCACCCATGTACAGTCCCATCGAGAGCGATACCGCCTTGGAAAGGTCCGGCTGAGGCACATTGTTTACTAATCCTTTCGAAAAGTCAGCCAAAGCAGGTTGCTGATTGGAATCTGACTGAGAAGACGCGGGGAGAGGAGATGTAGACACAGGGGCTTGTAGAGTAGCTCCACCCCTGAAGGGTGGATGAAAGTCCATCACGATCCCTCCTTTGGTACTAATGAGCGCATTTTTCCTTGTTTCGTCTTGATCTGACGAGTTGAGCAATTCTTTGGAATCCATTACTTTAACATTAGCTATAAAAAGATCAGAAGCATTCAAAGTTAGCACAGCAAGGATATTTTAATAACAGCTTAAAAAAAAAAAGTCTAAATCATTAGCCTGGCGAACCTGGTTTAGCTACTCTGAGAACGAAAGTACAGCACATCAAGCTATGAACTGACATGTGCCACATCTTTCTCAAACCCACTGGGTTTTGTTTTTATTTTTTTTGTTTGTTTGGGGTTTTTTTTATATTTCTGACTGGTAACAAGGAAATATATTTTTTAAAGCTTTGCTAAACCTCAATGAAGTGGTAAGTCTGCCTGCAGGCAACTCAGAACCAGGCTACAGCACAAGACACCTTTCTGAACACACTCTCCAGCTCTGTTTATCCATCCTGGCAAGAAAGCATAAGAATTACTAAAGTAGCCAATTCACAAATTTTGGAAGGTAGCTTTCCCTGGTATTTAATTACATCTTGAGCAGGGTAGGGCAGAAGGACATGCACCACCTTTCCCGAGTCAGTTCTCTCTCTCCCGGCAGGTTCGGGTTCATCACCCACTACTGGCACTGAAGCCTCTGGAGCCAGCTCTCAAACATCGCATCTACCAGTCAGAAAAAAAAAAAAAAAAAAAATCTATGTGGTTTGTTATTGTCCGGGAACTACACAATCTCTCTACCACAAAACACAAAGTTGTATAGGTTCGGCTTAAAATGCCACTCATGAATGTTGAAATAAATTCTGCACAATTCTTTAAATAAGTCTCAAATTTATAAATAAAAGCTAACGAAAAATACAATAGACTTTCTATTAGCTTCAAACACTTTAACAGCTCACGGCTATTCTCCAAACACATCTAACACTGAAAATAAATCTCCTAAGTTTAATCTGTTTGTATTTACTACATTTATTTGCAGCACAGAGCATAAATATTTGGAGAATAACTGTAAATTCTTCGGCAAACTTTCTATACTGTTTGTCCACGGCCTAACACTAACAGCAAACAGCCAACAGCAATCAGCTCCCACTCCCCCCAACCCCTAAGAGGAGGCAATGCCCAAATTAAAGCCTGGCCGCAGAATTGTCCATTAAGTACAGTGACCCAAGAGTGCTCACAACGAGTTTATGGTCATCGTAATTATAAACCCGCCGGCTCTGCCGCCCATTTTCTCCAGACTGCCGATGAACACTGCTGCTTTCTGTATGCCAAAGTTAAGACTGTGATCAACAGAAAGTCCCACGTGTGAAATTTTAAGGTGGCCCCAGCAAGCTTCGGCCTGGGCGAGTGTCCAGAGTGGCAAAGCTCAACACAAAACCCCTTCTTGGTCCTTCAACCCCTCTTCATCCAGCTGTGACGCATGCCCGAGCAGAGTGTCCCTCGCCCTGAGCCGTGCTTGCGAGGTGCTGGGTCTCCTGGGTCACGCCTGGGGGGCTGCGCTCCCACCAGCCGCCTGCCAGCAGCCCCCGTGGCACATGGTGCAAAGCGGGAGTGGGACAGCCCCCCCAAAATCTCACGGATGGCAAACAGCACGGAAATACTGCTGGGCCGTTTAAGGTGGACGCCACGCTGGAAAAAAAAAAAATCTATCTACCTCCAGTTTTGCCTTTTTTTTTTTATATGAAGGGGAGGAAAAACGTAGTTATTCCATTTGACAATTTCCCCAATGTCAAAAAAGCAGCAAACCATCCAGCATCGGAAACGTGTCAAAAATCAGAGGCAAGAGTCTGCCCAACAGAGGAAAAAGCTGTGAATACTCAAAACTGCCGGATTACAATAAATTCTCCTTCACAAAGTATAGTTTTCAGAGAAATGTGTCGAGACCTGTTGAGCTGTCTCCCTGGCACACCCACTTCTGCAAAATAAGACCAGCCCATGGCTGCAAGGCTATACTCGGGGCTCGGCTCCCCCTCCCCGTTTCTCACCCCCCCGGACGAGCAGACCCCGCGCCGCTCTCCGCAGCGGCGGACAAACACCCGGCCGGCCGAGGGGCGGCCGCAGGGCAGGAGCGGGCAGGCTGCCGTCGGACGCCCCGGGGCCGGGGGGGGCTGTCCCGCCTCCCGCGGCCGGGCCGGGCCCTCCGCGGCCCCACCGCCGCCTTGGGCACCCACCTCGAGGGGACGCCGCGCAGGTCCGGGCTCCGCCGCCGGCATTTGCCGTACCCCCTCCCGTCCCGCTCCGGGATCCTTCCGGGGGCGGCTCGGCTCCCCCCACCCCTGCGCATTCCTGCGGGGGCGCCACCGCCCCCCCCCCGCCCGCCCGCCTCCCGGGAACTTCCCGGGGCGAAGCCGCGGCCCCGGCCTCTGCCCCCCGCCCGCCCGCGGGACCCCCGGCTCCCTTACCTCGTCCAGGGGGGGGCGCTGGGGCTCCTTCAGCCGCCAACTGCCATCGCGCCCCGCGGCGGGGGGCGGCAGCCGGCTGGAAGGGGCGAGGGAGCGGGCGGGAGGAAGTCAACAGCCGCCCCTCCAGGGGCCGCGGCGGCGGCCAGCTCCGCTTCCCCCGCTGCTGCTCCTCCTCCTCCTCCCGCCGGCCCGAGACCCTGACCTAGTCCCCGCCCGCTGCCACCGCCGCCGCGGCACCCCCTCCGTTAATTAGCGCTAATTGCCTCCGCGGACTTCGGCCCCCACCCCCCTCCTGCCTTCCCCTCGCACCCCCCGCGCCTCCCCGCCCCGTCCCTCTGCCGGGCAGCGCCGCGCTCGGCGGTGCTCTGCCCCCGCCACAAAATGGAGGACGGCGGCAGCGGCCTCCTCCCCCTCCCCCTCCCTCCCCCCGCCTCCCCGACGTGGAGGGGGAGTGGAGCAGCGGGCGCGGAGAGGGGCGGCAGCACCAGCACGCCCGCTCCCGCCGCTCCGCCACACGCCTCGGCACGGCTCGGCTCGGTTGGGCTCGGCACGGCACAGCGCAGCCCGCCGGCACTCGCCTCCTCTCGCTCGGCACCGCGGGGCAGCGTCCGCCGGGCCCAAGCGAGGGGGAACGGTGCAACCTGTTGGCTGAGGCGGGCAACTGCAGCCTGCGCTCGGGCGCAGAGGGGCCGCCCGCCGCGTTGCCTGTCAGGCGGCTCTCGCCCCCTCCCCGACGGCGCCGGCTCCCCCCGCCCCGCCGCTGCCGGCGGTGCCGCCGAGGGGCAGCGCGGCGCTGGGGCGCGGGGAGCCGGCGGGCGCCAGCCTGGGGTGACCGCCCCGCTTCTTTCCTCTTTCACTTCCTCAACTTCCTACCGAGGGGGGAGCGCCCCGGGCGGCAGCTCTGAGGTGGCCGGGCCGCCCTCCCCCGGCCGCTTCCCCCGCGGCTCCCCCACGGGTCTCGGCCCCGGCCCGGGCAGCGCACACCCTCCGGCCTGCGCCGTGCGGGCCGGGCAGCGGCTGCCCGGGCTGCCCCCGCCACGGGGGAAGGAAGGGACGAGCCTCATGGCGGCAGCCCGCGTCCCCGTAGGCAGCGCCTCTCCGCGAAGCGGGGGTTGGGGCGCTGGAGAGAGGCGAACAGCCACGGGAAAGTGGCCTTGGGGCTTGGGGGACAGCTCTAGGTGCGAGTGGAAGCTGGGATGGAGGGCTTGGGGGCACATCGTGAAGAGAGACCCAAAGACTCTTCCACTGGTGCTCAGCAAAAACACAGGGAGTTCCATCTCAACGTGAGGAAAAACTTCTTCCCTCTGAGGGTGACCGAGCACCGGGACAGGCCGCCCAGAGAGGTTGTGGAGTCTCCTTCTCTGGAGAG
The DNA here is from genome assembly GCF_028858705.1 of Grus americana. Taxonomy (NCBI): domain Eukaryota; kingdom Metazoa; phylum Chordata; class Aves; order Gruiformes; family Gruidae; genus Grus; species Grus americana. The sequence continues at coordinate 1,305,204 of NC_072865.1, read as the reverse complement.
ATTCAAAACCACCAGGCTGGGGTTCTGTGAAAAATCCCCTCGAAATAGCTGAGGGAACAAGAGATGCCGAGGGGGCAGGGAAAGAGACACGCGTTGTCCCCGGCAAGCACTGGCAGGATAGATGTTTTCACCAAAAAGTATGAGGAAACTCTGCAAATGATGGTAGCGTTTCACCGAGAAGTTAAGAGATTTGGGGGGGGGTTTAATAAACAGAGCAACCGGGTAGTACGCTGGTCTGAAGCTGGATTTAGAGCACGGATGGTGGGACGTGCGCGGCCCCTCAGTGTGCCCATCCTGGGATGGTGACGGCCCCGCTTCACCAACCATGCCTCTGACACATGGCTGGGCGAGGAAAGACCAGGCACGGTCGGTACGGAAGCGACCAGGAGTTAAAAACATCAATGAGCTATCAAAGCAGAAAATCCTGCTGCCTTGGAGAAGTGGAGAAAGACCGAGGGGGAAGAGGTTGCCCTTTCAGTGTAGAACAAGCGATCCTCTTGGGTTTGGCTTTCCCTGGAACCACCAGAAATTCAGGTGATGGGGGAAGAGGAACGGTGATTGTCCGTCTGTGAAGATATCCATCGTTCTGATTTGGGACAGTGAAGTGAACTTGGAGATAATGACCTGATAATGCTTGCGCTGGGACTGGGTGGACGAGCAGTTACTATCTAGAAATGGTTATTATGGCACCTGATAATTACTTTATGTAATATAGGTTACATCAGTGAAAGATGGTTTTGTCTTTCTGGCTGTTTAAATGCAGATCTGGGGATTCTTCTACAAGGAAGGGAAAGGAAAGGCCAAGTAAAAGCACGGAATTTCAAGCACAATTAATCTGCCCTCATGGTTTTTTAAGTTATACATTTTTTACATGCCACATTGACTTTTGGAAGATATTGATTTACTTTAAAAATGCAAAATAAATGCATGCAATGTTAACTTAATATGAATTTCTGTTTCACAAATTGTGAAAAATGGTTCTAAAAATTCTAGATATTCCTCTGCAATCTCCCTTAACCTAATGCATTTTTGAAAGATGCCTTTAAAATAGCACTCAAAACTGTCTTCTGGTATTTTTTGAATGATGCAATGAATCCACAGCTAACAGGAAACACTTCTTCCCATGCAAGGGAAAGAGAATAGCAGAAGTCAGGCTATTTGCAGATACAGTGAAATCTTTGTTGCCAGGTACAGCAATGTTGCAGAGGTCCTTGGTATCAAAGGCAGGCAAGAATGTCTCTCAAAGCATGAAATCCTAATGCGCTTCTGGGATTATACCTGGCAAATTTACTTCACTTGATTGCTCTGTGAATATCCTACCACAGAAAGTGTCTTGCAGTTGGGGACCCCCTCCTGCCGCTGAGGTGGGGTAAACTCAAATAGTAGGGTACGTATGGGAGAGCCTCAGCCTGCGACACCGCTGAACGTTAGCTCCACTTGACTTTCTGAGTTTGAGGGAAATGGTATAACGGAGCCGTTTATTTCTAAGACATTTAGATGAGAACATCTGTTTATAAACACACACTCAGATGCTTAATTACAGCTGGTTTTGCACAGTAATGGGCAGGACATTCCTTCTCTAATGAAGAATTCCATATCTCAATATCATCTTTTATCCCAAGGGACCCAGTTTTAGATTGCTATGCAGAATTTATTCACCAGCATCAGCCAGGGACACCGTACACCAGTGCAAAACAGCGAGCGGAGGACGTCTTACAGCTTCTCGTGCAGACAATAGTGAGGCAGGCCAGAGTGCAAGGTGTGCAGACGCGGGATCTGGCCGGAGCAGAATGATTCACGTTCTTACGCTCCTGAAGGATGTTTTTCACTTGTTGCTAGGCACAGCAGCATTCATTGCAAGGTCATTGTCGGTAAAACTCGCGATTTGTTGGTAAACTGTATGGCACCGGTCATGTTCAAGTACGAAGTTAGATTTGTTCATTGTCTTCAAGTTGCTGCAATACACATGAATGCTGTCTCTTAGATTTGTCCCCTTTTTAAATGTTCTGTGTTGAACTGAGCAGATGAAAAACCTCAGATACTTTCTGCTTCTAGTACATAAGGCTGGGAAAAGAACGTAACTGATGCGCACTTCTTTCGGCTGCAGGCGCTACTGACACAAGGAGCGCGAAGCCCGCAGAGTCACGCACGGCGGTGCCGGAGGAATAGCTCTGCTGCGTGGCTGCGGACAAATCCGGCCTCGTGCGAGTTGTTATCCTGTGTGACTGCACAGCCCAGACATACCATCTCCCTTTGTTCTCCTCCAAACAGAAACGTTCCCTAGGGCACTCCTACGCTGTAAAAATAAACGTAATGTAAAAACTTGGTAAGCTTGCATGTTTTGGCTAACATTTTACAATAGTAACATGCTACCCTGTACACAACAACTTCAAATGCGTTCTATGATGATGGCCAAAGTTAAATAAAACCCATCTTTGCTAGTTTATAAAAATGTATGAAATAAGTTAGGCTTTAAAGACTTGTGATTTTTGTTCCTGTTCAGCTGCATGTTTAGCAGATGATGAAGTTGACTGGCTGAAAGTCTGTGGCTTGTGTTATGCTGCTGATTATTTTTGTCCCTTCCCTAAAAACGTACGAATTTCTTAAACAACTGGCACTGACAACTCTTCTTGGAAGACCATCAGCCTTCAAAATATTTTAGTTACCGAGTATGAGTTTTCTGTTTCTTGAATTCAACTTGTTTTATTTTATATTCACATTTAAAATACACAAATTCTTATGATCAGATGAAAATGAAGGCGTTGTTGGGTTTCAGAAGCGAGTGCACTGTTATGACAGTGTCATCAAAATCCTCAGTTCATCGATCTCCCCACGCTGATATCACGATATCTTGACCCTGATCAGAGCGTACCTCATCGCTCCCCAGAGCGCGGCCGGCGGGAGCCCAGCTGCTCTCTCTTACCACAGGAACCTCACTAGTCCCTGGAAGAAAAATATGAAGAAAATTCTTACTGCAGCCTGAGAACGTGCGGTTCCTCTTACCCCGTGTCAGCCCAGCACAGGGTTTCTCCATCCCGCTGAAAGTGTCAACACAGGCAAGGGGTTTTGTTGGGGGTACCAGTTTTTAAGGCTTTGACTCCTGTTTGATACAAATCTGAAGAAGACCATGTCTTCCACAAAATGTCAGCACTGTTCGATTATTTTCTTCTAACCTGAGCAGAATGGTAGTTTGATAAAATTTATATATTCTTTCTTAAAATTTAGAGGTGAAGGTTGGGGGGGGAAGAGTTTGGCAAAAATTCCACCCGTTCTCTTCTAAATACACAAGTCATGTACTATAACAATCATCATAAAAATACTGTGGCTATCTTATGGATGAATAGTTAATTAAGTAAAGACTTCAAAAGCAGGAGGTTTTGTCCATCTCAAAATGTCTACAAATGGCACACATATTAATATTCTGTGTAAAGAATAAAATGTATTTGGACAATGGAGGGAAGAATTATTTCCACAAGCTAGGAAATTTGAATTTGAGGAAGAACTAATAAATGTCCTGAAAAATCAGGATCAAGGGAAGGACTGAAAGAAGAGCGCCAGCTACCGCATTGTATTGACAATGCCAATTTTGGCTGCAGATCAACGCCTAATTTTGAAAGAGAATTTCAGCGAGTAGGGCTGCGGGTCTGGTGAGTGCCCAGCTCACCCAGTAGTTCTGTGAGCCACAGGAAGGGAAGAGTGGTATATACATGTCATACAATAGATTTAAAAAAAATATAAATGACTGCACATTCCCATGCCACAATGTAATAATATTGCAAAGATAATGAGCCTCAACCTTAACAAACACTAAATATAGACATTAAAATATATATCTGAGTGGAGACTGTTATTAAATCGTTAAAATATAATTATGACTCTCATAGAGGAGATCAGGCAATTCATGGAAACCGAGAACCGACTTCAGATTTGTGTACGGCATTCCAACCCAAATGTCAGACAAACACGTGAAGGACCGGCGGGGGCTCTCGTGGCTGCCAGATGCAGAGATAAATCCGTCTGTCTGGGGTTAGCGTGGGCAGTGCGGAGAACCCAAAGGTATCAGATCCTGCCACATACGACTTTGAAGTGAGCACGCAGAACGTAATCCACGGGAAGCGTCTAGGTATAAAAATGGTCTGGAGTCACACGGGGGAAAAAAATTAACCCCCGCTAGACTCAGGGAAACAAATAACTGTGAAATGATCATACACCAGTAAGTTTACAATATGGGAAATTTCTTTGGTTAGGAACTGCTGACAGGCCCAGTAAGAATAGAACTGACACATGGGTCCCTGTTGGCAAACTTATATAGGCCACTGTGGATCTGTACTAAATCATTTTTAGTGCCAGAAGCAGGCTAGGAAAAAAAAAACCCTCACGATTGAAGTTTTTCCAGATGAAGTGATGTGCTCATGAAATAGAGCAGCAACAACTTCCTCTGTAACCTTCAAGAAATTAGTGTATGAAATGGTGCTAGCAATTAACGGAGGTCAGGTTCAATTGGTGGGGTCTACTTTACCTTGGTAGGACAGGGAAGTTGCAAGCGAAGGGACTGATTTACCCGTATTTCACTCAAAGTACTGAAATGGACACCAATGATGTTTTTGATCTCTGAAACAGTTAATAAAGATAAGCTAAAGGAAAAAAACCCCAGATGCTGAAGACCAAGAGCTACATATCAGAGACAATGGGGAATGGAAAGAATTTAGTCAAACCAAGGACATCATAGCACCAGCGACCAAAAGTCACGTCACTGAAATAAAATCTTACTCAATAAATATTTGCAGAGATATCAGGAATTGGAAGGTGATTCTTCAGAATTCTACAGAACAAAGAATTTGCACTTTTGGAATAAATACTCTGTAGAGCCCCCAAATAACAAATCATAAAGTCCTTAAGCCTACTTGGAAGTACTTCCAAAAATAAGGGTTGTGTTGCTTTTTCCTACGAAATGCTAATTCTGTAGCTGCGCATCAAAGACAGCTCATGTCAAGCTACAATTTTATGGGAAGAGCTCTTCCTCCCTTTGCAATCTGTTGTCTCTCTACAAAACGGCAGAGACATGCCCAGTGTCCGACGCTCTTCACAAACACAAATCTTTTAAGATCCTGGTTGTCTTGTAAGGACGTTAGTTTCGTTTCCTATCAGCTTGTAAGTAATTTTGTTGAATTCTTGAATATACATCAAAGTCATTCAGCCAGCGACTGCAGCCTGTCAATAGTTTTCCAGCTAAGCCAGAATGGAAAAACAATGTTCCCCGGCTGCTGTCTCCACAGGCGCAGGAGCACGCTTCCTTACGAATATGCGATGAGCAGCATCCTCATGACTGCAGAGTTATTTGTTGGAGGGGACTCCTGGGTCCAAACTCTACGTATGCGTTTGCTATTAACTCTAGTAGGTCACAGACTGAGGCACAGAGGGTCTGTGCCATGCCCTCCTTCATCCTCTTTAGGTTAATAACCCTTTGTATTTTTTCTGCTTTCTTCATGTTTCTTCCTGTCTTTATTTCCGGCGCCAGTCCTTCTTCTGTTCTGCTCTCCTGATGCATTTTATACTCGATGTCCCATCAAGTCCTTCACTTCTACTCGAACCACTGTTTTAGTTCTTCCACCACGCCATTCTCCGTTTGAGTCCTTCCTTTTTACGTGTATTGAGCTGCTTCACCTTGGATCCCTTTATTTCTTCCCCTTCTCTCCCGGAGTATTCATTCTCCACGTAGCGCTCAGAGAACAGAACTCGTCCCCTCTGGAGCCCTTCGTCTTCCCGCTCCCAGAGTCGGAGCCTGCCATCCTTCCCCAGACCACAGCCCTCTGCCACCTTCGCTGCCTTGAACGGAGATGCCTCGGGGCACTGAGCTCTGCCAGCGTCTCAAGGCACGCACCAGCTTCCATGGGCTGTGATCAGGTGGAGGCTGGCAAACCTGTTAACCTGCTAATTAGGAAGAGTGAGCAGTGAAAGGCTGCAGGGGCATTGCTAATTGCAGTGCAGCGGTATTAAGCGTTCAATGCCGAGAAGTGCAGAACCGTAACCGGGGCAGGTGAAGTGTGTTGGCCCCTCTCATGCCAGAACAGAGCAAAATCTTAGAGAAAAGAGTACGGAGAGAAACTGCGTGTGTAACAACACAACGAAACAGAACCCATGGCAAACGCCTGAATAAAACACACCTCCAAGCTTCATCATAAACTGGAAAAAACTGAAGCCTATATCCAACTGATAGAGCCCCCCATGGGGTTAAATCTCTTTCTGGCATACTGTGATACCAACTCCTTCTAGTTCCATCAGCGGAGAGTTTGGCCCTGGGTGCTTATTGAAGCCATAAGAACAACCGTGAGTGCTGAATCCACCCGCCTCTGGGTCTATATTGACAAAACATTGAGGGCTGCTTCTTCTGCAGCTGTTTTGTGTAAAAAGAAATCACAACTGCAACTGGAAATTAATCTGAGGAGGGTACGGTCCTATTGAGCTCTTCTGAATGCTAGGACACAGATCTGTAACAAATGGCTGAAAAGCTGTGACAAACGGACAATGGAAATGCACTGTTCAGAAGTGGGGGGAGAATTAATTGGGTTAATTGAGGAGGAGGAGCACTTTGAGACAGGCATTGGGGTGAAGTCATATGTAAGTACACACAAATAACTTTGTTGTTTTAAAGTTTTGCAGAAACATCTGGCAACAACATGCAAGGAAGAGGAAACTTTTGTTTTATGCATCAAGACCTCTCTATGAAGAAAAGAAAACTTTAGCTAATTACAGGATGCCTGCAAGAAAAGAACCACCTTTGATTTCACCAGTATTTTTTCCTGCAACACAATGCCTAATAAAAATCCGTAGCCAGTGACACAGAGATTCTGATGCAGTCAGGGATGTGTGGCATTATCAATGCATCTCCTCCTCCGGACGGGAAGGTTGTACGGGCTCCTCATCTTGTAGAAGCCCGACTGCTGCTCTGTACGGCAGGGCCCAGGGTCTGCGCGCAGAGGTTTGCACCCCCCGCGTGCTCACGATCCCACGTGGCAAAAATGCTGAGGGGCAGCAGGGAACGCAGGGCCAGGACCGTGGGGCAGTCAGTACCTCGCTCCACAGCGTCGGCGCGTGGTTAGTACCTGTGCACGGCAAAGCAATCCGCAGGGAGCTCCCTGTGCCGCTGCAGAGTCTTCTTGGCTCAGCGGTGCGTTCGTACGGGTAGAAATTACCTAGCCGGGCGAATCTTACCGCGGGATGAAGGCCTGACCTTGCTTACCGGTTTTTGTGAGAGGTCCGTGAACTGCCGTGCGTTAAGAGCTACTCGAGTGGGAATGATAAAAAATAGGATGTGGTGTTCCTTTGTTTGCTCCGGCGTGCTTTGGTGGTCGTGGTGCTGTGCAGGGGCGAACCAACACCCGATCCAAGGCAGCCGCAGTCCCGACATCCTGGTTAATAGACGCGTGTATTACCGTGTAATTCTGACACGACGGATACACTTCAGGAGTACAGAACACAGCAGGCTTGTACTTATTTTGTTTTAAAGCAAGTCATACTTTCCCATGTTAGTGATTTCAAATCACGTTCTGTAAATTTAGGGCTTGTCAGCAATAAAACAGAATTATGTGCAACTGGGTTCACTAATGAAAAGGAATTCAGGATTTAACACTGTGCAAGTTTTAAGCTCAGACTCATGAGTAAAATATTTAAGTAAAAGTATAGGCAAAAGAGAAATGCTACCACTAAACCTGTGTTTTATGAAATGTCATATACCTTTTAAAACATCTGTCTTTACTGCAAGAGCTGTGACACCTCTTTAAATTGAACACATAATTCCAAACTCTGCTACATTTAGTACTGCAGCTGGGTCCTAATTTAGAGCCTGAGCCAGGAGCCAAAGGGAAGAACTCTCTGAGTTGCAGTAGGTGCTATGTGCGAAGAAAGGATTTTTAAATCTTTTCTTAAATATCAAACACCTGAAATGGAAGAATTCATAGGGAGTTAAGTAAGGAGATGGGACCTGAAAATTAAAATGCTTTTTCTTCAAGCAAGAAGAGAACACAGTATAAATGAATTTGACGCAAGGTCAAGTTTTAAGTTCTTACAGGAAAAGTGTTTGCAGACAAGTGTCCCTATGCTTTGTGTTCCATCTTACTCCCTGTGTTCTGTCGTTACGGTAGTTACGTGGATATAACTTTTAAAGGACTTCAGTTTCAAACAGGCTTCTTCTGTGATCTTAGTTGGGAGATCTAATAAAAAATCTAGAGACTTAAAAAGGTGTTTGCTTGGTAAGATTATACCTGGCATCAGTCTGACGTCACAGAAATTGCTGCTGAAATTGCAGTGCCAAAAATAAATAAAAAGAACATCGTATTGTCTCATATTTAGCAGTAAGATAAGGTTAAAGACAACCTCAACACTATGGTAGTGCAAAGCCCTTTAAAACTGGTGGTTATTTTGCCACCTGAGAGTTTCTACATCACCAGGAGCACCGAGACCCGGGCTCCTCGGTGGGTCCTGAACCCTTTGGCGTAATGAACAGACAACGCTATCAGAAGCAGTTTCACTTAAAATGTTTTAAGGAGTAGTGCCTCTCCTGCTTTTTGTTCTGAAACAGCGTGAAACCAGCCACCTTCGGCTCATCTTTTTCTCCTCCAAATGTATGACAGCGGCGGGGGCTGGGTGATGTAATAAGAACATCTTGGCTTGCGGCTTGTGGTTTACGATACATTACACATCTGTGCCTCCGTTCAGCATGGGCATCTGGTTTTTTAAGTTTCATCAAAGGATGTGGGAACAATGACACCCTTGCAGGCACGCTCTCACCTCCGCGGGCATTATGTCAGGCAGCGTGTCACACAGCTCACGGCGGGCAGGTGCCCAGGAGAAGGGAGCTCACGGGCCTTCCCACGCCAGCGAACGCGGAGCCACGCGGGAGCGCAGAGCCTGTCCCTGGCAGCGGCAGGGCCGTCGGCCCGCGGACGCTTGTGATGGCGTGGGCTGGCGCTGATGTGCAGGGAGCAGGGTCATCCAGGCTCTGTCCCGTCCCAGCAAGCTAAACGCTGGGTTTCGGCCAGGCGGTCACGCCGGCAGCTGCCCTGGCACACGGGGAGAGGGAACGAGCGGACAGAGCTGGGAGGCAGCCGGGCCGTTTCTTCGTGTCGCCAAAGCCCAAAGGCCGTCCGCCGTACAGCGTCTCGCCTAGGGGTGCATCTTCCAGCCCTCTGCGTCTGGAGACGCGGCGTCAGGGCTCCTTCACTTGGCATAGTAATCACTGATGGGTTTTTCTTTCTTCAATTTATCTTTCTGAAATTTTTTATAGTTTGGTATCTACGACATCTTGGAGCGGTAAGTTTAATTACACACTGGGTGAAAACATGCTTCCTTTTGTTTGATTTAAGCTGCAAATGCTAATTTAATGCTACTAACTCTTGCTCGTTCATTAGGAAGAGCAGGTAATTGTTCCCTGTCCTGATAGACCTCTCTTCGAGGTCTTGTCTCTACAGACCTCCCGCTGCCACGCCTGCTCTCCTCTGAGGCTTCCCTTCTCGTCAGGCTCTCAGAAGCCCTTCTTTTGCATTGTTGTATTTCTTGACCTTTTCTACACCTTTTTTGAGTGCTAGAATATACTTGCTGAGATGGGGACCAGAAGACAATACACAAGACGTGGTAACACAATGGTGCGCTCTGTTTTGTTCTCTCTTCCTTCCCTCATAATTCCTAACATTCCAGCTGATTTTTCTGACAGCCAGCAGTGAGCTGATGTTTCCATAGAACTACGTATCTCCAGTAACTCTTTTTCCCTTGGTGGAAATGCCTGATTTACAGCTTGTCATTGCACACATTCATATACTTTTTGTTGTGCATTTTGCTTTTCCTTGTGTGTATTGTAATTTACTGGCAGTAAATTCAGCCTGGGGTTCTATCACCTGGCCACTCAGTATGGTGAGATACTTCTACACTTCTTTACAGTTAGATTTTGGTTTTATTATTTTGAATTTACTAATTTCATTACTTTTATTTATGTATTTTGTTTTTATTACTTTGAATAATTTATTTTCAGCCACCAACTCGGTCACCTCCTGCCACCTCCTCCCCTTTTCCAAGTCAGTTATGAATATTTCGAGTGGCACAGCTCCCCGTACAGATCCCTGTGGTACTCCACTAATAATCTCCTTTTGCTGTGAAATGATCTATTTCTTCCTACCTTTCCTTCCATATTTTAACCAGTTTTGACCCTTTAGAGAATCTTCTTGTTTTCCCCCAGTGGCCCAATTCCTCTTACGCGAATGCTGTCTTGAAGGAGCAAGAAGTAGGAAGCGGAGGAACGACTCTGACCTTTTATTAAAAGAGCAGCACAGAGAGACTCCAGCCCAGTTCTGCGGCACGGCGTACCAGCGGGAAGCCGGAGTAACTTCGAGGAATTCACCAGATTCACGCTGAGATGAACAAGAGCCTGCCTTACCCTGCAGACAAATGACAGCGTTTCTCAGCTCCTGGCTAATTAGGAAGAATCGGATGTTTTGCCCAAGCGCAGGCTTGCTTGCAGTATTTAAACTCCTGAATTTGCAAACTTCTACGCAAGAGTACGTTAGTGAGGGTAATCGGGTTAGAAACACTAACGACGCTGTCGACTGCGCCCCTCCTGCATCAAGGCAAAACTTTCTAAAAAAAGAGTTTCTCATACAAAAAAAGTTTTATCTGGTTTTTTCCGGTATGGTGTGAAACTACGCGTTCGTTCGCAGGTAACAGCCAGACGCAGGCGGGTGTCCTGCAAGGGCGATGATTTATGGGGCTTACCACACACAAGGAGAAGTCGGGGCTTATTTCTCGCTGTGGATTATTGCAGACGTTTCTTGCGCAGGGTCGGAGGGGCTGCAGATGCTCCCACCCGCGCTCAGCACGGCGTGCGCAGCTCCCGGCTCGCAGGGGAGGTGGCGCATCGGGGCCGACGGCTCCAGCTCGGCACCTCCTTTATTTCGGAAGTCTGCTGCATCTCCTGGGAGCCGGAGCCCACTACGTGCTTGGAACGGCCAAGCATTGAGCCTTGCTACGTGGTTTGTCTGTGGGAGACGATCTGATGCCAGCCAGGCGTTAACATCAGGGGGGTTTTGCGGTGTGTTAGCAGCTGCCCAGCCTCACCTGCATCCCTGGGCACAGTCTCCTCAAGGCATTCAGAGCGCTCTCGGCGTGCGTTTGCCTCCTCTGGGAAAGCCAAGGGAGATGTTAACTGCCTTATGGTTCTGATCAAGGCCATTTGGGATGTGACAAATTTCTGGAGTGCAAAGTAAAACAAACCAGAGAGCGAATAACAACAGAGAAAAAAAAAAACAAAACCAAAACAGAAAATCAAAATGGATACAATCGACCATGTTTCCAAACATGAGCTTCCAGAGGACTGCAGGACAGGAGGATCAAAGCATGGCGTAACTATCACACTGTTTCCTCAGACCCGAACACCCCTGGTCCCTACCACACGCTATTCTTAGCCACAGACGGGTGTGTGGAGGAGCAGCCTCGGCTTTTCCTGCAGCTGCTGAGCCTTGCCGGGCTTCATGGCGGCCGTGTGCGTCGGCGGCAGGGCCGGCTGGGCAGCAGGCAGAGCTGGGCGGCACGGCCTCGGCTGCGGGGCACGGCTCCCTGCGCGCGGGAGAGACCAGGGCCGGGGAGAGCCGCTGGCGTCGTGCAAGAGAAAGTGCCGCAGGGAAGTGGAAAAGGGAAACAGAAAACGGGCGGTTTAAGAGGATGCTACCAAGGGAACGCATGTGACTGAGAAATATTAAATCCCTTCTCTCCCAAAGTATCCCTTTTGGAAGTGCGGAGAAGCGGGTTGGGAGCAGCCGGCGGCTGCAGAGAGGGTGCCAGTGCGCAGGGCCCGGGGGCTGTGCCCAGAGGTACCGGCGGGGTGACCCGCAGCTCTGTCTGCCCTGGTAGGAAACCACACGGACAGCTAACACGATGCAGGAAAGGACACGGTGGGAAATTTACCCCCTCTTCTCACTTCAGATTTACAACGGGGGAATCGCTGTGTTGGTCTCATGGAATTTAAAAAAGGGAGGCACACACTGAGTGGTTCAGGCTGGAGGCAGACAGCCTTGATGCCTCAGCTCTCCCCTCTTTAAACTTGCGTTGCTTCACGAGACTAATAGGAGATTTGTAAGAGTTTATAATTGTGAAGCTCTTTGTGATCCACAGAAGGTAGAGACTAAAGAAATATTTATTAATAAACCACCAAATACTAATTTTAGAGTAACTTTTACTCACCATCAAAGAGGAAGGAAAGGGCAGATCATGAACTGTAACTTATATACAAACTTCTGTAGAAACTACAGGAATCCTCAGAGGTTGATATTTTGCCTCAGAAGGCTCTTTTGTGCTTATACAAAAGGTTGGTATTTGACTTCTTCTATTACTGCATAACAAGGCACCAGACTTGAAACAATTGCAAAAGGGGAACAAACAAAAAGGCATTACAGTATATTCTCCTTGCCAAAACGCTGTTATGCCTGTGGCCCTCAAAGAGCTGAGATAAAGCGACAAGAAAATGAGAGGCCGGATGACAGCAAATGTCATCATCGCTCCGATCAGCCTGACTCAGAGCTGACTCGGGGGCTTTCTGCCCCCCGGGCGCCTCGCCGTAGCCGTGCCACTGGCTGCCCCGGGACAGCCCTTCGTACGGCGCGGCATCAGCCAACGCACGAGTTGGCAGTGGCTTCGTGAAGATATTTCTACCAAGCGATACTGTCGCTGCGAGCATCTATCCCTCTCGCCACCCGGAACAAAAGTGAAACGCAAGAGGTTGTTCCTGTCCCCCCCCAAGCCCAGCGGCGTGACCCCCCGCGTGGGGGGACACACGGCCCCGGCCCCGGCCAGGGAGCTGCTCTCGGCAGCGGGCTCTCTCTAGGATGCTGGACTGCATGAGAAGGCATCTCCCTGGAGGGACCGGTGACTATTTTTGTTGAGAGACCTTTCTAAATAACTGACAAAGAAAACAGGAAACCACAGCGCCGTGGAGCAGAGCCCAGCATGTTCCCGTGCATCTTTCTGCTCTTGCTCGACGCTGTCGTAGCGCGCTGGCGACCCCGAGGCAACGGAAACTAACGGGGATGCTCGCGAGGAGATGAAGTTTAAATTGCCTTCTCTCTTTACCTGTGCTGCCACTGGCCGAGTGGGATGTTCCCTCAAAATTCATGTCGCTCGTACAGGACAGTCCTCAAGAGTTACCACTTCAGCTCACGCTCCCAGTAAGTCCTAAAGAAATAGCCTCGTTAGAGCTGAGTGGCAGGGAAGAGCTGGAGCAGACGCACGGCAAATTGCCTGGGCAAGGGACAGAAATGATGGGTTATATTAACCGGAAAAGCAATTTGCTGTCAGTGTCTTCACAGTGCGCTGGATACCCTTGGCATTTCATAAACAGTTCATAATAACTGGTCAGGAGAACAGTAACACAAATCAATGTACAAATTCAATTAGGAAGAGAAAATAAAAATGTTATGTGAATTACTAGGCTAACCTGATACATTTTAGCCTTGAGTTCAGAATTTGTTTGGTTTAGATGAGAAGTTCTAATCAGATTTAAAGGAGGCTTCAAAAAATTAATAACAGATGTGAATGAAATAGATAATGATTTTCATTCCTGATTATGTGACCAAGGTGATAGATGGGGGAGGGAGTTTAATGAAAATAATGTGGCTAGTGTGCTTATAGCTCTTCTGATGAAGATTAACACTTTACAGCTTTCTCTTATTTAGCGAGGTGAAGAGTGATCAATCCCCAATTGATCTAAACACACATATAAAAATTGACAACCTGAATTTCCTACTGCTTTCCTCAAAATTTAATCAGTACACGAATGATGTGACTTCATTCTGTTGGAGGACAAAATGCCTTCTCTAGAGGGGAGCAACATCAGGGTTGTCTTCAATAAAAGAGGATGCTACATTTTCAAACCAGTACGTGAAGACCTACGTGTTGCTTCGATGGCCAGTAAAGCAACTCACTGCCATGTAAAAGGCAAAAGAAAGTGAGAAAATATGGGCCAGATCCTTCGACAGGGTTAACACTGGACTTCCCTGACCCGGAGCTGCACACCTCGAGCGTGTGAAGTTTTCAGGGAGCGCACGCACACCCGGCATCAGGACCTGCTCTCCGCCGCCAAAACTTTCTTGCTGAAAATATCTGTTATTATTCCAGAAGAGAAAAATTAAAGAAATCATATATAAACCCACGTACAGCAGAGTGCACGAAGCCTTGGGGGGATCTGGGAACTGTCACGTCAGAATGGAGGCCCAGAAATAGCTGAATTTCTGAAAGTTTTTCATTCTGCACGTGGAAGAAGAGAGTTTGTGGATTGTTGCATTTTACTAATAAGCAGAAATCACCGATGGGCCAGTTGGGCTCACCGGTGAGACACTGTCACATGTTCCCTGGCATTCCTCCCCGGTCCAAAAGAACGAAAAAGTGATGGTAAAAAGTCTTCATCAGCCCATGAAATGGCTGAGGAATCATGATGGAGGAGAGTGGTGAAATGCGGAGAACGACAGCATCGTTTCTGAACATCTATGGAGTCCTTAGCGAGCATCACCAGATTATTGTGCTTCAGATGATCGACCTGGAACAGGACTGCGACTTCTTCTCCCCTCTTGAAAAAGCCTCTCGTGATACACTTGGATACATGCATGGATGAAATCCCTGGAGGCCTCTACGGCCCCGAGGACTTCATGTCAAGACACGAAGCCTTGCACGTGAGAGAACAAGCCTGACCCTGCGTTCTCAGACCACTTCATGTCATTTTGCCAACTGCATGTTTTCAGATGTTCTACAATTTTTTGACTACAGGAGAAATTTTGGTAAATAATTCAAACCATCTCTTTAGAACATGACCAAGCTGACAGACTGAGGGGTAAGTGATTTTAACCTTCTCTTCCCCTACCATTTCACATTTCCTTACTTGCATTTAGGATCTTTAAGCATTGGAGTGAAGAGAGAATACAGAGAGACAAATATGTTGTTTGTTTTCCCAGTGCCAGATGGATGGATTCAATTTTCAGATTCTTTAAACTGCCAACACTGAAAAGTCGTAAAAAAAAAAAAAGCAAAGGAAAAAAAAGCATTTGTTTTAAGGATCTGTCATGGTTTCTATAAACTGCATAGAAATTTTTTGGCATTTATAACAAAATTGATGTCACATGTACATTCTATCACTTGCATCTGATGATGTTATATTAGTGAGGAAATTAAGTAAGGTAAAATAAAGTGAATACAGCACTGCTTTTTTCCTATCATCACCTTCATTTCAACGACAGGCACGACTCTATGCAGGCCCTTTGGGCTGTTCGGGGGGGGCCCTTTACGTTCACTTTACTCATATTTCGGAGGCATGGAGGCCACAAGTCGCAATACTAACGCTGTTAGGCGGCACGCTCCCCGACACACTTGTTCTATTGGCAGCCGCTTCGGCGAACACGTTCTCAATCTATTCTGCGGTAACGATGCTGCAATAAGAGCAACTCCCCGGCCCCGAGCGTGGGACGGGGCTGGGGCACCAAACCCCCACGGGGCACGCTGACCCTCGGGCGCTGCCTGGCTCAGCATCCCGGGGATTTCTTCTACAGGTCTTTCCCCGTCGCTGTCCCTTCTGCCCCATCATGCACGGAGCAGCGTCGCGGCGTCGGCGTCACTCACAGCCGTGGCATCTCCTTCCCGTCCCGCGTTTGCCGGGACAGGCTGCGGGGCCCTGGGGCGGCTGTGCTGGAGCTGACAGAGCCACCGTGGGCACCGCTCCCCGGGCAGGGAAGACCCTGGAATGTGTTTAGTGGCGAAAAGAAGAGATTTCGTTATGAATCTGATTAAAACAGCGCTGCTTTCCTAATGAAACACTACGCACTCGTTCCAGTCTGCCATTACCTTAACCAACGCTGTTTGACAAGCGCAGCTGGAGCGGGGGACGGAGCTGCGCGCATCGTACGCGGCCTCTAGAAAGAGGTAGTTTTTTCCCCTCGGCGCTGAACGCTTTTCACAGCTGTGAAAGAGAGGGAAGCTGGAAGAGATGCTGGGGAAGCACGCAGAAAAGAGAGGTCATTCCTGTGAAGCTCTGTACTTCCCATCTTTAAATCTGTATTAATGGAGGTTAAGATTTTTAAACAAAACTTTCAGTCACTGAGAATTGGATGAAGTTCCTCTGCTTCCCTGATAATTCTCCACCTTAACGATTTTGCACCTTAGGGAGAAACCCATTCTTCTTTATCTTCAAAGTTCCTTTAGGATGGTATTCTTCTTATTACGCGAGTTTCACAACGTACAAAGAGGGGTTAAAGCTGCAAGCGCGAGAATCCCGGAGCAGGATGGTGTCCAGGCCGGCTGGAGAGGCAGGACAGGGATAAACCATCAAATCTGGAGCTGTTACTCCCGAGAGCCTTGCTTAGATAAAAGGACCGGTTCAGTTTAAGGCCTGACTGTCAATAGGAATGGGTGTTTATAGGAATGCTAAAATTAGCTCACAGTATAATATATGTGCTAAAGGGATAATTTATAGAGGACACAGCGAACAATTTGGGCTGTGCAATGCATTGAGTATAGAGCCCCTTGTGATCATCCAAAACGGTCACCAAAAGACCAAAGGCAGTGCAATTCATTTCTCTATTGGGGTGCGTATTACACATACACGATAACAACATATCTAGATGTAAACCCGGCTAATTTTAAGTTCTTTTTTTTTTTCAGTGGCAGAGACGTCTGCACAGGCATTTTACCATCTGCTGTGGCAAAGCTTCCTTCAAAATTAAAAGTATTGGCCTGTCTCAGAACGAGTCTAACTCTCACATCTGGGCACTGGGTCTCGTTGCACCTTTGGTTTGAAGACCGAAGGCCATCATTTTAATATTCTTACGGTAAATCCGTGTACCGCTCCAAGGGCTACACGTTTCCTTGTGAATAATGTAGATCTGATCACTTGGAATGAACAGGGTGAGTTCTGGAATAAGTTTGATGCATTTACAGTGGTGGTTGATGCATTAAATCAGCTCCTGCTCCGGAAGGCCTGGAAAGCATTTGTGACCGGCACGTGGCTGTATCCCAACAGGGAATCCTCCCAAAACGCGTCGGCTGTAGTCCCTCGGCTCTCATAGCGTCACTCTAACGCAGAGCGGCAGTGCCCGTGTAGAACGGGAAGATGTACTGGTCATGAACGTTTGCCTTCTTTCTTGCTGTTTGTCAGGAAATAGAGATAACCAGGTACGAGCCAGACAGATGCCGTAAACATCAAGGTCACGTTAGAGAGAAACGAGCGCCAATAGAAGAAGATGTAAACCCCCGGTTTTCAGTCCGGTTTTGAAGAAGCAGACCACTTCAGTCTTTCCAAACTGAAGGTGAATACATTTCTCATCCTTTCTCTTGCTGTTAAGTCACAAGATCAGTTTTCCATTCTGCCTTTAATCTTAACTCACAAGGACTTAAACAAAAAGGGTTTTTTTATGCACTGGGTAATTTTTTGCAAAAGACAAAATCTAACGAGATAGAGCAAACCTTATCAGCTTCCTCTGGCACACATCTGTCTTTTATTTGAGTTTTGTTTCCTTAAAGGAAATAGATTCATTCTGCTTAGAGACCTTTCATTCCTCCTGGGCGTACATGCCACAGAAAGGTAATTAATATGTAATCACAGACTAATTAAATATATTCTTTTATGTTTTGCATTCATGAATCATGCCTGAACTCCCTGGTCAATGGACATCTTTATCCACTAGTGCTGTCATATTTTCTGCGTTCCTATCCTAGTCATATGCTTTAGATGCTTTATTTTGTACACTTTTAAAGTACCACGCTATGCGTTTCAGATAGGCAATAGCGCTTATCGATCACTGCAACTCTTCCAACAGCAGCAGCGGAAGAAGAGGGACCAAAGACAGGAGGCATCTTCCTTGCTTGGCACCTGGTGATGCTGCAGCCTGAGCCTTGGCTTAAACACCTTCAAAAAGACTTGTTCAACAAGCAGAATCCCTTATTAAATACTAAATCAGACAATGATACACGGTAACCAGCCTCAGCCCAATTCCCTCTTTTTTAAGCATCACTTTGTTCTTCTGAACCGCAGACACTTGGGGTAAATTTTCTTTTCCTCTGCCTAGAGGGTGTAAAGCCAGAGCTTTAAACAAAGCACCTAGCTGGAAAACACAGGGCCTTGCAGCCTGCAAAAAATGGAACTTCATTGTCTTCCTGCCTAGATCACATAGATCACAAGCTTTTATAAAATAGTGTCCAGGGGGTTTTTGCTTTGTTCCTGTGGGATTTTGTTTGTTTGTTTGCTTGTGGTTTGGGTGGGTTTTTTTAAAGAAGGATCTCGCAGCTACAGCGCAGTAGGTAAAACACTTCCCACCCTGCCTTGGGTGTCAGTAGCGTACCTGGGCTGCAAGGCAGTACCCTGTGCTGCCCACAAACCCACCGTCAGGTGCTCGGTCCTGTGCTCCCCGGGGTTCCCCGCGCCGCTCTGCATGCCCATGGAGCGCGGGCAGCATCCTCACGGCCGAGCGGTACCCTCTGCCCGCCCTGCCCACAGCCAGCCTCCAGGCAGGAGGCTCCATTCCGCTGCTGGAAGTCCTCAGGGAGCAGAAAAAAAACCTGTGTGGAAGACTTATTTCAAAATGTGAATGCTTTATTCACAAATATGCTTTGTAACCCGTAGCGCATCTTAAAAAGAAGTTCTCACTAACAGTCTACTAAAGTCTTGCGTGAATCACTAAACTATCACAACAATCTGGAATAATTGGCAGTTTTCCACTCGAAAAACCTATTTTACTTCGCTTGTGTCTGCTGGGTCTGAAAAGAGCTGTTTTTGTACAACATCCAGAATTCCAGGAAAACCTGCAGTCCCCATTACACAGCCATTTCTCCGTTTCCAGAAACAATCTGCCACTAACACGATAAGAGTCTTTTTAATAATTCTGCTGGGTTGTCACTTTTGCCTTCTAACTGGGTAATGTTTGTAACAGCTGAGACATTCGCCCTTCCCTTTATAATGAAGCTACTTAATGAGGTTAAACGCCTCCTTTTAACCTCACGGACCTCAGCCAGTTCCCTCCAGATCACCCGCATCCTTTAAATCTGGGTTCTGGTTGTGAGCAGCTCTCTGTGCTTCCACGCAGGGGAGGGTTAAAGCTGCAAACCCAGCCCCGTGGTTTCCATTCCTGGTTTCGCCCAGACTCCATCGTCGCTGGGTGCAGACGCCCGCTCGAGCCCTGCGCTGCCTGCACCCCCGCGGGCAGCCCTGCCCTCACGCTGGGGCGGCATCCTCAGCAAAGCCCACGGCATCACTCAGAAAAGGAAAAAAAAGGCTTACAAAGATGAAATTCGGTTTTGAAGTGTCTGCCTCCCAGAACGGGTCAGAGATGAGGGCAAAGGCATTACCTCCTTCTATGAGGACATCATAGACCACGTGGCTAATTACATAGGGATTAATAATCTTAATGGGCACGGTTTAAAACTGCAGTTTGTACAAAGCAGCAATCTAGTAAACAATTTACATCGGATTGCTGGCGCCGGTACTTAGCTGGCGTAGGTGACCAGCCCCATCGCCTCCCTGCCCTCCGGACCGTCCCTAATTTCCAGCGTCCCTGCCCGACGTTCGCCTGTGCTGGGCACCCATCCGTCCTCCTGTGGGTCACGTCTCCCCGGCCCCACGTTCCCAGGCTCAGCTTTCCCTGGGGAAGGGGCTGGCAGCTCCTGCCTGCGCTCCCTGCCACCACCCACCTCCATCCCTGCCAGTGCCGCTGCCCTCCCTTCCTCCCAGAGCCGGTTCCCAGCGATCGACCGCCCACGGCAGCGATGTGCACCGCAGCACCGCGGCGGCTCCGTCCGAGCACAAAAACGTTTCTCTCTCTGGCACAACGCAGATTTTCTGCGAACCAGCCTGCCCCTGTAAACACAAAACCTGTTGAATGTGTAAATACTTGATTTGTTACTGTTTTTCTCGGGGCAGAGGGTTTTGTAAATAGTTCTCTTTACCGGCCAGCCCAGCAAACCACGACAAACGGTTCCCCACCTACGGCCTGGTTTGGTCCATGTAAATTCCATAACAACACTTGATATTTTCAAAGCAAGCTCATGTATTATTTGAAAACATTCTGTACCAAACACGGTGCTAAATTCTCTATGAAGTGGGATTTTTTGGGGCCTTCCTAGATGAAATCTCCTGCCTTAAAGAAAGATAAAGTGTTTTACCTTCTCTCATCTTCCTTTCCCCTTTTACTATTTAACCCACTTCGTACTAGACAGAACATCATTAATTAAGATAAAGTTGAGGTTTAGCCAGCAACGTGTCCGACAAGGGCTGTGCTAATTACATGGCTTTGAAGACGCAGGCACGGGTGGAGAGCAGCGAGGCCTCGTCTTGGGTTTATCTGGGCTGAGTGTAGAGCACTCAGAGATGTGACCAGGCAAGGGGATCACAAAGAGCCCTCAGGGGTTAACATGGGAGCACAATCTCGATTTTTCAGGTTCCAGACTTTTTTCCTCTGCCTAGAGAAAACGCGTACGACTGAGCGCGTAGGTTTGCAGGATCAGGCCCTTTTCAACGTGGATTAGGCCAAACAATGGAAGCAGAACTGAAACTCCTCCTCCCCAGCGCAGCTTTCAGGGCAGCGTTTCTCCGCAGGATGCGGTGCCCGGTGCCGTACCCGCCAAGGCCAACCAGGAACCGGGTTGTCGTAACCTGGCAATGGACGCCTTTGCCGGGCAATCGTGTCACAGGGCTCTGCTGGCCCTTCGGCGACGGCAGGAGGACTTCACAGAGCACGCACTCTCAACGCGGAGCTTGATCATTTAATGAAAAAGACGAACGAGGACCCCTTTCAGTCCTACGAGATGGTTGGACCAGAGAAGGACATGCCAAGGGCAGGAACAGCCGCCAGAGAAACCCGAGCTGCTGGGTCCCCGTCTCGCTGCGTGACCGCGGGCCGGGCTCCGTGCTGCAGGGCCCACGTGCAAAGTGAGAGGGCAGAGGCCAACGCAGCCACGAAGAGCCCCCGGAGCAGAAGCGAGCGCAGGAGTCACAGGCAGCAACGGGGTCTGCGGTCAAGGCCTGAGCAGCGACGCCTTCTGCCGCCCGTGCAACGCTCCCCGGCACCTGGAGCATTTACTGAGCGGTGAAAAGAGTTAACAAAGTGAAAGCACACAAAGGTCACGGGGAAGGAACAGTTGGACTGCAGTCATTTCATTTATGGGAGTTTAAATAGTTGCTGAATGACATTG